>NC_142107.1:8905000-9243214 GCF_056152115.1 Neolamprologus brichardi
CACACCTGTCCGGCAGTGTTTACTTATAAACAGTTGATCTGGTTTGAACCAGTGAACTGGACCTTTCAAACTGTGAGAAGTCATTGATGTCCCTCTGTGGTGTTTTAGCCTGATACAGACATGACACTAATGACATGAGCAGGGCATTGTGTGAGTGTGCCTCTGCACGCACACTCTGCCTGCGTGTGTGTGTGTGTGTGTGTGTTAACGCTGCACTGACCTGGATGACAACAACATGAAACTAATTGCTTGAAATTAGGCAGCTTTCCCACACAATTAACATCAAATGTCTTCCTCAAAAGTGCACCCTCACCCTCCCGTCCACTTTCCTTCCCTTTTCCTTTTGCTCTAATATCTCAGGTGCCCAAGGCCTCCATCAACGTAATTTATTCCTCTGGCTGGAGCTTGGCACTGCTCCATCTCCCTCCACTATTTTCATAATAATGGTAAAAGTGTCATGTTATCATTAACCTAAAGAGCGGCAATAAAAATCGCTGGTGCAGTAAAAAATTAAAGGAAAGGAGGGCTGTAATGCATGCTTTTATACCAACAACTGACCTCATGGGTGGGGCTTCCTCATCCGAAGGCGGGACGAAGTTTCCCACACATTAACGCTCACAGTGAGTCGTGGATACTACAAGACCTTCTCATCATTGCAGAAGAGCATCTCTCCGCACACTGGGTTTTAAGAAGCTTGAGGAAAATCGTGGGGAGGCGAAGATAACAGCAGTCTTGGCGTGGCTGATTATGGAGACTGGACCACGCGGAGACTTCGGGAAGATGGCACAAAATGAGAAGTCGAGTGAGATGCTTCCTGTTTAAAAGAAATTGTGAAAGGAGCGTTGGCGTTTCCAAAAGCGCATGAGTGCCTAAGACGCGCTGGGTCGTGGAGAGGCGCACGGGAGCGCACAGGTTGGTGGAAGCAAATGCTTGGACATGAATTACACGTTAACTTAGACTGAGTTTAAAGAATATTCGAAGAGGTATTTTAACAGTTTAACTAATATTTACCAAAAGTGGGCAAAAACACGTTGCCATGCTTGGAAAAATGTTCAAGAAGCCTTAAAGTTTTATTTATGAAAGTAGTAGTTTAGTTGATTTCGTTTATTGAATATGAATATGAACGGTTAAACTGTCTCCCTTAACTGGGGACTATGGTGGAAAACAAAAATGTCAAGCTTAAAGCAGCCTGAAGGCGTCAGGGGCTGGACATGTTTTGTTTTCTCAACATTATACTGCGGGCTGCGCGTCACTCCTGTGTTTTTCAGCGTGTTTCGGTTAATATTTACGTCACACTATTTATTTGTGCAACAAATTTTCACAGCTTCAGCTTGGAACGCCCGACAACAGGCAGTTATAAGATTATTTAAGTGAGCTACCGTAGGAGCAGTTACAAGTGCGCGGATTATTAACTATTAGAATGCTGGCTGCTTTGGTCGTTGCCATCATTATTCTTTGTTGTTTTACATCGTGTGACACGTTTATGGCGCCTGGGGGACAACTTTGAGATGCCAACATGAAACAGAATACCAGTTTGAAGGTTTTGGGGTGTTTTTTTAACAGCAACAACAACTTTTTTTTTTTTTTCCAAAAGGTAGAAGATGTAATTCCGAGAAGAAAGTTGATTGTTTTTGTCACTTTTTACTCTCTTTATGTCTGATGAATTGGTTCAGCTGAAGTTAGTCTGCAGTTTTGCTTTGAGCTTTGCATCTGTACCAGCTTTTGAAAATATCTCTCGTTTGAATGACATCGTTTTCGTTTAGTTTAGCGCCTCAAACAAATATACATTAAAAAATCTCGCTTAAAAAAATCAAACTCAAGGAGGGAGGCAGTATACAAAACGTCTTATAAATATCTCTCTATATTACATGGGGCGATCGTGGCTCAAGAGTTGGCAGTTTGTCTTGTAACCCTAAGGTTGCCGGTTCGAGCCCCGGCTCGGACAGTCTTGGTCGTTGTGTCCTTGGGCAAGACGCTTCACCTACTGGTGTTGGCCAGAGGGGCCGATGGCGCGATATGGCAGCCTCGCTTCTGTCAGTCTGCCCCAGGGCAGCTGTGGCTACAACTGTAGCTGCCTCCACCAGTGTGTGAGAGCGAATGAATAGTGGAATTGTAAAGCACTTTTAGGGCCCCAAAAAGCGCTATATAAATGCAATCCATTATTATTATTAAAGTTTCGGGGAGGGGGATTAAACCAAAGGGAAGAATCCTCCTAGATCTGTGAAAATGCAATATAGATTATCATGTCCCTTTTCTTTAATATAAAATGCGAATGTAATAAAATACATAACGCATGTGCTGGCCACAAACACATAAAATGATGATCACTGCTGCCTGTTCTGGTGAAGTGCCAACTGTTTTGATTGCAGCAGTGAGCATATGTGAGAAGAAGTGAACTCAAGAGCCTTGGGAGGCATTTTCTTTACTCTCTCTTTCACTCAGAGTATTCACTGGAGAGTTTCTCCTGGTAAATATGAGGAAATCGGTGCTCTCCCCATATGTTGTTGATTCTCTGTGATCAAAAGGGCAGCAAAAATGGAGTTCCTAAAGCAGAAACCTACAGAATAGTAAATCCTCCACAATATAATAAACTATAGCTGTTTTCATATATGCACTGCAGCAGCAGAGGTGCACAAACAGAACTTTACTCTCTACCATGTCAGTGTGCAAGTAGCATTAATAATATTCAGGTACATTTACGGCTAGAGAGTGACTGTCATGTATGCAGACTTCTGAACTCTCTATCCAGATAACGTCCTCATAGAAAGGACACAGATTGTTAACAGCACTGCAAATGCATTTGCAGCAGTGAAAACATTTTACGGGGTGATTTAGGTTTGTGGTATAATAATTGTACAACTCTGTCTTTTTCTCTTTCGTGACTTTTTCTAGCATAACTCCAGTGGACATCAGCTCTACCTCCTTGAAGATGGAGGACTATAGTGGGATATTTGAGAATGTCAGCATCTCTTCCACTTACAACTTTACTGATGACAGTTTCTTAAACACCACCATGCTGCTACCGTTTAACAAGGTCATCGTCATCATCCACACCATCGTCTTCATCGTGGGTTTTCTGGGTAACACACTGGCCATCTACGTGATGGCCCGCTATGCAAAAATGAACACAGCAACCAACATTTACGTCCTGAACTTAGCTGTGGCGGATGAACTCTACATTCTGGGGATTCCCTTCATAGGGACCAATAGCGTGCTTTCCTATTGGCCATTTGGAGAAGCTGTCTGCAAGATCAGCATGACTGCTGATGCTATGAGCCAGTTTGCATCCACCTTTTCCCTGACACTGATGAGCATCGATCGCTTCCTTTTCGTGGTTTATCCTGTTCGCAGTGTTAAATGGCGGAAACCAAGGTTGGCGAAGATAACTAGTTGCATAGTCTGGGTTGTGTCATTCCTGATTGTTCTGCCAGTCATCATCTTCTCAAGTGTACAGGAGGACTTTAAGACCTGCAACATGAGCTGGCCTGAACCACATGATGTGTGGTCTGCTGTCTTCATCCTCTACACCTCTATCCTGAGCTTCTTTGGTCCTCTGATTGTTGTCTGCCTCTGCTACCTCTTCATTGTCATTAAGGTAAAGTGACAAATAAAACCACCCTGTGACTTAGCTAATACATTTTTTTGTTATTCCGCTGAGATTCTGCTCTCACGCTCTCATTAAAACTTTCTTTTAATTTTCCTTTTCAGGTGAGGTCAGCACGTGAACGTGCAGGCCTGACTAGGCGGCGCAAATCGGAGCGCAAGGTGACACGCATGGTGGTCATCATCGTGCTGGTCTTTGTACTTTGTTGGCTTCCCTTTTACACCACCAACATTGTCAACCTGATTCATATCATCCCTGAACACAGTATGGACATCTACTTTTCCGTGGTCATCCTCACCTACGTCAACTCCTGTGCCAACCCGTTTCTTTATGCTTTCCTCTCCAAAAACTTCAAAGAGAGCTTCCAGAAAGTGCTCTGCTTTCAGAAAGCAAATGTTGCCAGAGCTGCACAAGTGCTGCAGGGTAGACAGAATGATACCAAGGTAAACCACTATCCTGTTTTCTCATACAGCATTTGTGCAAAGTTTTAATAGGAACAGTAAAACACTAACACTTGAAGGGGTGGTGGTGGTGGTGGTGTTGATCCAATTAGGTGCAAAGTTTTTGCATAGATTACAGCTGTATTTTAGGTTATTGTCCGCAGCTTACAGGTTGCATTGGCTGGTTAGCACTAGACGGTCCTGCATGTTAAATCCGTGCATGTTCTCACTGTGCCTATGTGGTTGCTCTCCACATACTCCAGCTTCCTCCCACAGTGCAAAAACATGCATGCAAGGACAATTGGCTTTTCTAAATTGGCTGCAGGTGTAAATGTGAACATGAATGGTTATCTGTCTTTCTGTATTGGTCCTGCAACCTATCCAGGGTCTACCTCCCATGGCACTTGCAGCCATGAATTGGATTAGCAAAGAAAAATGGGTAGATTTTCTTTTCCTTTTTTATCCTTTTCTCAACATATATAAAACACTCACAACAGCCCTGAAACAAGCCATTTTTACAGTCTTCATCTGCACACTGTTTGTGTACATTTGTGCGTCTCAGGCAGTTCCTTTTAATCGATGTGGCTTTTCTGCCAACTCTGCTTCGAAGGCCAGAATCCAAGAAACACATGTTTACCATTGACACTCGGGCATTGTTCATGCAGGTACCATTTCATCTGAACTTGTGAGGCATGTTTCTTCAAAGTGGAGATATTGATGTTGTCCTCTTGGTTACCCGTGAACCCCTACCCTCCACTTGTATTTCTAGTCTGGTTAGAGCTAGCTCATAACAAGCGTTATATCTCTATTTCATTGTGTAAGAAGAAGTTGAAGTGGCTTATTTGAGGGTTAGTCTAATGATCAGTTACACTTTAAACAAGCTAAAATTAAGTAGAAATATTATTGAGTAACGCAATCCTTCACTGGAATACAGATTGGTTCTGAAAATATGCCTCTGCATTCCTGCCCAGATATGTGTTGAGATCTTTCAAAATAATGGCATTTCCTAGAAACACTAAACTTCTGAGCACTTTTTTTAGCGCATGTGAATGTGTCAACACAACTAAATGCCTTCCTGTCTCTGAATTGCAAATATCAGCTTGTACTTTTGAATAAGTCTGAAAATTATAATAATACTTACCCAGATCCAGATATATATGTTTATGTTTTCCATTGCTGCATTTACTGCATCTCTAATCCAGTATTGTGCCTGCTTTTGTCTCCATAGTCCGTCCAGCTGAAGGATCTCAGGACCGCTGACAGTGAGCCTCTCAATACAAAAAATGTGGTGAATGGCCAATGACTGCTGAGTCTCAAGCTGATCCACTATGTACTGTTTTGATACCACATGGAACCTGGATGCTTTCTCCCTTGTCATTTAATAACCTGCCTTTATTAATGATCGTTTCTTCCTGAGTGGAACATTCAAAGGAGTAAAAAGAAGTCATTGCAGCATATTTTTATGGACTTTGTACTAGATTGACTGTGTTATACAAGGCATAAGTTTATGTCATGACGACGTAGAAAACGTCATCGGATTACAAAATGCTGAAAATTTTTAATTTGTATTATTAGACCCCATGCTTTCTCACCTCTATTAGCTTGTCATGGTGCTTTTAGCTGTTAATTCAGTCAAATGTGCATTTCACTGAAAGTACTGACTTTACCTTACTGAGCGCATTTGGGACTAAACAACTATCATACTCTTTTATGTGTTGAAGTAACTGTGATAAAAACAAGAGGGGTCTTTTAGTGCTCAGCTTAAAAGAAAATTAGGTTAATTTTTTTTGAAAAAGTGAAAACATTCCTTTAGAAATAAACTGTGTATAACAAAGTAGTTAATCAGTTCTGTGGAAATACCGGTATACATTTTAATGACTTTAGATTGAACGTATATTCATGTATCAGGTATTAGCCTTACATTCACGCCATCTTTGACCCGGGCTCCTATTGTACTGCTTTATCTCAGACACTGTTCGTTCTTTAATTTGTGAATTTACAGTATTCGGTTTGTACTGCTGTTACTAGACTCGTGACTGTCTTGTTGATTGATGTAAAGGTGGCTGAATGGTCATGACTGTTACGTTGGATTTTCATGTGACAGGTTTTTTGGGACATATTAGAGTCGGTCTGACAGACTGGAGTGGACAACACGGTGAAGTAAAGCAGCATTCTCAACCTGGTGGACAAACCTGCTGAGCAGCACTTACCCGTCTTATATTTGTAACATGAGTCAAGCTAAAAGCACGTGACCAGTCGTGACTTTGAGCTTGGTTAAAAATCCAGATGGACTTGTGAAAGCCTTACAGGTGACAAAGGAACAAGGGGATTTTTTTGTGTTCAAAGCACTGTGAATTATGAAAAGACGAGTGAATTTGAGTTTGCTTTGTTATGCATATGAAAGTTAAATGTGTTGTATATGGGTCACCTATACGAAGGAAAAAAATAGTGAAGCTACTTTGACCATTAATAAACGGTGACGTCTGTTACTCTGCATCTCCATGGTCACAGTTGCTCCAAGACAATAAGAACAGTAACTAACTAAACAAAATTAATTGTACAATATATTACAAAGTTGCATTATATGTACATTTATTAAACTAACTGTGATTTTATGTTTTTTTAAATAAAAGCAGATGTATGTATGCACGTTCCCATTGAATCTGATAGTAAATGTTAATATTTTTATGCATTATTCCTTCCATTCATAAAAGTAGTAGGAGTAGTAAAAGAGGAGTAGCTGTCTCATTTTTCTTATGAAGGAAAATGGTCAAATAGTAAGTAAACACTGGTATGACAGCTGTTAGACATACAATGACACATAAAAGGCATACATCAAAACAAAGTATCTAATATTTCTAAAGTAGCAACATGTTTTTATATTCTCTAATTTGTAGATATGGAATGGGGTTGACACACAGCAGGATGTATTATAAGTGCACAGTTGTGATATGTGCATTCACTGGGCACACCTGTTCACCTGCTAAATTCCTTAACACAATTATCTAATTAGGCAATCACACTGCAGCAGTTCAGTGGATTTAGACACAGAAACATGCAAGATAACCTGCTGAAGTTCAAACCGAGCATCAGAATGAGGAAGAAAGGTGACTTTGAATGTACCACAGTTGTTGGTACCAGACAGCCACCAACTGAGTATTCCAGAAACTGCTGGGACTTTCCCACATAACCATCTCCAAGCTTAATAGAGAATAGTCAGAGAAAGAGAAAGCGGGCTTGTTGTTGTGAGAGGTAATGGTAACTCAAATAACTCATTGCACCAAAGGTATGCAAAACAGCATCAACAGATGGTCTACAGCAGCAGAAGACCATGCTAGGTGCCAGGTCTTTTCAGCTAAGAACAGCAAACTGAGTCTACAGGTTGGAACAGGCTCACCAAAACTGGATAACAGAAGATTTGAAGAACGTTGTCTGGATTGATGCGTTTCCACTGCGACTTTTGGCATAAACAATAAACATGGTTCCATCCTACCTTGTTTTTACAGTTCAGGCTGGTGGTGGTCGTGGTGTAATAGTAGAGGGGATATTAGCTCACTGAGAATTTTAAACACTGAAGCCTACATGAGTATTAATGCTGACCACTTCATGACTGCAATGTACCAGTCTTTTGATGGCTGCTTCCAGCAGGATGACACACCGTGTCATAAAGATCAAGTTGACAATAAGCACCTTTCGATGTCATGTCAATATGGACCAAAATCTCCTAAGAATGTTTTCAGCACCTTAAACCTGTTGAAAGTGTATTTTATGTTTAACAGGAAGGGGGATTATACAAGTGTTGGACAAGGTTTTCACATACAAAGACGCAATGACATTAACAACCACATAATATCCCCACATTAACACTGACAGGGTGTCAAAGGTGCTAAAAAACCATCTCATCGTTTCAGGAAAGCAAAGGATTTTATTCTCTGTCAATCTAAGAAGTGTAAGAAAATCATGCAAAGGAAAAAATAATATCAGAAAGGTTGATATTCTAAATTCTAATTATTCAGCCATTAATATGAACATTTAAAGTGGTTTTTAAGACTTGGAAACATGTCAGTCCCAGTGCAACCTGAAGGGAATGGGTGATGGAAGTGTTTGTTTTCTCAACAGCATACTGCGGGCTGCATGTCACTTCTGTGTTTTGGACCATGTTTCAGTGAAGCTTTGCGTCAAACTACAACCCCAGTTCCAAAAAAAATTAAGACTCTGACTAAAGTGTAAATACAAACAGAGAGGATTGATTTGCATAGAAAATGTATCAGATGTTTAGTTTGAGACATTTTCATATTTTGTGGAAATATTAGCTCATTTTGAAAAACACTGGACCTCTAAAAGGGAAATAAAAAGAGGTTGTTGGGTTAACTGATAACATGTCAACTTAGGAATATGATGGGGTATAAAAAGCGCTTCTTTGAGAGGCAGAGAAAATGTAAAAATTAACAGTCACCAATCTGAAAAAATTAATTATTATTACTATTATTATTATTATTATTATTATTATTATTATTAATAATAATAATAATAATAATAATAATAATAATAATAATAATAATAATAATAATAATAATAATAATAATAATTAATTTCTAAATTGCGTAATGATTTTCAGAATAATGTCCCTGAACATAAAATTGACAACACTGTCTTCCTCTCCTCACCCCAACCCAACCGGTTGTGGCAGATGGCCCCCCCTCCCTGAGCCTGGTTCTGCTGGAGGTTTCTTCCTGTTAAAAGGGAGTTTTTCCTTCCCACTGTTGCCCAAGCGCTTGCTCATAGAGGGTCATATGATTGTTATGTTTTTCTCTGTATGTATTATCAGTGTTAGGGAGTAACGGAATACATGTACCGGTTATGTATTTAAAATACAAAATATGGGTAACTGTATTCTGTTACAGTTACTGCTTAAATAGGTGATAATTAGAATCCAGTTACTTTGTTGAAATAAATGGATTACACAGCGGTCTTTTCCTGCTTCATGTGTTGGGCTATCTCCGCTCTAATTTTGGTAATTCCACGCATTGCTGGAAACCCAAACAAAACACGCAATAAGAGGCTCTGTCAAGAAATCTGACTGTGCAATGCAAACTCTGTTTGCCAGCAACCAAGCTGCTCTCGGTGTCAAAAGACTCCAACCTAAAGAAATATCTGGATGCCAGTTCTTTAAAAAAAAAAAAAAAAACTAGCATTGACCTACTGCAACTACCGTGTTTCTTGAATGTACTATTGCTGTGCAATTTATTACTATTACTGAAGGCTGCATTACAACCTCCTAGCTGCAAATAATCATGTGCCATTCTGAAAGGTATTGCTTTCAGAACTGCACATGATTATTTGCAGCTAGGAGGTTGTTAATGGTATCTATCAAGTCTAACAGTCTGGGGTCTATGAATTAACCTCAGCTAATAGTTACCTTTAAGTTACCGTTAAGTAACTTAACGGAATACGTTACAAGCTACATTTCGGGCCGTGTATTCTGTAATCTGATGTATAATACATTTTAAAAGTAACCTTCCCAACACTGTGTATTATTGTAGAGTCTACCTTACAATATAAAGCACCTTGACTGCTGTTGTGATTTGGTGCTGTATAAATACAATTAAGTTGAATTGGATAATATTGTAAAAAGATTCAAGACAAGGTCAAAAATCAGTATGGATTTCTGGGCACTCAGACAGCATTTTATTAAAAACAGGCATGATTTCGTTGTGGATTTTTTTTTTAGGATACATATTATAAAATCATGTCTGTTTTTGATGGGGCTTCTACACACTGGATATCCATGCTGGAGTGTGTTATATAACAGAATTACCATGCTAAGCATCTATCTTGTATTATCAAAGTGTATAAGACCCATTAATTTAGGTAAAGTATTATCCGCATTTATATCATAGGTGTGCCCACTAGTGGAATGAGTCATGAGGCTGTGCCACATGTTGCATGAGAGCCTGTTGATGCACACTGTTTGCTCTGGAATTTAACAAGTAAAGCTACTATGTAACTTCTGACAGTGTTATGGACCGTGGTGGCAGGTTATGACATACAGATAGTCCAAACAGCCCAAAGTTGTAAAAAACCCTCGTTAGCAAGATTTAGGATCTACGGGAAGAAGAAAAACTTTTGAACTCACTTTGGCCCTGAAACTGTCAAAAGTACTAAAAGGTGATGAAGAACAATAAGGAGAGGGTACGGGCCCTATAACAGACAGGTCAGATATACCCCCACCAGCTTTTTCCTTTCTGTGTCTTTGCTTGCTGTGCTATGTGTCGTCTTGTTATTCGGTGTATTGTAATATACTGTTTTGCTGTTCATATGACTGTTTAATAAGCTCTGTTTCAAGATTCTACTCTTTTCCAGAGAAGCTTTTTAAATGATTTGATTTTAATTGGATCTAAAAGGGTGGATCTCTTTATCATTGGCTGGATAAAGTTATCATGTTAGATTCAAAATTTTCGACCCAACAATTCTGTTGTGGAAATCAATGCACAGGCTCAGGAACACTTGCAGAAATCAATGTCCATAGATATTCCTCTTCTCTAAAGAACAAGCCTGCACCTCTCCAGGCCTTTTTCCATCTGCTCTCATTACCAATCACAATGTCATCTTAATCCACAGAGACTCCTACTTGACCTCATCTGTCAACCTCTTCATCACCACAACAAACAGGAAGGAGCCAATCTGTGATGTAGTCGCACCCCCACCTTGAAAAACTCATGCCACCGTTCCAACATTCCTCATGCCGTGCCACAGCTCTTAGCACCCTAAGCTTTCTCCAGATCCACACAGACTCGGTGCTGCTCCTTCTAACCTTCTGAATAACTCTCCATCAACACTCAAAGCAAACATCACATCTACAGTGCTCTTTCTCTGCATAAAGCCATACTACTGCTTGCTAATTGTAGCCTTTCTCCTCAAACATATCTTGGCAGCTCTTTCCCATAACATCATGGCTCATCACCTTTCCTTCTGTCTTGTCAGCAGCTCTGCACATCACTCTTATTCTTCTCCTTCTCAGGCATTCTCTCTGATTCTCCAGGAATTTGTCAAACTATTTGGTTTGACAAGTAGTGTGACAGCCCACTTTCTTCTCTCCTAAACATTTCCATACTTCCCCTGGTATGTTATCTGGACTAACTACCTTTCCACTCTCCATATTCTTCATAGCTGTCCTCACTTCCTCCTCACTAATGTTCTGCATTTCCTAATTCACTAACTTTCCTACACCAGTGTTGGGGAGTAACGGAATACATGTACCGCCGTTACGTATTTAAAATACAAAATATGAGTAACTGTATTCCGTTACAGTTACCGTTTAAAAAGGTGGTATTTAGAATACAGTTACTTTGTTGAAATAAATGGATTACACGGCGGTACTTCCCTGTTTCATATTGTGGCGGGTCAGGCCTGTTTGGGTTTTGTTTGACAGCTACGTTCTGTTCAAGCTGCAGCGTTACGGTTGCCATGGTTACAGGGTGCCGCTCTCTCTCTGCGTGTTTCCTGGGTGAGAGAGGCCTTTTTGTTGTTGTTGTGCTAAGCTAATAGGCAGAATGCTACAGGTATAGCTCTAAAGAATGTTGCATCATAGGCAGTGTAGTCCGTGCTGCAGGGAGAATGGACTGCCATACATGTTATGTGTCTGTGAGCGAGGGAGGGAGAAAAAGGAAAAGTACGAGCTGTCATGAGCAGAAACGGGAGCTGGAAGCATGTAAATATAATAATAACAACTGCAGCCAAGAAGAGTGCCTGAGGAGCCCAGTTGTAAGTAAGCTATTAAGACTCGACTGTACACCGTGTTCGTGTTTTCCTCCAAAAACAATAACTTCCGTTGGAGCAGCCTTTCAACGCCTCTCTCTGTCTCTCCCTAGCAAAGTTGACCCAGACAACAAAGTAAAGCTATTTTTCGGCTATGAGCCCGACACAGAACCCACCGTATTAGCCAGAGGTCCCTTTATTACGGTTCGGAGCCGCAGACCTTCAGTAATAGTAATAAATCACAGCAATAGTACATTCATGTAGTTGTAAACAGCATGATAATATATTAAGTAATCCAAAGTATTCAGAATACGTTACTCTCATTGAGTAACGTAACGGAATACGTTACAGAATACATTTTGGGGCATGTATTCTGTATTGGAATACATTTTAAAAGTAACCTTCCCAACACTGCCTACATCTATCTTCCTTTCTCTGACATTTTCTTTATTCATAGGCTCATCAAAGGACTCTTTCCACCTTCTCAACAGCCTCTCTTAACTCATTAGTACATCTCTGTGCTTAATCACCCTGACCTGCTGCACATCCTTCATACCTCATGCCTACCCAGTCAGTACAAGTCCTTCTGTCCTGCCTTAGTGTCCAGCTTCACAGACAAATGACTACAAGTCTTTTCCTTTCCATTTGCCACTTCCCTCTTTGTCGTACACATAGTCTCCCATTACTCCTGTCTACTTTCTTCTTCTCCCTGACTTTTCCACTTTTTCTTTGTCAACCTCTCCTGACCTTCTTTGAATACGTTCCTGTCTTCTGTCCAGAGAATACTCCAAACCTAAATATATCTTAAAGATTGGTTAAATTATTTATCTGTTTTGCTTTGTCTGTGACTAGAATATGTGCTCATTTTTAACATTTGGTACTCCGAGTCTGAATTATTTGATTTGGGTATTGCACCTCAAACATGCTTGGAAGACATGCTTGGACGGAATATTCCTGCAGAGATCTATGTTCCCTCGCTTACTTTGACTTCAAACTAACTTTCCATTTAGTGTTTTTTATAAGCTTAAGTAAAGAATGCAAATGTTTTGATTATTTTGTCATCCTTTTGCATGAAGAACAGTTGTATTAAAAGACTTAACACTTGTGCTGAATACGGTGAATGCTGCCTGTTCAGTTACACAGGACATGATAAAGTGGTCATTTTTTTGATTGCAGCAGGGAAAAGATGTGAACAGCAGTGATCCTGTGCACATTCAGGATTCTTCATGTGCATTTCCTCCTGTTCAGTGTTCAATGTTGCAGAATGGGATGCCAGATGGTTCATCTTTCAACAGGGGTTACTTGCCACTTAGTTGTCTTATTCTCTCTGTTATTCCATTATGGAAATCTAATCCAGTGACAGTAGCAGCACACAAAGCCTGCTCAACTAATGTCATCCTCTTCCAAAGCGCAGCCTCCCATTAAAAGAAATAGCATGTTGGCCACATGCCCAAACAATTCACAGGAGAGTTTCTCCTGGTAAATATGAGGAAATCGGCGCTCTCTACATATGGTAATTCTCTGTGATCCAAAGGGCAGCAAAAACTGAGTTCCTAAAGCAGAAACTTACAGAATAGTAAATCCTCCACAATATAATAAACTATAGCTGTTTTCATATATGCACTGCAGCAGCAGAGGTGCACAAACGGAACTTTACTCTCTATCATGTGCACCAGTGTGCAAGTAGCATTAATAATATTCAGGTACATTTACAGCTAGAGTGACTGTCATGTATGCAGACTTCATGTATGCCCTCATAGAAAGCACACAGTGTCATGATCCTGGGTCGTTGACCCAGTGTTTTGAGTTTATTGTTATTATTTTCCAGTTTCTGCTGTTTTGTTTTTGTTCTTAGGGTTTGAGTTGTGTGTTTAGTGTTCTATTATCCCTACCTGTGCCCTTCCTCTGTGTTCTGTTCGTAAAACAGTCTGTGAGTTTCCTGTTTTACTTTGTAGGTTTGTGTCTCGTTATGCCCATTAGTTCCAGCTGTGGCCCCTCCTGTGTGCCATTTCCTAATTACCTGGTGTGTGTATTTGTACTGCGTGTCTGCCTGTGCTCCTCGTCGCGTCGTCTGTGTTTCTCCGTGACTCTTCTGTGCTACTCAACATTTGCTCTGTATTTTTCCACATCTCTCTGCCCAGCATTCTTCATCTGCCACCTCGGTACATCTCCCGCTGTCATTGTGTTTTTCAGGTTTGTTTGTTAGTTTTTCCCAGTTTACGGTTATGTTCAGTTCTGCCCCCACCTTTGTTATTTTCACTGTAAATAAATCTCCACTCGCATCTCCACCGCCATCTGCATCTTGGGTCCTCATTCATTCCACCACACAACTGCTGACCCAGCCATGACACACAGACTGTTAACAGCACTGCAAATGCATCTGCAGCAGATAAACTCCTGCTGTGAAAACATTTTATGGGATGATTTATGTTTGTGGTATAGTAATTGTACAACTCTGTCATTTTCTCTTTTGAGACATGACCTCAGCGGAGGTAAAATCGAGGACTACAGTGGGATATCTGAGAACGTCAGCATCTCTTCCACTTAGAGCTTTACTCCTGACAGTTTCTCAAACACCTGCTGTATACTGCTACCTTTTTAGGTCATCATCATCATCCACACCATCGTCTTCATCGTGGGTTTTGGCCATCTACGTGATGGCCCGATATGCAAAAATGAACACAACAACCAACATTTACATCCTGAACTCTACATTCTGGGGATTCTCTTCATAAGGACCAATATCGTGCTTTCCTATTGGCAATTTGGAGACACATCTGCAAGATCAGCATGACTGCTATGAGCCAGTTCACCTCCACCTTTTTACTGACACTGATGAGCATCGATCACGTCCTATTCATCGTTTATCCTCTTCGCAGTGATTCATATCATCCCTGAAAAAAGAATAGATATCAACTTTTCCATGGCCATCCTCACCTACAGTGGGACAAAAAAGTATTTGACAGCCACCAATCGTGCAAGTTATCCCACTTAAAAAGATGAGAGAGGTCTGCAATTTTCAGCATAGGTTCACTTCAACAGTGAGAGACAGAATGTTAAAAATCCAGGATATCACATTGAATGATTTTTAAAGAATTTATTTGCATAATGGTGTAGAAAATAAGTATTTGGTCAATAACAAAAGTTGACCTCAGTACTTTGTAATATAACCTTGGTTGGTCAATCAGACATTTCCTGTAGGTCTTCACCAGGTTTGCACACACTGCAGCTGGTATTTTGGCCCATTCTATCATGCAGATCTGCTCAAGAGCTATGATGTGGGCTGTCGCTGGGCAACACGGACTTTCAACTCCCTCCAAAGATTCTCTATTGGGTTGACGTCTGGATACTAGCTGGCCACTCCAAAATCTAGAAATGCTTTTTACATAGCCACTCCTATGTTGCCTGGGTGGTGTGTTTGGGATCATTCTCATGCTGGAAAATCTAGCCACTTTTCACCTTCAGTGCTCTCACTGATGGAAGGAGGATTTTACCAAAAATCTCACGATACATGGCCCCATTCATCCTTTCCTTATTGCAGATCAGTGTTCCTGCCTTTGCAGAAAAGCAGCCCCAAAGCATGTTTCCACCCCTATGCTTCACAGTGGGTATGGTGTTCTTGGGATGCAACTCAGCATTCTTCCCAAACACGGCGAGTGGCATTTATACCAAAGACTTTTATTTTGGTTTTATCTGACCACGTTTTATCCTCCTCTGGATCATCCAGATGGTCTCTGGTAAACTTTAGATGGGCCTGAACGTGTGGTGTCTTAAGCACAGGAACGTTTCAAGTGCTGCAGGATTTTATGCCATGACGATATAGTGTGTTACTAATAGTAAACTTTGTTACTGTGTTCCCAGCTCTCTTCAGGTCATTGACCAGTCCCACCCATGTAATTTTGGGCTGTTTCCTGACTGTTCTCAAGATCATATGTACCCCACGAGGTGAAATCTTGCATGGAGCTCCAAGTTGAGGGAGATTGTGAGTTTGTTCCATTTTCTAATAACTGCTCCAACAGTCGATCTCTTCTCACCAAGCTGCTTGCCTGTTGTAGACTGGCTAATCCAAGTCTTGTGCAGGTGTACAATCTTGTCCCTGGTGTCCTTAGACAGCTCTCTGTCTTGGCCATGGTGGAGGATAAAGTCTGCCTGTTTGAGGTTGTGGACAGGTCTCCTTTATACAGATATCAAGTTCAAACAGAATCCAACAGAAACAGAATAGAAGAGCTTCTTAAAGAAGAAGTAGCAGGTCTATGAGTGCCAGAATTCTTGCTTGTATGTTTACTTATTTTCTGCACTATTATACAAATAAATTCTTTAAAAATCATTCAATGTGATATCCTGGATTTCATTTTTATGTTCTGTCTTTCACAGTTGAAGTGAACCTATGCTGAAAATTACAGACCTCTCTCATCTTTTTAAGTGGGACAACTTGCACACTCGGTGGCTGCCAAATACTTTTTTGCTCCACTGTATGTCAGCTCCTGTCAAAACCCGGTCTTTATGCTTTCCTCAGTAAAAACTTCAAGGAGAGCTTCCAGAACATCCTTTCCAAAAGCAAAAGTTGCCAGAGCTGCAGAGTTGCTGCAAAGTAAAAAAGAATACTACCAAAGTAAAGCTCGCTCCTCGCTTAGAAACTGCACATAATGTGATCCATGCACATCAACATTCTTACGCCTGTCATAAAATATTCAGTTTGCAGCAATAACAGTCTGGCAGACCTTTGAACTGCCACAAGTAGGATTTGTTTGGCACTACTTCAAGATGTTTCTGCAGCTGCTCGGTCAAAATCAAATGAAAACGCTGTTATAGACTGCTTCTTCTCTAAACACATTAGAGCTACACTTGAGTCATTGTGATGTTATGGTGTGGCTTGCAAAATGGATCAAAACTTCAACACCAAGAAATCTCATCACACTTCCTTCGCCATGCTTGGAAGTTACCATCAAGCACTTCATTTGTTCTATCGCTTACCTTTTTTTTTTAACCCAACATCAAACAAAGATTTATCTGCCATAAGAACTTTTATTGTCTCCATTCTCTCCCTTCTTTGCATTTATTTGCTCATTTTAATCTTTTCCTTTTATTGGTCCAGCTTTTTCTTGGCAAATGTGTTAAAAAGGCCAGTATCTAAATAATCACCTCCCATCTCCTTTTCCTAAACACCTTTCCTTGACCTTGACGGAAGACAACAAAGAAAGGTGTGCAGAAGAATTCAAAAGAGAAGCATGGTGCACATAGAATCCAATTACACTTAACACTGGACTCCTTAACAATCACATGCCAGATGTCTACTGTCTTGAAACTTCCGCTACTCCAATATCTTCCCTTCCTAAACTGTTTTATGCATGTTATATAAATGAGAACAATTGGTGGAAAATATCACTTCATTACAAAGGTCCTTTCACTGAATGTTTAGAGCTGAGACATACTTAACTGTGCACCTCAGTAGTACTGTTTTCTCATCAGTGTGCACACACTGAGTGATTCTTGCTTTGCTCCATTTTGGCATCGGATCTTATCTGATTTTAGGTTGATCAGATATCCCTTTTTTTGAGTGGGACGGCACAACCTTTTTGCATCGTGTCCGCCTGTCCCACTCTTTGACTGCCTTTGCAGAACATGCACTTTTTAAAAGTCTGGCTTTTACACAATCCACAGATAGGGAAGGCTTTTTATTACAGTAAACTGATGGTTACCCTGTCTAATGTTATCCCTTTCAGTAAAAGTTACAAGATATAAAAAATATCTATCACTTTGCAGATTTTGCAGACTTTCCCAAAGAAAATTAAGCTTAGAGTCATTTTCCAGTTTCACACAGGAGAAAATTTGGTGTAGAGTAACACAGTCGGTGTTTGTGTGTCACAATCGGGTAAAGAATACAAAAATTTTCAAATGTGGGTCAAAAAAGGTATGCCAATCTAAGTATGTATGTCTACTAAAGCCCAAAAGCTGCTACCAGACAGACCAGCAGTTAAAATAACAGTAAAATAACAGAGAATACCAGCAAACATCTGCATACATAACACAATATATCAGTGGAATTCAGCAGTCATGGTTGCTGAAAATGTGCCCATGTTGACAGGTGTACAGATCGTTCAAAACAAGGACACGTCCAAGCATTTAGTTGTAGTTTAATCTCAGCATACAAATGTTCAGTACGGCATGTGCTTTTGGCAGCACAGTTAAATGTTTTCAAGTCCATGAATTGCAAATATCAGCTTGTGCACTCTTTCAGTTTCTGTCATTGTGGATAAACCTGAAAATTATAATTAATACATATTTTACGCAGTTCTTTAGCCCAAAGCCAGTCCTGAGGCCAGAACATTTACAAAACAAGGTTTTGTGTTGCTGCATTAATTAAATTTCTAATCTGTTATTGTGTCTGCTTTTGTTTCCAGCTGAAGGATCTCAGCACTACTGACAGTGAGCCTTTCAACACAAAACATGGGGTTGAATGGTCAATGATTGCTAAGCTTCCAGCTGTTCTTTGAGGGGTTTTTTTATTATTATTATTACAATTGTAGCATTTTGTAGTCAAAAACAATGTGGTAAGAGTGAACATAGACCAAAATATTAAAGATGAAGGTGGCCAGAAATACAGTGAGCCGAAACTCAATAAAAGAGATGTGAAAGATATTCCTCATAGGTTCGAAACTATAAATGACTACGTTTTCATCGTTACACTGTTTACATATCGCCTCTATAAAAGGGATCTGTTACAGCTATCTGTTCAGGTAGTTTCGTTTCACGGAAAGAGGATGTATAAATCCATAAACAAATTTTAATATACCTGGAATCATTAAAATTTCATAGTAATCATAAGGTTTTAGATATTCTTTAGACGCATGTTGGTGTTTGAACAGCCGCAGTCCCAAACTGATGTAGTCCAAGTCCACAGTGTAAATCTTTCCCAAAAGATGTGTCGTTATGTTAAACAGAAAAAGCTCCCACAGAGTTTGACAGACCTGGATGACTTGGGTGACCTATTTGCATTCTCAGTTCAATCGTTTTTCAAGAGAGGGTGCACAATCTTAGTGAGTGACCTCCCTCCAGACCAGTGTTGGTCAAGTTACTTGAAAAAAGTCATCAGTAACTAATTACCTATTACTTCCCCAAAAAAGTAATTCCGTTACTTTACTGATTACTTATTTTCAAAAGTAATTAATTACTTAGTTACTTAGTTACTTTTTAAAAGCACGATTTACAAACTGAACAGGTGATAAAGCGATAGATCTTTCAGCCCAATTCTACTTTTTCTGCATAATCCATCATACAAAATGTAATCAAATGGAAAAGTGTTTGCCCCCTTTCTGATCTCCTGTCGGAAAGGGGGCACCTGTTCTCAATAAGAAACCTAATAACTAGTTGGGCCATCCTTAGCAGCAAAAACTGCAATCAAGCAGCTAACTTTTTTAGAGCTCTGTGGAGGAATTTTGGTCCACTCATCTTTGCAGAATTGTTGTAATTCACCCACATTAGAGGGTTTCCAACATGAACCACCTTTTTAAGGCCGTGCCACAGCATCTCGATCAGACTCAAGTCAGGACTTTGACTAGGCCACTCCAAACTCTTCGTTTAGTTTTTCTTAAGCCATTCAGAGGTGGACTTGTTGGTGTGTTTTGGATCATTGTCGTATTGCAGAACCCAAGTGCGCTTCAGCTTGAGGTCACTAACAGATCCATTCTCCTTCAGGATGTTTTGGTAGACAGCAGAATTCATGGTTTTCCAGGTCCTGAGGCAGCTAAACAGCCTCAGACCATCCCACTGCCACCACATTTGCTGTTCCTTTTCTAAAATGCTGTTTTACTTTTACGCCAGATATAATGAGACATACACCTTCCAAAAAGTTCAGTTCTTCTCTTGTCAGTCCACAGACTGTTTTACCAAAAGTTATGTTCCTTTTGCTCAGCAGTGAGGTTCGTCTTGGAAATCTGTCACACAGGCCATTTTTCCCCAGTGTCTTTCTTTTGTTAGCGTCATGAACTCTGACCTTAACTGAGGGAAGTGAGGCCTGCAGTTCTTTGGATGTTGTTCTGGGCTCTGTTGTGACCTCCTGGATGAGTCATCACTGCAGTCTTGTGGTAATTTTGGTCGGCCTGCCACTCCTGGGAAGGTTCACCACTGTTCCATGTTTTTGTCATTTGTGGATAATGGTTCTCACTGTGGTTCACTGGAGTCCCACAGCTTAAGAAATGGCTTTATAACCTTTTCCATACTGAGAGATCTCATTTAACTTGTTTCTTATTTGTTCCTCAATTTCCTTGAATCACGGCATGACATCTGGCTTTTGACGTCTTTTAGTCTTCTCCACTTTGTCAGGCAGGTTGTAGTTAAGTAATTTGTTACAGAGAACAGGTGTGGCAGTAATTAGACCTGGGTGTGGCTAGAGAAACTGAACTTACCAACAAAGATGTGATACACCACAGTTAATTTATATTATATATCAAATTTTTTATTGGCATTGATATACACCATTGTATATCAATTTGAAATCCTAATTGACTTCCTGCTTGAGTTATTGCATTCAAAAGATTTTCAGAAAATTTGACCTCTGACCTTGAGTTAGAGGTCACTGAGATTCAAACACATGTGGGGTTTTAGCAGATATACCTATGATATGGATTTCAAAATCTTACGTCACCTTGTTCTCGAGTTTTCACATTCACAAACTTGGGTGTCCATGCTGCCCGCCCGTCCCCCCACCTGCCCATCCGGCGGATGAGTTGGGTCTTCGTAATGTTATTGCATGGACATGGGTGACTGCCTTTGGAACTGTGTCATTAGTGTCATTTGTGTTTATTGATGATGTGACTGCAGACAGAAGTAGTAGGATGAACAGTTGTGTTTACTCGTCTATACTCTGTCACATTCTGCCAAAAGCTGCAAAACTGATCAGACAGGGCTTAACAATGCAAACGGTTAATGACCCAAAGTATACTGCAAAAGCAACACAAGAGTTTCTCGGGGCTAATAAATCAGATATTCTTCAGCAGCCAAGTCAGTGACCTGATCTCAACCCAAAAACATTTCAGTAATTATAAATGCAAAAGTGAATGAGGTTGCTGTAAAGCCCAACGAGGTACCTCAAGGAGAAAATCAGCATTTTAGTGATGGGCTCTAAATGGACTGGGTAGCTTCAGCCTATCCCAGCTTTCACAGATTGAGAGACGGGGTACACCCCTGGACAGGTTAACAGTTCATCACAGGGATAACATACTCAAATCAGCAGCCAGTCACCAATTAATCTAAAAGCCATGCCTTCAGACTTTTTCCCCCACACATGGAAAGAGAGATCATGCAAATTTCATGATCATGCAAACCACTGCACCACAGAACATCTTTGTTATCCATAGTCTGTTTTACATTTAAAATATGAACTCATTATGGCAATGATCTAAGGATTTTAAAGTAACACATCTAATAAAAAAAATTGCTTGACCACTTCGTAACCACCCAAACTCCTCTAAGATATACATATGAGTGTTTAACTCTTTTCTGCTCCACAGCCTCCACACTTGACACTTCTTTAAGAAATTTTTTACCTCACTGCTTAGCCCTTATTCTGCTGTGTTTTTACTGACAACTTGCTTTGTGGTAACTTGTGAGGGTGAACACACACAAAAAGTTTTGCAGTCATGCAGCTTTTGTTCTAGCTCCTTCAATGTCATATGCTAAACAGTATTGTTATTAAACAGAAAACAGTGCACAGTACACTAGAAGTGTTTTTTGCTCTCTGCTGATTCTAAGAAAAATCAGCCAAGAAGGACTAAGCACAAGTAAATGTGATCTTTCATACACACATAACTTCAACTATACTCAGAAACAGACATAAACTAATGGCCAACAAATCCCAGAGGTCCTTCCAAACTTTGACAGGAATTACAGGAACGGTTTGTTCCGCTATTATTTTGCACCGCTAAAAGACACTACAATACAGCAGAAATCACATGGGGTTCTCACTAAGTGAACACACCTGCAGGTCCACTGGTCGGGTTTTTGTGGGGGTATTTCATTTTGCCCAGTCCCAACCGAGTGAGGTGCACCATTCATTTCCATTAGCAGCACGATTCTGGGGAAGACTCTGGCTTTGCGAGAAAGCACATCCTTCCGTGCAAAGCAAAAAACCCAGGAGAGTTTGTTAACCAGCATGACGCATGTCTACTTTCTTTTCCTGACATTTAGTGCCTTTTTTACAATGTTGGATTTTAACAATGCAAAGTATGTGCATAAAAAGCAGTCATGAAATAAAAGCTAAAGATTAACACGGTAACATCTGAACGCACATAGATTAAAAAGAAAAACTCAAAAAGCAGCTTTGTGGAACTCGCAGCTATTGCCGTCATTTAGCAAATTCTGAGAAGCACATGAGACCAGCAAACTGGAAGTCCAGTGATAAAGTTGAGGAAAGCTGTTGCCCCTGAGGCTTAAGGATGATACCTGAGAGTGAAACAGCTCATGGGAACAACACTGAGATTTTCCCACATTTCAAGTTACAGCAAACTTGAAATCAGGAAAGCGAGCAGACTGTGATACAAGGTTTGTCACTATAACAGTGTGAACAAACCACGGCACTCAGTATAACTTTTTCAATCTAACTTTTGATTCAAAATATGAATTTTTAATTTTTTTTTTAAAAAAGCTGATGGGTAAGCTCGCCTCCCTGCAGCCCTCTTCACGTCACGCACTCAGCACTGTACCAGCGAACAAGCTGCAAGTTAATTATTGTGAAGGTCGTTAAAATTATTGATGGCTGGAGGGCAAACCTGTAAAGGTACTGCAGGGGCCCTTCCAAGAACCTGTTTGCAATTAACTGATGCAGGACATATCACAGATTAAAATACATGCGCAATTATTGCTCCTAAATATGAACATTTAGCAAGTGCATAAAGTTTTTAACATGTTTGCAGAAGTTATGAACAGAGGTCCAAGTTGCAAGTGTTTTGTTGTTGAAAAGAACCATGCCTTGTGAGACAATATTAGCAACACCATTTTATTTGAGGCCAAAAACAGCCCAAAATACATAAGTAAATAAAAGATGCTGACTTCAAGCAGGTTTATTACATGTAAATTTTACATGTTTTATTGCATAAGTACAATGTAGAACATTAAATTTAATAAAATCTGGTTGAATGAAATGAACTTGATTGGTATAATTTCAGTTTATAGCAAGCATGTTTTCTGTAATGATTAATAATAATATTAAATAAACATTTGATTTATATGAATATGTTTCATTTTACTCTAAATTATTGCTTCATGATTTTGAGTGTTTTTGGCAAACTACAGAAAATCTGCAGCTATGTTAACTCAGGTTTTACTTGGAAATTTTGAGATAAATGCTAACACAGAGCATATTACAAAGTTTTTCCCTGTGCGCTTTAGCAGTGCAACACAAGACATTTATGTTGAGAGGTGCTATTTAAATCAAAGCTTACTTCCTTTACTTACCTTAATGCTAACATGTTGATATTTAGCAAGTGTGTTAAATAACAAGAAAAGGTGTTTCAGTTGTGTTTTATCTAACAGTAATTTTTGTGCAATGGAGACAAAAGACAAAACACACAGCTGCTAACCACAAAATTCAACATGCCAATGACTACCAGCTCGGTCAGCTGTCCAATTACTTTTCACTGTGTATAAAAATGTAATTCCTGAACAGTTAATGCAATAGTTTACTAAACCCTGCACTTTAGTCCCATCTTTGATTTAAGATCCCCTTGTTGGTGTGCAGAGGTAATTTTACAACAACTATGTCATCATGCAAACACTTTTGGATCTGACTGAAACTTACAATATCTATCATACAAAGATATTTAAAGGGAGTGCAAAATCTGAACATATATATATATGTATGTATATGTATATATGTATGTGTATATATATATATATACCCTGACGACAGTGTTGGGAAGGTTACTTTTAAAATGTATTCCACTACAGATTACAGAATACATGCCCCAAAATGTATTTTGTAACGTATTCCGTTACGTTACTCAATGAGAGTAACGTATTCTGAATACTTTGGATTACTTAATATATTATCATGCTGTTTACAACTGCATGAATATACTATTGCTGTGATTTATTACTATTACTGAAGGTCCGCGGCTCCAAACCGTAGTAAAGGGACCTCTGGCTAATATGTCGGGTTCGTGTCGGGTTCGTAGCCGAAAAATAGCTTTACTTTGTTGTCTGAGTCAACTTTGCTAGCGAGAGACAGAGAGAGGCGTTGAAAGGCTGCTCCAACAGGAACGTACTGTTCCGGAGGAAAACACAAACACAATGTACCTTCGAGTCTTAATAGCTTACTTACAACTGGGCTCGTCAGGCACTCTGTTTGGCTTCCAGCTCCCGTTTCTGCTCGATGACAGCTCGTACTTTTCCTTTTTCTCCCTCCCTCGCTCACACACACATCACGAGTATGGCAGTCCATTCTCCCTGCAGCACGGACTACACTGCCCATGAGGCTACATTCTTTAGGCTATGCCTGTAGCATTCTGCCTATTAGCTTAGCACAACAACTACAACAAAAAGGCACTCTCTCACCCAGGAAACAGAGAGAGCGTGTCACCCTGTAACCATGGCAACAGTAACGCTGCCCCTGGAACAACAGAACAACAGAACAAACAAAACCCAAACAGTCCTGACCTGCCACAATATGAAACAGGAAAATACCTCCGTGTAATCCCTTTATTTCAGCAAAGTAACTGTATTCTTTAATACCACCCTTTTAAGCGGTAACTGTAACGGAATACAGTTACTCATATTTTGTATTTTAAATACGTAACGGCGGTACATGTATTCCGTTACTCCCCAACACTGCCTGATGAGAAGTGGGCTACTGGAACAAGAAGGCATCGGTGGGCAAGGGACAAAAACAGGGCGTTGTTGGAATGCTACTACGCAAGTAACCCTGGCGGTAGGGGTTACATGAATAGGATGAGGGACCTATGGATTCTTTGATACCCAACATCCACAATGACGGCGAAACAACTAGTAGCTCAGTGTTCCAACATTCGAAAGAAGGGACTGCTCTCACAGCTAGAGATTGACGAGGTACAACATAAATGCTACGGCAAGGAAGAGCCAGGACACCAGGTCAGGGGGGAGATATCATCACCCCCACCCGAGATTGGGTACCAAGCCCCAAGTGCAATAGGAGAAGGATTGTTGAGTGCGAGAGGAACTGACCTGAATTACCAAGATTACGTGAAGTACCCTCAGAAGGTCTGCTAGATGATGTTAATGCAGCACTACGGATGATACCTACAGCCACGATTACCGACACTAACAAGCTGATCTACACTACGGCAGCAGTGATCAGTGAGATGCTTGGCTACAAGTTGAACAGCCATCATTGAGAAGGAGGCTAGAGGCTAAGATCAAGGTAGCATGGAGGGAGGTTAGCCAATTATCGCAGTTGCAGAAAGGCGCGATGAGGAAGGTGCCTAAGAAGTACAGGAAGCTGTCCATACCTGAGGCCTTGGAAACTGCCAAGCAACGACTCACAGCCTTGGTCAGCCGCTTGAGGAGGTACTCCAGAGAGAGGCAGGAGAATAAACCAGCTGTTCTCCATGGAACCAGCCAAGGTGTACTCTCAGTGGCAGGGGAACAATATGAGAACAGCACCACCAAGGCTGGAGGCAGAACAATACTGGAAGAGCATATGGGAGAAGGATGCAACCCATAACGGCAATGCTCAGTGGCTAGTGGATCTGAGGGCAGACCACAGCGACCTCCCCGAACAGGGTCCAGTAACCATCACAGTGGCAGATATCCAAGAAAGGGTCTCCAGTATGGAGAGTTGGACAGCACCAGGCCCTGACATGGTTCATGCCTACTGGCTGAAGAAGCTGACTGCACTCCACGAGCGCCTGGCAGCACAAATGAACTAGCTGCTAGTTGACGAGAGACACCCGGAATGGCTAACCGAAGGCCGGACAGTCCTGATCCTCAAGGACCCCCAGAAGGGACCGGTCCCCTCCAACTACCGACCAATAACCTGCCTCAGCACCACATGGAAGCTCCTGTCAGGCATCATAGCGGCTAAGATGAACAGGCACATGGGTCAATACATGAGCGGAGCACGGAAAGGGATACCAGAGGCGCAAAACACCAGTTACTGGCAGACCAATGCTATATAATATGCTGTTCTGCATAGGCCTGAACCCCCTCAGTGCGTTCAATGACAAGACTGGCTACGGATACTGACTACGGAATGGAGCAGTTGTCAGCCACCTCCTGTACATGGATGACATCAAGCTGCATGCCAAGAGTGAACGAGACATCAATTCACTGATCCACACCACCAGGATATACAGCAATGACATCGGAATGTCGTTCGGACTGGAGAAGTGTAGTCGGATGGTAACAAAGAGAGGGAAGGTAGCCAGAACAGAGGGGATCAAACTACCAGAAGGCAACATTGCAGACATAGAGGACAGTTACAAGTACCTGGGGAATGGGAACCATGAAGAGGCCGCTAGGAAAGCTACAACCACCAAGTACCTGCAGAGGGTCAGGCAAGTCCTGAGGAGTCAGCTGAACGGTAAGAACAAGATCCGGCTATCAACACCTACGCCCTAACCGTGATCAGGTACCCTGCTGGGGTAATAGGCTGGCCAAAGGAGGAGATAGAAGCCACTGACATCAAGACAAGAAAGCTCCTTACCATGCATGGAGGGTTTCACCCCAAGTCCAGCACCCTGAGGCTGTATGCTAAGCGGAAGGAAGGGGGTCGGGACTGGTGAGTGTCAGCACCACAGTCCAGGATGAGACAAGGAACATCCACGAATACATCACGAAGATGGCCCCAACTGACAGCGTGCTCAGTGAATACCTCAGGCAGCAGAAACCCAAGAAAGTGGAGGGAGGCGAGGAACCATCATGGAAGGACAGGCCCCTGCACAGTATGTACCACCGGCAGATAGAGGAGGTGGCTGATATCCAGAAATCCAACCAGTGGCTGGACAAAGCTGGACTGAAAGACAGCACGGAAGCACTAATCATGGCAGCACAGGAACAAGCACTAAGCACAAGATCCATTGAGGCTGGGGTCTATCACACCAGGCAAGACCCCAGGTGCAGGCTGTGTAAAGATGCTCCAGAGACAATCGAGCACATAACAGCAGGGTGCAAGATGCTAGCAGGCAAGGCATACATGGAACGCCATAACCAAGTGGTCGGCATAGTATACAGGAACATCTGTGCCGAGTATAACCTTGAAGTCCCGGGCTAAAAATGGGAGATGCCCCCAAGGGTGATGGAGAATGACCGAGCTAAGATCCTGTGGAACTTCCAGATACAGACATACTGCGCAGGACCCTCAAGCTCCCAGGCCTCTGGTAGAGGACCCGAGCTTGAAGGATTGACCGCCCGCAGGGGCGAGTGGGGAATTTTTATGTATATATGTGTGTGTGTGTGTGGGTGTGTGTGTGTGTGTGTGTGTACGATCCCCAGTACCCCTAGGGGTCTTAGTAGACACACATATGGTATCCATTTCAAAATGCTACATCGCCTGCCCGGCGGGGTGACGTCATTAACCTGTCAGCCTTTTAACAGCTTAGGGGTAAAAATAATAATAATAAAGCATGAAATATGATTTCAGACTTTGATGCGTGTAAATGAATGCTGTAACAAAGGCATGCACATTCTCAAAGGCTGAAAAACACCCAAAATCTCTCACACATCATTTGCAGCACTGTCTGTCAAGTTAGTCTTAACCAAACCTAAAAGAAATCAGTGTATTGTTTTTGGAATTTGAATTGAAAGTCAGGAAACTTAACATTCTTTCCATGTGATTTGCACACATAGCGGAGAGAGGAGCACAAAGGGGATCAGCAAGAAGAAGAGGAGGAGGAGGAGGAGGAGTGAGCTGCCCTGTGTGGTTAATTAAAGCTGAGAGCTGTGCCCTTCTCCACCCCACAGTGTTTTCTTTTCCTCCCTCTGCCAGGAGGGGGAAGGTAGGATGTCTCTGTCCATTTCAATAATGTATGACAGATGGATCCGAGAAAATAAACTCAAGATGCATGGATGCAGATTATTGAGTGTGCCATAATACACTGAAACCCAGATGTGATTGCTGTCTATCTGCACCTCTCGCCACCTCAATTTCAAGTTTAAAGTCATATATAAGAGGCCTCCTGAACAAAAGAGCAGTCGGTGGAGTGTCACAACGGGAGCACAGATGACCCAGAGGACCGGGACCATGATGATGATGACTTTAAGATTAGAAAATGGCATATGTCATACTTATTAATGCAGCATTTCCTGGAGCAGTGCCATTTTCTTCACACCAGTTTATGTCTCAAAAAACCCCATTTGATATTTCAGAGACTCTCTGCAAAACCGACAGCGGAAGGAGCCTCACAGCAGGAAGGGCTCCAGTGTGTCACTAGCAATTAAACCAGGTCACACGGGTGTGACGGAGATCCAGGTCGCGCCTGTGTTTTCTAAGTTGTTTATATCAATTAGAAAAAGCATGATTTGAGGAGATGAGGGGGTAAAACTTGGGCACTAAATTAGGCACTTGAGACTACTTCGGTTGCGATTGCATCATCGGAATAAAATACCTGAAGCTTGTCCTGCTGTGGACACCGTGTGTGTGTGTATGTGTTGCGTGCTTGTTGACTCATGGAGCCATTTAGGTGAGGCAGTGACAGCTGTGACACAGACTAAAAATGGACATTTTCCCCCAAGAATTCTCCCCCCGATGGCACCAGCTGTCTTCTTTAATATAAACAGGCAGCAGAAGACCTCGCTGGTGCTGGTAAAACACATCTTACAGTGTGTGTGTGGATGCTGACACTCCCCAGCTGTTTTTCTTTCTATGCGCAGACATTCACTAAAACCTTCTTTTCTCCTCCGGGAGGTGTCAGTCACTGAATCCAACCCACCCTCACCATCATCTCTCCGCCTCACCTCCACCACCCACCAGCATATGAAGAAGAAGAAGCGGTGATGTGATGATGACATGGAAACTGGGAACAGAAAGAGAGCTAGAGAACGTGCAAAAGTTCATGTAGGAGGAGGGTGATTGTGTTGAGCGCTACATTACAATTTCATATCTCCCCTCTCGGTCCCTGTCAGCAGAAGAATGCAACATGAAACGCAGCTCTTGCAGCACAATCAGGGCCTGACAGGCAGAATAAATCTTCATCATTATGCAAGCTCATGAGCGCATGTGTTGTTTTGTTCTTTGCGGTGAAAGGTTTGAGTTTTAGCCCTTGGGGGTGGATATTTTTATGAAAATCAGCAACACTTTTTGGCCATTAACGTGCAACTTTTTAATCACTCCAAATGATTAATCGTTATCAAAATTGTTCCCAGTCATTTTTTTTTCAGTCCGCTAATCCTTGGAGCTCCACTGCTGATGGTTCATCTAAGGACTATTTTATCCCCCAAAATAAAATTAAAAGTGAAAAATCAGCAGCATGGTTTGTCACATTTTGAGAGAGATTTATTTGTTCCTCGGGAAATGTTAACACCCATCTAAAAATAAAGTGAACCTCGGAGCAGGAACGATAACGACCCACTTTCTGCTGCTGTGTTGTCTCTGCTGAAAATTAAATTCCCTAAAGTGCCCCACCGTGAAAAGGATGATCCTTCCATGGGTGATTGACAGGAAACTAGTGTATTAAATGGAACAGTCATCAAGATTAGACAGTCCATCAGCGGGTAGGCGTACAGCTAAAATAACAGTGAGCCAGCCTGGACTCCAGGCCTGACAAACAGTGATTTCCTTGAGTTCCCAGAGGAGCTGAGAGAGGAAATGATGCTCCGAGTCAGTGGAATCATCGCTGTGAAGTGGAGGATGTGCAGATGAGCAACAGCAGTTGTGCCACGGCAATACAAAAAGTAATAAACTGAGATTGACCATCTGTTTTTTATTACTCAAGGCCGCGGGCTCAGACTGGATCCAGCTGGATGAGTGTTAGTCCATTAAAGGTGAAAGTTAATCACCTGCGTACTTTCTGATGAGAAAAAAAGTAAATAAATGGGATTAACTCTTTAGTTCTGGAAAGCAGTCTAACCTGCTGGTGTTCATGTCAGCATCAGGTTAGAAATCACACTAAACAAACATTTCCTGCTGAAATAAATACTTGTTATAGGCTAAAATCATTCAAAAAAAAAAGTTCACAGTGAGTATTTTGTTTGCTCAGTATTTATCACAGACTGCTTTATTTATACACTCCGTGTGATTCGTTTCAGTAACATACTGCCTTTTCTATATTTGTTTGCTTTTGTGTTTTTAAGCCTTTGAAAACATTTAAGCATGCATTTATTTTTGAAAGGGTGACCGAAAGTGTAACTATGGTGTTGTTTCTACTTTGACAAGTGCTAAACGATTACTGAAATGTGAGTGTTTAGTGCCCTCGTTTGGTCATAGTATGAACTACAGCACCTGGTTAGTGGGAAGGTTGTTGGTATCAGTAAAGGTTATGAGATTTTTATGTCACTGCATTCTGTTTTTATTTACATTTTCCCCACCATCCCAACTATTTTGCAACCGGGGTTGTATATATACATTATTTATTAAAATCCTTCATCCTAAAAATACAGATCTTCTTCTACTTCAGAATCAGAATACTTTATTGATCCCTAGGGGAAATTATTTAATACTTCTATCAGCTTTTAGTCTTTTTGTCATGCCACCATCTCTAAGGGGCTAGGCGCTGTCTCTGTGAAAGAGCCAAGAGCATTAATTTCCACTTCCTCCATGCAAAGGTTGGCTCCAATACGTGACACTGGGGAGCCCATTGTACACCTAAGCTTTTGCCTGTAGAAATGCTTGTTGTATTTAAAATATGTGGTGATAAGGCAGAGCTCTAACCATGTGCAAATCTGATGCTGTAGTTGTTTTCTGACTGCCTCAGGTGCATGTGTACAAATGAAGAGTGAGACCACATCAAAGGACACGATGGTTTCACGTAGGTAAGTTTCTGGACCTCATTCGTGAAGTCAGTGGAGTTTTTGATATGACAGGGTGTGTTCCCCACCAGGGGACCTCGAATGGTGGCGAGGTGCTGCAAAATGTTGTAGGTGGCCGTGTTTATACTGCTAACAAGGGTCTGAGTGGATCTTTGGAAGTCCATATATACAGAGTATAACATCCCCTGCGTACAAAATGTAAGTAGGGTGGTCAATACAAATAGTGTTATTAACAAAATATGAGGCATGGGCTTTTCTTTTCTTTCTTTCTTTTTTCTTTTTTGCATTGTTTAATATTTTTGTCGTCATTCAATTACAGTATTTACATTTACCAATCGCTTTATTAGATACACTTTGCTAGTACTATGTTGTGCCATTTTTCCCTTTGTAGCTGCTTTAATTCTTCATTGCGTAGACTGACACAGTGCAGGAAACCTTCTTTAGAGATTTTGGTCCATATTCACATGATAGCACTGCAACATTGCTGCAGATGTGTCAGCTGCACATCCATGATGTGAACCTCCTGTTCCACCACATCCCGAGCTTGCTCTATTGGACTGAGACCCAATGACTCTGGTGGCCATATGAGATCACCTGAGCTTCGTGACATAGCGTAATATTCTGCTGGAATCAGCCAACACAAGATGGGTACACTGTGGTAAAGGGATGGGCATGGTTAGCGTCAATATTCAGGTTGGCTGTGGCATTTAAATGATGCTCAGTTAGTGCTAAGGGGCCCAATAGGGCCTACAAGGCAGGATGGATGTATGTTTTCATGTTGCTTATTCCAAATTCTGACACTACCATCCAGAAACTGACACTCATTAGACCTGGCAAAATTTCATTGTCCAGTATTGTTGAGCCCATGCAAACTGTAGCCCAGGTTTTCTATTCTTAACTGACAGGAGTAACAGTCAGTGTGGTCTTCTGCTTCTGTAGCCCATCTGTATCAAGGTACAAAGTGCTGTCTTCTGCATACCTTTGTTGTAACAAGTGCTATTTTATTTACTTAACTGTTTTACTTGCCTTCTTCAGAGAACTGCTGCTCACTGGATATTTTCTCTGTCTTTTATTTTTTACTTAGATGACCTTTCTTCTTTTCTTGTATCTTTTTTGTTTTGTTTTAGTGTTTGTTTTTTGCTTTTGTTCCAGCGTTCGCTGGGTTGTTTTATTGTGGAGATTTCAACAGGAAGTACAGTTGCGCCCTCCACCGCAACATAAAATTCAATCAACGGCTGTAATTATGAATGTGTTAAGTTCATTTTTTTAGCAAAGATCTCAAACAGCAATACCATTGGCCTTTTTGATGGTCTGCATCAGGGGTGGCAAACATAAGGCCCGAGGTCAATTGTAGACTTTCAACTGTCTTTTTATAATTTTTATAGCGTTTCCTACCAATAAAGATCTCCTCCGTGACTATTATACATCTCCACTGTTAATTTAATTAACAAATAAATAAATAGAAAATTATCTGTGTAATAACAAGGGCTGTTTTGTTTTATAGTTACAGGATAGTCTGGCCAATGAGTCACCAGAAATTTGTCTGTAAAGTCCAAAGAGTCGTGCTGACAGATGTATTTGATTTATAACATCAGAATCTCTTTAACATGTAGAGAAACTGAGGCATTCTGTTGAAATTCCACTTTTTTATGTTTTATATTAAGTTGATGAATGTGCAGTTAGAGTCGTTAGACAAGACTCTCAATGTACAATGAGTTTGACATCCCTGGTCTGCATTAATAAGGATACTTAAATAAGGATAGTGTAAGGATACTGTATTTGAAACGGCCTACTTACTAAAAGTTTTGGGCCCATCAGTTAGATTTTTAGTGGGTTTTTTAGTAGCACAGTTATGACATTTATTTGAATAATAATATGTTATGAAACGGCTCCGAAACTTTAGATGAACTGTTGTCTGGACTCATTACAATTAGGCTACCAGTTGGATGTATTGAGAGTGAGAATCCAAATAGCTGGGTGTTTTCATTATTTTTTAGGACACCGTTCACAAACCATTTCCTGCCACCCAGGGGCAATGTTGTGTCATTTTTAGTCCTGCTTCCCTGCCCAAACTGTGAGGGCAGGTAATCGGTCTGGGGAGAGGTGGTGCTATTGCGCACGAGGCTCTAACCGGGAGCAAACTGTACTCGGCGTATGCTCTCCGAACTGTTGTTATGGAGAAATTTCCAGTGAGAGGAGAGGGCCCGGCAGTCTATTCGACGTCTGCAGTAACAGTAATGGTGCGCTGTCGGGGGCTCTGAAGTCTGTGCGCGCCCGTCGGTTTTTGTTGGAGTCTTTGAGCCGTGCGCTTCAGCTTGGATACAACACACAGGATCTGCTGCTGTTGCTTCGTTACCTGAAGTTTTACACTTTGCAGCTTCTTGCATGCGCTATTTTTTTCTTTTTCTTCTTGTTCTGAAGCGCATCTGTGGCTGTTCCACTTTGTGTTTTTGTACTGGGGAGAGCGCGCGTGTCAGCCAGATATGTTTTCTCCAAAAAGTTTAGCAGCCCTGCAGTCGCTCTCCTAAACTCCAATATTTCCATTTATTGTTATTATTATTGTTGTTGCTGTTGTTGTTTTATTTTACTTGAACACTTCAGAAGCTTTAAACTGACAAAGGAGGAAATGGCCAAAGTGGGGAAACCGCGGCTTTGTGTCATGACAAAAGGGGAGAACGGGTATGGATTTCACTTGCATGGCGAGAAAGGAAAGAGCGGCCAGTTCATCCGCAAAGTGGAGGCTGGCTCCCCCGCAGAAGCGTCAGGGCTGCGTGCCGGTGACAGGGTGGTCGCAGTGAACGGAGTAAACGTGGAGAAGGAGACGCACCATCAGGCAAGTAGATGTGTGTATTATTTAACTTGTGTCTTAGCTGACTGAGCAGGGGCTACATCAACAGGTGACACTGGCTGATACAGACATCCTGACACGGTGGCGCATAGCCTCCTCCTCCACCCGGCGTCACAGACCAGAGGTCTGCAGGTTATTGAATTACAAAACATTTTCCTCCGACACTTTGCGCACGCAGGAGCACGCTTATGAAAAAATAGCACGTTTGCGTTAGATTACATTTCAGTTTACCTAGTTTAGCTCGTTTGGCTGACTAACCTGCACAGCACCCTTTGTTTGGAAACAAGGGGCGCACTGAGCAAGAACTTTACGCAGGCTGTATTCCTTCCCTTGCAGTTTCCTAGTGAAATTCAACAAATCAGTAAGTCTCTAGTCAGTGCCCTGAGCTTAAATATAAACCAGTCCCTGTAAATAAGATCTTAACAAACCGTGTGCTCCTCTATTTGCAAGGTCTGGCTGGTGGTCAGATAGAGTCAGCAGGCTCAGATAATTATTTTCACAAGCTTGCAGGCACACGGGGAAAGATCAGCACCAGCCTCCTCTCTGTGTGCTGTATATTAGGTTTGTTGCAGCTTGAAAGACGAAAACAAACCCGCTGACCATTGTGTTTGAAGTTCAGGGAACCAATCTGCCACCCAGGTGTTTCTAAGGAGCCTCATATTCCTGCTCATATGACAATGATCTAAAACAACGACAATGATAGTTGTCAGTTTTGAAAACATCGCTTTCCACTATATTCCCACTACAGATGTATGGGAATAAATGATTAGAAAAATGATGGATCAGTTGATACAGTTGCTTTGTCAAACAGTAAGAACCAAATAAATACAAAGTTATGTTAAGAAATTCAGTTAAAGGAACACACACATCCCAAAAAGCTAGAGCCATCACCTTTTTCAAAACGTTGCTTATACAGCATTTTTCCTAAAATAAAGATGCAACTCACAGGCTTGCATGTTAAAAGGTGTATACAGGCTAATATAATGGTCAGTAATTGTATATTAAACAAGTCCATGATGGATGGATTGGGACTAATCCTTCATAGGAGTAGCATTTAATTATCTGCTGCCAAACTGTAGAGAATTTAATGTATTCAAACCAAACGTCCGGTGTTCCATTCCTCAGGTGGTACAGAGGATTAAGGCCATGGACAACAAGACCAGGTTGCTGGTGGTTGACTCTGAGACCTATGAAAGCCTACGCAGCCTGCGCCTCACAGCAACAGAGGATATGGCCGTCCTTAGAATTGGAAATCCTTCCTCCTCTTCCTCTCCACCTGTGTCTCCTTCTCCGGCACCATCGTCAACGCCATCTTCGCCCTCCAAGAAGCGGGAAAACGGCTCTGTGTCCAAGCAGCCCGTCACAGTGAGCGACCAGGTGCAGAAGCCCACTAGGAGGTCACCGTCTAAGGCTGCAAAGAAGGTAAGGACATGCTGGATCATCACAGTCATCACACTACACGCTTACTAAAGCACTAATATGTGTGTGATATCTGTCTAACAACAAAAGAATTAAAAAATTACAGAAAGAGTGTGTTTTCTTTTTTTCAGTGCGAACCAGCTCCCCAGTAAACCCACAAATAACTGTCAAGCTTCTCGAGCCAGTCATCATAGGAAATTCTTAGAGATTTGTCTGCTTGAACACACCCGAGAGTTAAAAATACGCACTTTGCATTAGAACAGATTGAAGGTAGTGAATGAGTCATCACTTTGAACAGACTCTCCTCGGCATGCTTTCACCCTAGACTTGTTTTCTTGTTGCTTTGCCAGTTTTTGATCAGATACGTAGATAACATTCAGGTTCCACAGTCTGCGTTGTTACGTGTGAATGCAATGAATGCGGGTGAAGCATTCCAGATGTTGTGTTAGAGGTCAAAGAGGATGTGAAAGGTCAGAGGTTAGGAATCTGGCACCAGGCAACGTAGTAACTCTGCAAAAAGAAAATCCACAGAAATCTTGAAAATAAAAAAGTTGCAATACATGAAAAATAATGACCTGCCTATATTTTGAAAGGTTGTAGAAAGAGTGTTTTTACAGGACAGTTACAGGATCGCTGTCACAGTTGGTTGCCTAACCTGTAGTAAGCATTTGATACTTTTTATTTTCTCATTTTTTTGGATTCACTGCTTATTATTACTCCCCTTTGTCCTGAAAAACAGGAAGCGTTTCCGCCCGCTCTGTCTCTCCTGGAACGCTCCGAGATCTGATCGGATTTGGTTTCAAATGGTCTCTATTGGGGGGAGGCCGAGGCTCAACTTCTGTTCTCTGCATTTACACAACATGTGTTTTCACTTAGGCTTGCCTTGCCAATATGTGAGCAGCACTCAGGCAGTCCTTCTACCAGAGCAGTGACAGGCCCAATCAGTTAAATCTTGGATGCGTGTGTTTGCGTGTGTGTGTCTTTTGTTCAGCTCTGGCTTTGACCTGTGGGGAGAAATCCTAGTACTTGGTTCAGGAATTGCTCAGCGGTCTCTCGTTTCTCTTTTCTGTCTTAATGAGTCTAATGTAAGAATTGAAGAAAAGCTCAGCAAGATGAGCCAAAAAAAGGCATCTGTGGTTCCGAATAAAAAAAGGAGGAAACCTGTTGATGAATCAACAGTTCACTGAAACGACTTCATTTGCTCAGGCATCGTGACAGATAATCAGCTTCTTTCTATTTTTACTGGCGCAATGAAGAGTTCCTCTGTGGCCTGATTGATTCCTGTGAGCCTCCAAAGAATCGGACTTCTCAAAGGAAGCTGTTCCCTCACACATATGCAGACTATTGGCACAGCCTGCTGATGCAGCACGTCCCCTTGTTTGGTGTTTACAACAATGAAAGTAGAGGGGAAAAACACACAGATCACCGAAGAAACACAGAATAACCGAGACAAGAATAAACTATATAAATACATAGTAAAATACTCCTCCCAATTCTTTGTTTTTGGTTCTTGTAAAAGTTTCTTTTTGCTCATCAAAGCAGGAGAGCCAGACCGCTGAGCTAAGCAAATTTCCTCATAGGTTTCACTTTTTTAAGAGAAGGTAGGAGAGGGAACTAGAGACAGGGCAGATAGAAGGAACCACAACCAGTGCTAACCTTGAGCTTTGCAAGAAGAAGTTTCAGGAAGTGCTCTCTCCTCTTTGCAGTGCAAAGGAGTCACACAATGAGGGAGAAAGATGGGTTGTGCATGTACCAGTATAGCAGTGAGGGTGGTTGTGCATGTACACAGTGTGTTTCCAGGGTCTATCCTCCTGCTGGGGATGTTTTTTTTTAATTGGATACCTGACCCCCAAGCTGTTTTATGTTACTGGTGTTTTTAATTTGCACTTTCAGTTCACTTTGTGCAGATTATGTTTGTATATTCAGTGAAAATCACAAATTTCAAGCTATAGCCGGTTTTGCACACGTACATTGTTCATTTTCGAGATATTACCTGGTGAAGCTGGGTACGTACCAGATTTCAGGAATAACACCATGCTAGCTTCCCAATGAAAATGCGATGTAATGTCCAAATGAGTACATGTAAGAAAAGAGTGCCCTGGCTCCTGAACCCATGCGCTGCCCCTCACCAACAAACATAACTTCTAATTTTCAGAACTCTGCCACAGACAGTTTCCTCCTGCTGTATGATGGGAGAAAGGGCAGATGAGGCGACGTCAGAGCTGCGTTGTGACCTAAAATAGATAGACTTACCTCTGAATCCACGAAAAAACACCTTTAAAATAACATATTAACATAAAAGAACTTGAGAAATATCCTAATTTTATGTTTTCTTTAATACGAAAATGATCCAAAAAGAACAAGAATTCACTTCATGTCTGTTCAATGGTGCCAGTTTTCCTAAACGTAGACAAGTATGGCTCAAAATGGGTTTCAAAGTTGGAACCTACTGCTAACTAACTCAGTGAGAGCACTGTACTTTTTATTTACTGCAACAAAAATCTCAAAATTATTGTTAGGGGATGGGAGGGGAGGTGTAGGAGGTCCCAGTGTGTCAGCTGCAAAGGGAAAATCTGGGCCATGATCAGTTCAGTTTCAAACTATGTCCGTCAAATGCCAAACTTTTATTACAGCTTGTGTTTTTTTTTTAATATCCCCTTGTCTGCTGAACGAATAGAAGCTTTGACAGCCACAGATCATGCAGGTCTAATAGCCTAAAATCGCTACATGCGTAAGAAACATGACATAAACTTTTTTCTGCAACTGTAATTACTTTCACATTTCCCCAATAAATATCCCCATGAGAGGGATTTGTGTGTTTGTGCATGTGTTCCCCAGGTTACATGACACTGTCTGTATTTTCCCTCTGTTTTATGGCCGCTCATCCCCCAGGTTGCTTTTTTCCTTCGCATTCCTCTCATGTTTACTTCTCTCTTGATTTGTGGTACAGCAGAAGGAGTCGAGAGGTCGACGGCTGAGCGATGGATGGACTGCCTCTGTGTGTGTGTGTGTGTGTGTGCACATGCATTCTGCATCAATATCCTCCATATATATATATATGACCAAAAACAAACAAAATATGAAGAAGCAGACAATTTTTTGTGGTCATCAAATCTCTCCTAACATAAGTAGATTATGACACCTTTGCGTGGTAACGGCTGTTTTGTTGCCCTTTTCAGCATTAGAGAGAAGTGTCACTATCACTGAGCACCGTTCTCAGCTTTCAGCTACTTTTGCCCACTTAAAGTGAGTAACTGAATTACAGAACCACATTAAAGGCATTTCATTTTTCTACCTCTTTGTTTGAGGATCAGAAGAAATTAGCTTATTTTTGGTCTCTGAAACAATATTCGTTTCCATCTCTCCTAAAATCTTTTGCCTGTTGGCACAAAAGCAGTCACTAGACTGTGTAGAAAGCCTCTAGCAGAAACAGTGACCCTACTGCCTGTGCCTGCTCCTGGGAGAGCAGAAGAAAGGCTTCACGGACAGCAGCATCACGAGTTTAGGTTGAGCTGCGTCGTCATACCTCAGCACACACCTGAGGTGTCTGTGCTCCGTCCACGAGCTCCTCTTTCCCTCCTTTGCAGACACACACATGCAGTGAGGTGTGTTGTGTGTGTGTCATTAACACTAAACCTTAAAGATGAAGCATTGGGTTTCACTTTCTCTCCAGAACCTGTTTTGAAACAAGCACACACGCAGACATGCATGCTCACGTACACATTTACCTAGAACAGCCAGTGAAGGATATCACTTCCCAGTTCATTAGTTACACCTTGCTAGTACTGGGTTGGACTTTTGCCTTCAGTGCTGCCTTTAATTCTTCATGGCACAGATTCAAGAAGGTGCTGGAAACCTTCCTCTGAGATTTTGGTCCATATTCAGATGAGAGCGTCACACAGTTGCTGCAGAGTTGTCGGCTGTACATCAATGACAGGAATCTCTAGCTCCATCATATCAAAGGTGCTCTATTGGACTGAGATCTGGTGACAGTGAAATCATTGTCGTGTTTAAGAAACCAGGTTTAGATGGTTTGAGCTTTGTAACATAGTGCATTTTGGAAGCAGCTAGCAGAAGATGACTACACTGTGATCATAAAGAGTTGGTCATGTTATTCATCCCTAAATGCACTGAAATGTGGTTGACTGTTTAGATAATTACATTATTAAAAAGCAGCTAGATAAATGTATCTAATAAAGTGGCCAGGGACTGTATGGTTGCAGCAGCACCCTGCTACAAAGAAAAGTGACAGCAGACAAGACATGAATGAGGAGCTGTGGTTGGAGGTGGGTTGCAAAACAGCTTGCAGAGAAAGCAGCATGTATACATAGAGTAGAGCTAGCTGGTGTTTGTTGGCACTGAGATTAGGAATTAACCCGTGGTGTACCAGGATTGCATACTAAGTTGTTTGTTTGTTTTAAAGTGTAATATAGAAAGTTTTGGGGGGGGGGGGGACTGCTTGCATTACCTCATCTGTGGAAACTGCTGCATTTCAGAGTGGATATTGTTTCTGTTGTTCTCCACTCTCACCTTTCCCTGGCTGGAATTTTCCGACACACATAAATATATTGCAGCCTTTTGTTGGTCTTTCCAGTCCCGCTGGACTCCGGGGTGGTTTGACACCAGGCTTGTTAGGAAACACAGAGAAAGTCATTGCTATGGTGACGGTCACAGTGACACCACTTAGCGTACAGGAAACATACACACGGCTAAATTTGGCACAAAAAGTCTATATGTGGAAAACAAAGAAAGAAGTTTTACAGCTTTCCCGGTACATGATGCAACATCTGAGCTGTAACTTTAATAGTTCTGTTTCCAGGATCTCTTTGATACTTACCAACATGTCCCATTCAGATACTGATCAGTATGAAACAGTGCAACAGCAGATGACTGATCCTGCTTCTAGCCCACTGAGAAGCTTGTTTTTAAATAAAAATTTTAAAGATTTGCAGACGTCTTGTAGAGATCACCTGTTCCCTGTGGAGATGCATCTGTCAAAACAGTTACAGAGAGGAGGGGCGTGGTATGTGAGGGTATTCTGCATCCGATCGTGAAACATTTGCATGATCAAGTTTGGCATATTAACGATTTGATGATGATGATGGTGCAAGGACAGACATGCACATGTGCATATTTGTTCAACAGGCGGCATCAAACCATTATGACCATTGTAAAGACTCTATATTATAATGAGAAAACCACAACAACAACATAGATTAAAAATCCTCTTAAACAGAACTTAAACAGACCCATGTATCCAGGCTTGGGACCGGTCGCTGGAAATACACTAAACCGTTTTAGAAAATGCAGATTGTTGTAGTCGTTTGAGTGAAAACCATTTTGTAAGATAATTATGGACAGACATCACAATGTTTAAAAGTCAGGGCTTGAGGTCAGAGGGGTGAGGAGTGTAAAAAAAATCTGCCATCAGTGTTCTCTGTATGGATAAAACAGACGAAAACAGTAGAGGTGCTTTTAGCAGTAATGTACATCTCTGTGTATTTAACCTTAAACAGCCGCAAAGGCAAGAAAAACATCTGCTTTTCCTCTGTCTCTCTGCAGATGTTGTAAACCGTCACGACAAGGCAGGCTTGTCTCTTTCCTTGTTTGACATGTCGTATTTTAAATGCCCCCTTTTGCTTCTTGGTCTCTGCCTCCTAAAAATGATTATTTCTGGCCATAAGTTTAACAACAGAAAATGAGACCATGGCTCAGCTCTGACTCAGTGGGAGTCACATGTCCTGTTCTCTGGTTCAGCCTCCCATTTTGCCCGGGATAATAGGAAAAAGATGTTGCCTGTCAGCTCCAATGTAACAGCACAGAGCACAGGATTTGTCTGGGGGTCCTGCAGTCACCACTTCAGCCTGTCTCATAACCTGCAGGATTGCCCTCCTCTAAGGTGTACTGTGAGGGGCAAACAGATGAGAAGTTGTTGTTCTGACAGGGCGAGCCATTTGGGGGTGTCTGTTACTGCAAAGGGCTGCACAGAGGTAGCAGTTTGTGTGAGGTACTCTGCAGAGTTTTCTTTTAGGGTGTTTTTTTTTGTTTAATCTCCCTTAAACTGACGTGTTCTAAAAAGAAGATGTTTCATGCTTATGAAGAGTTTGAAACTAATTTACTTTTTACTGTAAGTTGGCGAGAGTGAGTGACTCTTACCAACATCTGGAGCTAGTGTACAAGACCCTCCACCCCCTGCTTTGAATACCAATGTTGTTACATCAAGGGTCCTGATTCTGTGTGTGTGAGAGAGAGAGTAAACGAAATTCCTGGAGTGGGATCACGTAGGATCACTAGTGGGGAACGATGGTGTGTGTAAGCTATGTATTTTGGGGAATTGCAACACAGAAATTGAAGGTGGGTAATGCCAGAGAGACATGAACAACTGAGAGTACTGTGTTAAATGTGTGTGGGTGGGTATGTGAGAGTGAGCACAGCTGTGTGCTTCTTGTATTATCTCTCCCTATGCAGAGCTGATAATGTATTCAAATTGTTTCCCGGTTAAACCAGTGGATGTTGACCTGAACACTTTGCCAGATGGACAGTTTAAGTGATGTAGAGTTACCTAAAATGAATTAGATACAGAGATGTCTGGTTATGCATTTTATATAGTAGATGCTCTTATCTGAATTTGTAACCTAGGAAACATTAAAAGGTGTTTTGACACTGCTCTTTATTGTTAAGAACACTTTGAATCAAAAGAAGATTGTTATTGTTGTTCGCATTTTTTATACATTTGGCAGTAAGACTGCTCTGGGCACTCCCTGCTTCTGCATACACAAAAGTAGAAAGCATATGCATGTGGTTCTCTGGTACAGAACAGCGCGGCCATAGCGGACAGCAGACTTGACACTGATTAACTTAAACAAAGCAGGAAAAGCCTGGAAACGGGGACCTGGACTGGAGATGGGTTGCATAGTGGCTTGCAGCAACTGTATTAATTTATATGGGGTTTTCCAGTTGGATACATAAATAATGTTCAGCTGAGGTTGACTAGAACTGAGATCAGCTGGTATAAGCTAATCCAACAGGACATGCAGGTTGAACTTTACGGCCTTTTCTCTTTTTTGGCATTTTTATGTCTAAATCTGATGTTATTGGTGCAGTGCTGGTGTAGTGAAGTCCTACTATTTTGAGCACCATATTGCTAAACAAAGAGTTGTATTTCATAACATCTAGATTACTGAAATAGCCTTTTTACTTGTCCGTTTACTTGTTAGGTCCCCCTGTGACCTTTTAATACCATATGCACATACCAGTACCTTTAGATCCTTGGGCAGGGGGATTTTGTCTGACTAAAAACTAAAGGGGGCAGAGCTTTTGGTCTCTGGCCTTCATGGCTCATAAAGTTAGTAATATATATCTTATGTGCTTTTTTTTGCTTTTTTTTCATTGGTTTCAGTTTATTTTAGAACAATACTGAAACCACTTCATGGTCTGATTTCAGCACTATATTAAGGTCGCTGATGGTGAGCTCTTGATGCAGTATGTGGCTAACTGAACTTCAGATCGTGTCTGTGAAGGTTCTCAGTCTGAACTTCAGATCCTGCAGCAAATCTCTGCTTGTTTTCCCTTTTCTACAAGCTTAAATCTGTCCAACATCTGTTTTTCCTATTCAGAAACTTCCTTGAAGTCTCCACTAAAACAAATATTGTTTATATAAAGTATCTGCATTAACTGATTCCCATGTGTTTTTTAATATATTGTGCCTTTTCTCTGTGGAGCACTTTGTAACTCTTTTTAATGACTTAACAAATTACCAAAGCCATACGTAGATGGATTACGAAAGAACTGAACTCTTGCTATCTAAAAATCATATCTGTGGCAATTAAGATGCTTGACCCAAATCCTCAGCTTCATTTATAGATTGTACTACTTTTGTGTAGCCCTTACTGGCCTGAATGTTAAAAACAGACCTGTGATCCGATGCCATCTTGAATCATCGGGGACTAGCATCCAAAAGCTTTTCCTGAAACCATTAACTCTGATATTTAATTTGCGATTTTGAGTTCTCTCACAGATAAATCTTTTCTGTTTGGGTAATGAACGCTCTGTTCTGCTCTCTCCGCTCTGTCTCAGTTTTCTTAATGTCATCTTTTAAATGTCAGTTGTTGGATGTGGGAATGTGCAGTAGGTCGGCCGCAGCCAGGGTGAGGATCGAACAGTGCACTGCCCACGCAAAGTGCTGGCAAAAGAATATGAGAGAAAGAGACAGAAACACTGTAACATACAGAGAACTCAAAAAGCAAGCAGCAAGAAATGATTCTGCTGAGTGAGAAGTCCTTGAAAGTAGTGAAGAGAGCTTTTTGTTTGATGCAGACTTGCTGTCACATCTCTGCTGCTTCCCTGATACACTCCTTTTTATATCTGCTACACTCACAGCTGCAGGCCAGCATATATTCCCATACATCGATCCTCACAGAGGTCACACACACACACTTTGAAAAACACATCTGACGTCCCACTGGCCTTGCTCTGTTTTACTCAGCTTACACATCTCAGACCTGTTTAATTGAAGCCATCTTTTGCTCTGTCTGTGGGAGTCAAGTAATGGGAGAGAGGTTTTGCTTCCTTATGGATCAACTGGGAATTCTAAGGATGCTTGAGTAGTGACAAACAAGAGGAGGAGGCTTGACCTCACCTGCATGTGAGGTGAGGTTAAGCCTGTGATTGTGTTGGTTAACATTTGAGATGGGAATGTTTGAGGCAGAACACCAAAGCAAAACTCTGCTCTCTTAATATTCGCTCACCAGCCACTTTATTAGGTACATTTTGCTACTTCTGGGTTGGACTTTCTTTTAGAGTTTAGAGCTGCTTTAATTCTTTGCAGCACAGATTCAACAAGGTTTGGAAACATTCCTCAGAATTCCTCATTTTGGATATGATAGCATCACTCAGTTGCTGCAGAATTGTTGGCGGCACATCCATGATGGGAATCTCCTGTTTTACTACAACTCGAAGGTGATCTGTAGGACTGAGATCTGGTGACTGTGGAGGCCGTTTGAGTACAGTGAACTCAGTGGGATGTTCAAGAAACCAGTTTGTGAGATGACCTGTTATCCTGTTGGAAGCAGACATCATACCATGGCCACACTGTGTTCATAAAGGGATAGACATGGTCAGCAACAATTCTCCAGTTGGTACTAACTCTTGGTACCCACATTATTATACCACCACCCCAAACCGATGATGCAAGGCAAGATGGATCCATGCTTTATGTTAATATCAGAATATCACAGGAGAAATTGAGATTCATCAGACAGAGCAATGTTTTTTCCAATCGTCTATTGTCCCGTTTTGGTGAGCCCATGTGAACTGTATCCTCTGTTTCCTGTTCTTAGCTGACAGGAGTGGCATCTGGTGTGGTCTTCTGCTACTCTACCCCATGTGCTTCAATTTGTTGGGTGTTCTCTGTAAACCCTAGAGATGGTTGTGCAGAAAAATCCCAGTAGGTCAGCAGTTTCTGAAACACCCAGATTAGCCCGTGTCATACCAACAACCACGCCATGTTCAAAGTCTGTGTTGAGGCATCCAGCACGGATCATCCTTGTATCTCCACGATATGACGTACTGTTGTAATACATGCACATATATAGGTCTGTAACTTGTAGAACTTCTTTCTATTTTTGGATAACTGATAATTATCCAAAACCTGGTCGAATGTCTTGTTTTGTTTAAAAATTAAATACACATAAAATGTTAAATTAAATCACGAATTCAATTTCAAAGAATTTTTGTTACTTTTTTGCTTGAAAATGTCTTAAACTGATAAACGTTCTGACTATTTTGTAATCAATAGATAAACTACTTGTTTAAGCTCTACTCATTCAAACGGTTTCTTGGACACTGTGAAAAACACACGCAAAACCACAACCGTCACCTCTGAGAGTTGAGGGATATCTGCCACGCACTGATAACAGGGGTGTGGACGCACTCATCCAAACGTTACATCACTCACGGCCATCCCATCACACAGCAAAAACACAAAATGGAGAGAGTTTTTTACATGAATTTGAAGGTGGGAAAACAACAAGAGAGTAGAGAAAATAACTGCCCCAACCTTGAAAACATCGCTGCCTCTTTCTAACACATACATCATCACATTACCACTAAATGCGTCAACTTTGGCCCATAATCTGAAATGACATTTAAATGTATGTAGAAGTAAGCCTTTTTCTGCCAGTTTCTTCATGCTGGATGTGATACTTGAGCAGATAGCTGACATACGTTATCATGGCATGGAGGGTGAAATGCAAAGCAAACAGGAGATTAAGGAAGAATAAGGTGAAGAAAGATAGTGAGAGATAGCGAAACTCTGTAAGGGGGGCTTAAACCACCTGTTGTGCTTTCTGGCTTTGCATAGTTTCACTAACCTCATGCATGACTGTGAAAATGAAACAACGACAGATCGCTGTTAGGATACAGGACGCTGGAATCACTGAGGCAAAGAGTCTGCTCTCTGGAAAATCATTTTGGACAGTCAGTGTGTTTGATGTTTTTCCTTCTGTAGTGAAATCGGGCCGTGAAAATCCCATCAGCTACACACAGCGGCTCTCATGGACGATTTGCTCCGAAGGTCACATTTGTTTCCAATGAAATCACAACATCAGGAAACACACATACAGTGCTGTGCAAAAGTCTTGAGCCACCACTCAGTTTGTTATCATTTCCTCAGGAAATGGGAAAAAGGTGCAGTGATTTATTGAAACATGTGCAAACGTACTTGGCAATACAACATTTAAGGCAAAAATGGAGTCAATGTACAATTCTAACAAGCTTGAAAGTCAATATATGGTGTGAATACCTTTATTCTTCAGCACAGTCTTTGTGCATTTTAGATTTGGATTCATGGCTCCATCTGACCTGTTGCCACGAATTTTCAGTCCAGCTCTTGTGTAATTTGACATACTTCAGCTTTCTCTCCCTGTTTCCCTTCCTTAAAAATGATTTCTTGAGAGCCAACCTTCCACTGAGACAGTTTCTGATGAGGCTTTAGTGAACAGCAGATGGATCAGCTGAAGGCTGAGATTTTTTCCTGTTTTTAAAGAACATGACTTCCAGATACTGTTCATCTGCTGTAGGTAGCTTTTTAAACATTCCACTTGTTCTTTTCCCCAGTTTCTTTAAGCACACACTGCATGCCGTGCGGCGATATGCAGCAAATAAAATGCTATTTTATGCCTGTCAAAAGAGAAATTTATATCAATTTGATCTGATTTAGATCAGCATTAAAAAGAATAATATGCAACAGTCTGATATAATATATAATATAATAATCTTATTATTTCAGTAGCTATCTAAAACGGTTGTCAGAGAACAGTATTTCTTGTCAAATGTTTTGGTAGTTTGCCTTTTTTCCAGCCTGCAATGACATTTCAGAGGGTTATTTAATTGCCTCTGCATCAAAGCTATTTGTGTGCTTATTAAGAAGAGTCAAGCTGAGTGCCTTCATATCCATCATGCTTTCGTCTGGGCTTGGTGACAGCAAAGGCCCCCAGCTACAAAATTACTGCACAATATGTTAGCACTCACAGGAGTTTTGCAGCTAATTACAGCTTCAGCCTGACAGTTGAACTGCAGGCATCTTCAGCAGGTGTTAAATGACAACAGATATTAGCATCCATGCTTGCTTAATCACCTATTTAAGTCAGCATGACAAAAAAAAAATTACAGGAAGCTCATATGTAAGTGTTTTTTTCTGCATTGCGGTGTAATTCCAAGCTAATAAATGCTTTTCTATTCATCTGTTGTACTCATAGCTTGAATTCTAGGGAGTGAATACATTTTTTATGGAAAAAGTAATAAATCACTGCAGTACATATTTAAAGATTGTTAAATGAAAGCACTACTGTAACCTCTCAGGCCCTACAGATACTTAGAAGGAGCTGTTACCAGTGGAAACCAGACACAATCACAGAGTCTCAGTCAGATGGAAGTCATGTGCGGGTGTATGCGAGTTCATGAATTTCAAATGGTCATTTAGAACCTGAATTCATTTGTGCTAATGACTTAAATTTGACATGAAATTCTGACTGTGCAGCCATGTGACCGCAGGCATGTTGAGTCATCAGCTGTGGCTTTTGAAAATTATAACTCGTGATTTTGTTTAGCATGTATGCTGTTGTTGTCCCTGAAATGAAGTTCTTTTTTTTAAATAGTTGTTGCTTTCTTGCTGAGAAGCTCGAGACCACTCTCATGCTAGTAAATGTGGAACCAGCAGCCAGGAGCATAGCTTAGCATTGTTAGAACAGCAATAGCTTTATTAACATTGCTCTGGGTTCTTGGCTAGCTTAGAGTTAGCATGTCAGTCTGCCCCAGGGCAGCTGTGGCTACAACTGTAGCTTGCCTCCACCAGTGTGTGAATGTGTGTGTGAATGGGTGGATGACTGGGTGTGTAAAGCGCTTTGGGGTCCCTAGGCGAGACTAGTAAAAACGCTATACAAATACAGGCCATTTACCATTTACCATTTATCTAAATTAAGATTAGCATGCTTTCTGTGCAGGTGAATGCAAAGAGCTAAAGTTGTTTTAGCGGCATAATGCAGTTGTTTATGTTCTGGATGCAGTTTCCACTTTAGCATCACGCTGTCGTCCTTTTGTGCAATAAAAATAAAAGTTATGTCCATATCCACTCTGCAGACCAGCCACTATCGTCCTCCTGCGACACAGGAACTGAAATCAACTGAATATGTAGTGCAAGTGCAAGTAGAACTAAAAGGTGAGATCGACAGTAAAACAGACTGACAATTTCAAGGAACTGGACTGCTGGGAACCAGTTCTCTACTGGAACTTCAAGGTTCTTGGTTCCCATCCCTACTCCAGGTTAGTTGTGAGAGATATCAAAATGTCACAGTCAGAGGGAATGTTGTTTCCAAGTCTAAAACGGTTGGTCAGACCTTTATTATTGTTGTTGTTGTTATTATTATTATTCCGACTGCTCTCCTTACGGCTCGCCGCAGTGGATCGGCTTCCATCTCATCTCTAGCATCCTTCTCTGTTACACCAGCTCTCTGCATGTCCTCTTTCCTAGCAGCTCCATCTTTAACATCCTTTGTCTAATATATCCTCCTCTGCACATGCCCAGACCATTGCACTCTTGCCTGTCTGTCTTCACCTCCAAAGCCGTCAGCCTGAGCTGCCCCTCTGATGTACTCACTTCATGCCAACCTTGCCCTGCCAAAGGGTAACAAAGTTTGCCTATCACCACTAATTAACATGTTAACTTTTCTTTGTCTTTCTTGGCCAGCAGACAAACAACGAGGGGAAACTATTAATTTCTCAAAGCCAAGAAATAACGCAGAGCATAACCTCCAGAAAATTAGCAAACAGAAGTTTTTTCAAGCCTGATTATTGGACACGGTGACAATAAATAATATAAAGTGTGTCCTTTTCCTAGCTTTAATTTGGTGGTATGCAGACTTACTGGCTTTCCTCATATCTGCTGTTCTGATAAGAGGGTGTTATTAATCTTCCCACTGTATTTTCAGGATGGTATAAACAATTAGTGTTAAAAAATATGAACCTTTAACAGTTAGTATTCATCTCCCCAAAATTCTCCCAAAGAGTCCAAGCAGTCACCGATGATAAAGCCTGTGGAAAACTTCATCTATGACTGATGCAGTTTTTCCAGGTTACAATTTTCCAGTCTAATCACGCTGCTCGGGAGTCAGGAGTTATGTTCTCAGGAAACACTTAAAGAGCAGGTGCTGCACGTATTACTCACCTACACACACACACACACACACACACACACACACACACGCACACACACACACACACACACATACATGCAGTGAAGCTGAGCAAAGGATTTTGTAAACAAATCTAAGCAGCTCTGACCTGGTAAAGCAGCACTGGACACACAAACCAAACACTTCCGCTACTGTTACACAATAACAACACCAAAATCAGCAGGAAAACCCATCAGCTATATAAATCTCTGGCTAGTCTTCACTCTTTCTCTTTTCTCTCTGTCTCTAGCGCTGCCTTTCTCCCTGCCCTCGATGTCCTGTGCATCATCTCTTTGACCAGTGCTCTCTTCTATTGCTTATTTTTCTAACCCACTTTCCTCCAATTTCATTTTTACAAGCCACAAACCCTGCCTCTGCTTCCCTTCAGTTGGCCCTCAATTCCCTTTTCTCTCATTCCCCTCCTCACTCCTGTCTTTCTCGCCCACTGTAAACTGGCCTGAGTTGCTCTTTCCCTCTCTGCTTGAGCAACACTTGAAGCAGCTGCACATAGGGCACACACACACATATATATACACACACACAATTTGAAGGCAGAGTCGCTGTGGTCTGCAAGTCTGAGACACAGCAATTTTCTTAATTTGGTAAAGTCCCATTAAACTATCCTCAGATGGGTTTTCTGAAGATTTCAAGTCTTTCCTTTACACTCTCTCAGATGTGAAGCCGTGATAAGTCCCATGTGCTGCTGTTTGCATGTAATGTCGTGGAACATTATTTTAAGTTAGATTTGGGTCAACACTGGCTTCAGTGTCCACTTGAGGGGATTTCACTCAGCGATGATGTCATTTATTTATTAACCCATGTAACTAAGTGTGTAAATCATGATTCGGTTTAATGAAGAAGACCTCAGCGACACATGTATTGTCAACAAGACTGTAACACGTGGTAAAAAACAGGCAGATTTTGGTGTTGGGCACAAAGGTCAGAGTAAAAGCCAATCCTCAGCTAAATGGCTGTCCACTAACCTCTTTCCCGCTAATGCAGTTCATTAAAGAAAACTTTATCTGCCCCAGCAGGGCCTCTTTTTCTCACCGCAGGCATATTATGCCATGTCATGGTACAAACAATGCAATTAATTACTTCTGCAGTTAAACAGAACAGGGTTATCAGGAACTCTAGGGCTTTTCCTACTTGTCAAGTAAACATGTCTGCGGGCCTATTAAAACAAGGACAGGATCAAGATGAACAATAAATAGTTAAACACTCAGTGGCACACAAAGAGCCACTGAATGTCCTCAATCATTGTGGCTATTATCTAGTAAAGTGAACAAACAAAGGCAGGCATTTCTTTCCACGGCTCTAACGGGTGTCAAATTCATTGCATGATTGATGTCTCCAAAACACCCCTGATAAAAATCTTTCCATGCTAAAAAATTTTTTAAAAAGTGAGGATCCTCCCCAGATGATGAAGGACAAGCATGCATGGAAACAAGAGCAGCAGCTCCTTCCTTGTGCTGTGCACGTTGCTGCTTATACTAGAGTATTTTTTGATGTAATCTCATAGATACTTACTGTATGAAAACACGCAAACTTTTTCTTTTTTTTAGTGGTCAGCTGCTACATGATTACAGCAAAGGTGCTTTCTTGTGTTTTGAACACTTATGGTAATTTCTGCGTTGCATGCCCAGCTGGAAAACAGACTGTCGACTCCAGTGAAAATGTTTCCAAGCTGAGGAGTAACAACAACAAACTGGGATACAGTTTTTTAGGTCATGAAAGAACTCTGGTCGGGTTATGGAAAGTCATAAAATAAATTACACCAAGGCCATGGAAAAGAAAAAATAAGCTGCACATTTAGTTTAGTTCCAGATTGTATTTTTTGTCGGAATGTCATTTTTTTCCATAAACTTGTTCTAAAGTTAAGTTTTATTTGAACCATTACTGACATTTGATAGATGCACAAGTGCAGTCATGAAAAATAAACGTTTTCACGGGATTCTGTGCAGTTCTGTAAAACCTTGTAGAACCACTTTCAGCAGCTATAACTTGAAGTCATTGTTTTGTGTATTACTTTTATCATTCTCTCACATCATTGTGGAGGAATTTTGGCCCACTCTTTGATTCAGTGTTGCTTCAGTTCACTGAGATTTGCAGGTATTGTTTATTCACAGTTCTCTTTAGATCCTGCAACCGAATATCAGTCAGGTTGAGGTCTGATCTTTGACTAGGCCATGCAACACCTTGATTCTTTTCTTTTTCAGCCATTCTGCTGTAGATCTGCTGCTGTACTTGGGATCATTGTCCTGGTGCATGTCCAAAGATTGGCCCAGTTTTAGTTGGCTGATTTCACTCTACAATGCTTTGGCACACAGAGGAGTTCATGGTTTAATCAGTGACTCAAAGTTCCCCAGGTTGTCTGGCTGCAAAACAAGCCCAAATCATCACACCTCCACCTCCAGGTTGACAGTTGGCATTAGGTGTTTGTGCTGATATGCTGTGTTTGGTTTTCACCAAACATGGCGGTGTGCATTACAGCCAAACATCTCCACTTTGGTATGCTCTGTCCAAACAACATTGTTTCAGAGTTCTTGTGGTTTGTTCAGATGCAGCTTTGCAAAGCTAAGCCATGCTGCCATGTTTTTTTTAAGCAAGAAGAAGCATTTGCCTGCCAGCCTTCCCAAACAAGTTGTACTTGTTCAGTCTTTTTCTATCTTTTTGAACTGTCATAAACTTTAACATGTAACATACTAGTCGAGGTCAGTAGAGTCTTAGGCTACGTTCACACTGCAGGCGAAAGTGCATCAAATCCAACTTTTTTGAGCCTATGTGACCCATATCCGATCATGGTATGACAGTGTGAACGGCACAAATCCGATATTTTCAAATCTGATCTGGGTCACTTTCGTATGTGGTACTGAATCCGATACATATCTGATGTTGTAGAAAGCGACTGCTGTTTGAATGTTCATGTCGCATTAAATCCATCTTTTACGTTTATCAACAATAGTGGGTGTGCTTGTTGTACAAACATGATAAGCTGAATATCGTTATTATTTAATTTCATGACACTTGTCATATTTCAGAGCTTCCCACATCTGTCTTAGCAATACAAATTCAGCATGAGAGATTCAGCATTCTTTTGTCTCACGGTTCAAAGGGCTGACTGACTTATAAAGAGGCTATTAAGTTTACAATAATCTCTACGGAAGCCACTTGATGCACACACACAGGGGATCTAAAGTTTCTTTGTAAGAAATCTAGGGCAGGTATAGCAGTGCACACACGTAGGCATGACCTGAACACACACCCTGGCTGTGAAAGGGTTAACAACCGGTCATGATCCATCCATCGCAGCAGGCCGCTGCTCAATTATTCAACAAGCTGCGATCTAGTTTCATCACCTGCCAATGCCACTTTCAGTAGTCAGTGCAAGGAGGAAAATATGGAGAAGCATCTGTGCACATAAACCAATTAAACATGTAAACTGGTGTGTCTTGTTTCTTACTCTGCCAAACTTCAAACTGCTCCCATTAAAGTGCACACTGTTTTGGAGATCAGTGATAACGTTTTGCGATATAACCTGTGTTGTGAAAACCAATATAAGTGATAATGGTTTAACCTTAAAATCGTAGCATTGTTCAGGCTGGCCATGAAGTCAAGCTCATGCACAATCCAGACAGATTAGTTGCTCTCATTGCAAGCCCACATGAGCTGATAGTTCATCTGATATCCTTCCGTGCATCTGTCTGGCAAATTGCATATCTTGTGTGATATTTAAGCTGCTTTAAGATGCACACAGTTACTTGTGAACCTGCAAGCTGCTTTGCAACCCACCTCCACCCCAGCTTCACCTTTCCGGCTGTATCAGTGTCAGTGTCTGTTATCACTGATGCATCCTCTGTTCTGTGTTGGGTCTTGCAGCTGTTCTCACCATCTACAGCTTTCCACATATACATATGAAATGGTGAGAAGACCCCAGAACACAGCTTAGTGCTGCCTTTTTTTGGCTCATTTTGTCTTGACTTCAGTCATTTTCTGGGGAGAAAAAAATATCTACTTTCAGGTAGAGAAATAGAGCTTTATTTGTGAAGACTGCTAACATAGGGGAAAGGGTGGCCTCAATCTAACCCAAGGTTTTAAAAAAACAAATCCTCCTTATGTAAAAATGACAATTAACTGCAAGGAGCTGAGGCCAGGCAGGCAGCAAGAACCCAGGAAGTTACCAGTTACTCAGCGTTTCTCTCTGATTTCTCAGACCTTCCACTGATTTAGTGCTCTGACGTTGGACTCGTCTCTGCGCTTGTCCTGCTAGACCTCAGTGCTGTGTTCAATACTGTCGACCACAATAGTTTATTACAGAGATTCGTGTCATAAGAATTAAAGCAACTGCACTGCAGTGGTTTGAATCATGTCTATCTAACAAGCTCTAATTTGTTCATGTAAATGAGGCGTCCTTACACACACAGGTTAATTATGGAGTTCCACAGGGTTCTGTGCTAGGACCAGTTCACTCTACATTATTATGCTTCCCCCAGACAGTATCATCAGTATCAGGCATAGCATACATTTTTATTGCTATGCAAATGATACACAACTATGTCTGTCAAGGAAGCCAGAAGACACACACCAAATAGTTAAACTGCAGGAATGTCTCAAAGACATAAAGTGGCAGTTTTCTAGCCTGAGGAAACATGGGCTGGAAGTCATGGGAGAGCCATGAATCAAACTCAGCCCTGCCAAGTCATGGACAACCATCGTACGTTACATAACTTGCACATGCATTAAGTATAACCTGCAATAAAATGACCAGATTTTAGGTTAAAGTGTTTTTAATTAGACTTGACAAGTGTTTTTGTATATGCAGTTTATATGTCACTATCCATTTTGAGCTACTAAGACGGCTCCCAAGTGACACAATTTGTCCCGAAGAACAAACTGAGCTACCAATGGCTAATGAATCTGTTCACCAGTGAATAAATCTATTGTACAAAATATGGAACTAACTGGGCAAAAGCTGCTAATGGAAAAAAATAAGCCTAAGAAAATAAAGTGAACCAGTTCTGGCATGTCATCTCATACATTAAACAAAAGAAAGTTCAGCCCTCAAACTTTTAGTGCAATCAAAATAAACCCAATTACAGAGTTAAAGAAATGACTTGGGTATTCACCCACACATGCATCTACTGAGACCAGCAAAATGTCATTGTGGCTGGAAACTAATGCAATCCTTTGAAGGGCACTCGTCCCTTTGACAGCAAATCGTCTCAGGAAGTCACAGTCAGGATGCTCGGGTCAGTATGCGTTTGCATGTCATGTTTAATGTATAGCAGTAAGAGTGGAATATTCCATATTCCTTATAGAAAAGCAGCCTGGTCATTTTGCATGAACTTGTAGTTACATGGTCTCTCTGTTTTTTTCCAGCATTTCCTATCGCTTCTCTTCCCATGTGGCACTCTGTTTTGAAAAACAAAATGTCTAATGCTGATAACTTTAATGATGACGAGCTAGTTTGCTGACAAAAATAAGAACATTACATCTCATTTTTCTCTCTCTCATCAAAATATTTTCTCCAAAAACCATTAGGTTTTCAGCACCCACAGTTCAAACAAACACAGTGGCTACATTTCATTTGTTTGCCTGCGCTTTTGGCAAGGTTGTGTGGTAACTTAAAGCCCTCCGAGGCTTTTGGCTGTCACCCTTCAAATCTTTCAAATCAGCGCCTCCGTCCTTTACAATTTCCTCTTGCCCAAATTAATCTTCCTCGATGTGGAGCGGAGTACACACACATACATGTGAGTGAGACCTGCAGCTAACCTGTGCTCTTAGTTTTATGCAGAAGAAACCCACAGCGCCAAAATAAAGTGTCCTGAATGCACACTATGCTGAGGACACGGAGTTCAAGAGATGGCACAGACCCCAGGGGGTGATTAGTGGGGTGCAGACAGGCACTGGGAGGCGGTTGGAGGTTAGATTGGCAGGCGCTTACGTCTCCCCCGACCTAATAACTCCCAGCTGTGCTCCTCTCAGTGTTTATGTTAGAGGAGTTCCACTGCAGACCTCGCCATCGTGTCTTACTGGAAACTTCTGTCATCATGATTTCTCTTAGCACTCTGTGTTTATCTGTTAGCTCTGCATATTCTTAAGTTGCCTGTCTCTCTTTTTTCTTGAACTTTATTTCCCAGCCCTCTCACTGCATCTAATTTTCTATCCCTCCCACACATGCACGCTCACTCATTCACTTCTCTCTCTGCCTTCCTCCTCTCCTCCGTTCTGTCATTTTCTTGTTAATTCCCTTTGCCTACATCCCAGGATACTAATGCATTCGATATTGCAAATATTTTTTCTCTCCCTTGGACAGTCCGCCCCAGCTGCCCAACCCAGGCACTTCCTCTCCAGCCAGGAAACAGAGGACTGTGAATTATTCCATTGTTTGTCAGTTCTTACTCCCTTCTCTTCTCTCTCTCCCTCCATCTAATGGCAAACTGCCCAGATCACTGCTGCCCTAAAGAATTCTGCGCCTGAACTGAAATTATATGTTGCCATCTTTGTTATTTTTGAGGTCTTTCTTGGTGAGAACTGCTGTGGAGATTCATGTTCTCGGGAGCCGTTTGCGTTAATGTCCAGGAAGTTGAATGGAAATGAGTGACGAGTTAGAAAATAGGGAAAAAAAGAAAAGAAGAAGCTGTCATCAACCATCATCTCCTGTTAACACACCATACTACCTTTGTCTCTTTTCTCTCTCACCCTGCCCACATGCTCCATATGTATTTATAGCCGGCGCAAGCTGGACCGTGATCTTAGTTTTTGCATATGCAGTGAAAGCAAAAGGCTTCTCAAGTTGCGTAATGTGGCTGGAGCTACATCATGTGAACACAGTGTGTGTACATTTTGTGGACTCCAGCTCAGCCTGTCTGTTATCTCAACGCTAATATCAGCAGGGGTTATGGAGCTGGCCATCCCTCTCGCAGCACATTTCTCTCCTGGGTGTGTAGGAGGGTAAATCAGCATGATCACACTGTAGAACTCAAGGCACAATTATACAGGTTCTATAAATGTCTTCACCCAGGCTATTAGTCAGAGATATGCTGCAAATGGACATTTTCAGTCCAGACTGAAATCTTATAATAAAATCAGACATCCTATTAAACGAGTGAATGGTGGTACATGAAAAGGAGGTTATTGTTAACCAACAAAAAATCAGCCGGAACTATTCAAAATTGATTAAATTACCACTGAAGTTAAGCATCGCTTTTTATGTATAAAATATTCACCCAGTGGAGTGGAAAGGTGGTGGAGCGTGTTTAGTTACCTGCTTCTGAAAATCATCACATGCTCTGCAGAAAGGAGCGTGTCATTTTGATGTATTCCATCTTTTTTTATATATTTACATATGAACCATTGTACATATATCCCTACATAAATACCACTGCTGTGATGTAACGTCTCTGCAGACCAAACATCAGCTGCGATTGATCTCATCTCTCTCTCTGATGCTCACGGTTTTTATTGTTCACACTTTTTATTGTTTTCTGACATCATGAACTGATAACTGTTGGCAATTTATATTTTTTCACTTTTTTTTTCTGTTCCTATGGTATATACACTCACCAGCCACTTTGTTAGGTACACCTGTTTAACTATGTGTTAACACAAATGCATAATAATTAGCCAATCACATGGCAGCAATTCAGTGGCCTGCTAAAGTTCAGAATGGGGAAGAAAGGTCATTTGCAGTAAGTGACTTGCTGATCAACTGGGATTTTACCACACAAAACAGACCATTTACAGACAATGGTCGCATCAGGGAGCCCTGGGCAAAAATGCCGTGTTGATGTCAGAGGTCAGAGGAGAATTGCCAGACTGCTTTAAGGCAACAGAAACAACCACGCTTTGTAGAAGAGCATCTTTGAATGTAAAACTTAGTACAGCAGCAGAAGTCCACACCAGAAGCTAAGAACAGGAAAGTTCACACAGACTCACCAAAACTGGACAATAGAGGATTGAAAAAATGTTACCTGGTCTGATAAGTTTCAATTTCCTTTGTGACACTCTGACAGTAGGGCCAGTTTGGCCTGAATAACATGAAAACATGGATTTATTCTCACGCTGATGATGGTGGTGTAATAGCCTTGTGGATATTTTCTTGGCCCACTTTGGGACCCTTTAGTACCAACTGTCCATTTGTTAAACACCACAGTCTATATGAGCATTATAGCTGACCGTGCCCATCCATTTATGACCACAGTGTACACATCTTTTGACGGCTGCTTCCAGCAGGATAACACCCCATGTAACAAAGCTCGAATCACCTCAAATTGGTTCGATAGTTGCTTCACAGAAAGAAAGCCATAGCTAATGTTGTATTTCCTGCATGAAGAAAGCTGCGTTACGATACAGCAGACCGTTGCTGGTTGTAACCACTGTCTGATCCTTTAGCTGTGTCACTGAAGTTTGAAAGATAACTAACAAACTAGTTTGCCAGCTTATTACCAACCGCTGCCTCTGTGACTGTAGCTGTGATTATGACTCTAACTGTAGCTATGGATGTGGTTTGGCTGTTAGGAATATAGCTGTGAGTCATTAGTTTACAATGTGTGTGTGGGGGTGACTATGTCAAGTAAATTGTGCTGGTTGAGTACAGTATTAAGTTCCTACCGTTGTTGCTAACACATCTGTAATAGAAGGGCCACAAAGAATGGCGTACAGTTACAAATATTCATGCACACTATTTGATTGTACCAGCACTACTGCGATAGCCATGTCCTCAGGCAACACAACTTGTCAAAGCATGGCCTTTTAAAATGAGTGATGTGTCAAGTCACCAGTTCTTTTTCTAGTCTCTGTTGAGGGTTTCCCTTAACTGACAGTGTAGATTAATCGTATTGTGTAGGATTTATGCAAAGCAGGCGGACAAACATCTTTTTCCCATTCACTTGCAGGAGGCCCAGGCTGAAGCTCAAACCCAGCCCGAGTCCCAGTCGAGGCCCCAGGTCAACCCATCCGAGCTCGCTCCACGTCTCTGCCACCTGGTGCGGTCGGAGATGGGCTACGGTTTCAACCTTCACAGTGATCGGTCGCGGCCCGGACAGTACATCCGCTCCCTGGACCCCGGGTCACCTGCAGACCGTGCTGGGCTCCAGCCTCAAGACAGACTCATAGAGGTGTGGAGTCTTTGTATCTGTAATATTACTCAGAAATGTAAAGTGCAACATATTACTTGTAACTGTTCTTGAAAGTAATGCAGTAATGTTACTTAATTACTCACTATATGAAGTAATCTGTTACATTATTCTATAAATGACCTGAAATGCAATTTTGTATAGTTACCAGTTCCACAGACCACACAAGTAACTATTATAAACAAGATGCATACACAGTCTTTCTTTCAGTTTTGAATGCATGACCATAAAAACCAGAAACACAAAGCAAATCTTTTCTTTGTGTTGGTGGTTTTGCCGCCCCTCCCTGAGACTTCAAAGCGATCGTCATGGTGATTCTACTGTAGATGTACAGGTAGAAATGGAGGCTGCAGGTCTGACTGACGCCCGTTGAAGTTCAGGGCCTGGTTCGCTGGTTTGGAGTCGCCATACGTTCAGCTTTAACATCAATCTGGGTTCTATCTGTGTTAGTAGCATCATCCAGTTTCACTCACTTCGCATTTCAACATCTTGTCCTTTCGTACAATAAAAATAAAGTTAACATTCATTCCTTAAAAGCTGTAGACCTCTCCACCATTTACCTCCTCTGAGCCCAACATGCAGATGACTGAAGAACCAAGTAACACAAGAAAAACACATAACTATTATTGTAATGTAATTACTTAATTTACTACAACAACGTGTTACTGAAAAGTATGTGATTACAGTAATTTGTGACTTGAGAACACACTACACACGGCACTGAATATTTCCGACAATTCAGTGCAATCCAGAAAAATCACATTGTCCAGTAAATTTTTCCTTTTTAAAGATAGGAAAGTCAAGTTTTTACAGGTGTATGTGTTTGTGATGTAAAATTAAGTTATTCAGACATGAACAGTATGATGACAACATCCCTGAATTCTGTGACCATGTGAGATTTTGAAATTAGTTAACTAGACATAGCCTAAGTTGAAGGTTGTGCACAGTCCCCAAACAGATACTTTTAGGACATAGATAGACTTGCATGCTGAATGAGTGAAGTTTGGCAGGTCAAAGAAGTGTCCTTAAGCAATCTAAGGTTCAAAATTTCCAGAACAACATATTAAGTAATTATTGTGTGAGAGGTTTTTTGGCGTGGGCACAGCAGACCAGAAAAACAAGTGAGGATATTTTAAAGCACGTAGACGCACACTGATGAGTTGATTACTGGTGATGCATACTGCATTCCCTTCACGGAAGATTATAAGAACCCCAAAAGGCCTCTTTCGTAAGAAATGACATACCAAAACACATGAGTATTTTTACACAAGACATGCGCCACCTTATTGGAAACCTTCAAAATTCAGCAATAAACCATTTTAAATGGTATAAAATGGAGATTTGTCATTAGTTGCTATTTTTAAACAAAGGCTTCAGGAGTTGAGAGCAGTCTCACACATGTGATCAAATACAGATGTGACCCTGGCTGTAATTAAAACGACGGGCGTTACACGTTTGTGTTTCTAAGGATAACAGGACCTGCAGCCTGAACTCGAGCTTTACTGTGTCAAACTGGTGAGGCAGAGCAGGGTGGTCTCAGGGGAGAGGAGGATCTGCTATAAATCACTTTGAGCTGAGACACGAAACAATACGGAGCGTATATGTGCTCCCTCAAAAACATGTAGAAAGAGACTGAGTGAGGTGGATAGCAAAGAAAGAATGCAGCAGAAAATGAAGATGCATGTGCAAAAAAGAAAAACAACATAATTATTTCAGATTTCCACCGGAGTGAGGAAACTGGTTAGAAAGTTCATGGATGTTTGGTGAACTTTCCCCTAGATTAACCAAAATCCACGCTACTGAAACATCATCATCGTTATAAGTCGTTCTTCATCGGAGTGTACACACACACACGGCATTCACCCTCCATTCTCATGACCTTTGACCTCTCCGGCTCTACATCAGGGTTGAGACTAGAGTGCAGCTCATTACATGAAACAGGACTCCAACAGGCTCTGATAGAAAAGTTAAACGAAGCTAAAATCCAGAGAAACATACTGATGCTTTTGTAGCTCCTGGTTTCAGTTGATAGCTCGCAGATATACTTCCTCTTAAGTAAATAAGGTGGTGTATTACGATGAGTAGAAGAGTTAGCTGAAGAGAGCCCCATCAGCCAGTTAGCAGTTATGACACATATTTAATTTGAATGTACTGGCAATCCTAAGCATAAAAATCACAATATGCCATTAGAGCAGATTCGGTGGTGCAGTTTTTTAGCACTGTCACCTCATAGTAAGAAAGTTCTTGGTCAGCTGGGACCTTTGTTTATGGAGTTTGTATGTTCTTCCAGTGCCTGCGTGGGTTTCCTCCAAATGCTCTGATTTCCTCCCACAGCCCAAAGACATCCATGTTGGGTTCATTAGTGATTCTAAATTGGGTGTAGGCGTCAGCGTGATTGGGGGGGTCTGCTATTCTGCGTTAACCCTACCACAGACTGACAACCCATGTCTCTCTCAATCGAGCCCTTCCACAACCTTAGTTGGAGTTTAAGGAAGTGCATGGATATTCCGGAATGCTTAAAGTGAGTTTTGCCCTTTTTCTCCAGTCTTTATGCTAACCTAAACGAGCAGAGCAGAGTTGCTGTTCACCAAAGTTAGCAAAAGGCGAGTTTGTGCTGGCAACGTGCTTATCATTAGAAAATAAAGTGCACTGATGCTTCACTGGAAAATTAGATGGCTGGAGAGAGAGTGTGGGAACATCCTGTAGCAGGTCAATGAAGGCACTGACTGTCCTCCACCTCCCTTCTCCATGGAGACAGAAACCGAGGGACACTCACAGACATGAACATTCATATACAGATGAAGTTGAATGGTACTCAACCTCACTCATTTAAAGCGCTTGAGTGAAATTATGAATACGTATGCATATGCAGAGTAAAGAGCAGGGTTAATTGGTATAGAAATAACACGCCCAGTATTGTGTGCTTAGTTTAGAGCAGAGAAAAAGTTATTTTTCGTTTCCTGTCAAATTCAGTGTATGAGTTGTTTGTGGATCAGCAAATCTGAGTCTTTGTGAAGTTAGTTGGCTGCTGTGTGAGTTAGTGTGGGAGAGCACCCTGATAATTACAGCCGTCTCTGACCATGCATCAAGATGCGCTTGTGTTATCTGTCAGCAGCTTGTTAGAGAGGTGAACAACCATGACAGATCTCTCTTTCTCCATCTCCCGGCATCTTTTTCTCTCACTACGCCCCATTACACAGGACGCGTGTTAAGACTATGATGAGAGCTCAGCTTTCTGCCCATGTCTGGCAGAAGCCCTGACACCAGTGAACGCCTCATCAGTCTCTGCGCCAACTGCCTCACTCATTCCAGGTTTACCCACATGGACACGTGGAGTGTTTTTTCCACGTTATGGCACCATGGTGGCCTAACACCTGCATGATGATAGCCTCACTGTCTCGCTCATCACAAACAGCACATGTTTAATTTAGTTTGCTGTCAGCGAAAAACACCTTACAACAGGGTTGGGCAAATAATTTTTCCAAAGGGACTGCTGATGAGGGCCACACCAATAAGATGAACCAAGTTCTTCTCAATAGTAATTTTAACCCTTTATATAAACTAATTTGTGCGACTCTCCACAGCGGTCCCAGTTTTTCTTGTGGTCCCATGGTAAAAATGTATATCCCACCCCTGCCCTACAGTGTCAGTCAGACACTACTTTGACTAAAATACTGTATGAATACATCAATATAAGAACCACTGATGGGAATGCCATGATTTATATTTACAGGCATCTTCAGGAGTTGCTATCATTTGATGCTCAAAATGCTGCCCCCTAATGTAACCACAGGTTTTCCAACACTTTCTGTTCTGACTATTTTAAATGGGCAAACATTTTAAACATGCTAAACCTAGTAACCCAGTAGAGGTTATTGTGCCTATTATCATTCTTACCATCAGCATTTTAGTATATTCAGTTTTTTGCTGCATATAGATCGGTGCAGCCTCATGGACCTCCTAGTTTGCCTATAGTTTCTCATTTAAAATGGAAACGCATCTATGTGTGCCTTCTTGACTCCCACACCATGTGCAAGTTTGATGTGAAGATCACTGGTGGAATCTTACGCTCTAATTCCTGGTAGAAGATTTCTATTGGTGTAACATCACTACAAACCTGTTAAACTCCATGGAACCTGTTAAATTCCCTGATGAAGGCATTGGAGTTTTCTATGTTGAAAATAAAAGTAAAGGTATTTTAAATGTGATTCAAGTTGCTGTAAGGAACGCTTACGCTACTATCCTAACAGAGCACTTTGCACTTTGCTCCTAGTCAGATCCTTCAGCTTTCAGGCCCTTTCCTGTAGAAGCAGCTCCCAGTTTGGTTTCAGAAGGCAGACCAGTTAGGCTTAAAAACTTCATTTTAGATCAAACTTAGTTTCAGTTATGTTCCACTAAGGCTTAGACTTCAATCTTCGTATGTTTCTTCTCTTTCCCCTTATCCCCCCTCTCTGAGTCTGGAGGTTTCTTTCTGTTCAAAGGGAGTTTTTCCTTTCCACTGTCACCAAGTGCTTCTTCAAAGGAGGTTGTCTGATTTTGAAGGTTTTCTTTTTGTTCTAATATTGTAGATGTAAAGCACCTCGAGGCAAGTGTTTCTGTGGTTTGGAGCTATATAAACAAAACTGAGTAATGTAAATTACATTAACATCTGTTACAAGCATGAATTAATCTGAGGCAAAATACTTGCAAACATTCATCTAAATCACATTTCACATTGTTTGTCCGGCATCCCCTCCTGGGACTCTGCGTGGACAGAAGTGTTACAAGTCACTCACAGTATCACATGCGTCATATTCTCAGATGTGTGGATGCATTTAAAGTTGTTTGTTTCGATCAGTCCAAGGTTAGACTCACATGTGCAAATAGCATGAAAAACGTGAACTGCAGGTGGCAGGACCTCAGAAACGCACAGTCAGAGTATCAAGAGGTCCCACAAGGGTTTGTCCCATGAGAAATAAGCTTCTGCACGTTTCTACAGCCTCTATTAATGAGCTCAGTGGGCAAAGAACAGAGTGTATTGTCTTGTGTGGGATGGACTGTTAATGAAGTCTGTGAAACATGACACAACACCTGTTGTTTGGCCAAATACAAAGATGTTTGTTCTCTCGGATTCAAACTGTCTGTCTGTCCCTCTGGCTGACATAAGTCCTGCATTTGTGATTTTTGATGTAGAGAGGTTCACATTTTTCCATATGTTGATCCTGCTCTCTCTACATTTCATTTCCATCTACTCTCTTTGCCCTTCCTTTCATTTTCTGTTTCCTGGTCTGTCATATTGTACCTTTTTGTCTACAGTTTTATTTTCTAAAGCTCAAATTTTCCATCCTCCTCTATCATAAGCAGTGAATTTTTACACAAATTTCCCTTCAGTACACTGACACCTGAAACTTGCACTATAGCCAGAGCCAAGGAGAGCCATCAATAATTGATTGTGTACCGACACTAACTCGGCATGCCGCGACTGCTGCCTTTTGAGAAGCCACGGTCTACTCAAAGTTTTCAAAACACAGCATCTAGATAAGATGAGGCAACAACAGACTGTTGTGTTATGCAAGTGAAGTGTAGAAAGCAAGGGCGACGTCACACAAGAGTAGATGTGGATGTGTGCTTTCCACACTGTTACGTCACGCTGCATCCATGGCCACACGTACGTACAGATGTAAAGAAAAAAGCTTTGCTTAATCGCTGTTGCAGAAATTCAAGAGGTAGTAGAATTTTTGCATTTTTCAGGCCCCCTGAAAAATAAACTCTGTGCAATTAGTTTGTGGCTGCATGGCTCCCCCTGCTGTTTGAATGAGGTAGCACAGACTTATATACTGTACTGTCCCTTAAATATTGACATTTCAGCAGAAGTCAAAATACCCTAAATGTCATTCCTTTAGGCTAAAATTTCATGACTACTCCTAAAGTGACCCAAAATGACCCTGGGTCGAATCAAGGAAAATCGTGTTTTGAGGGAGTCTTGAATCATCAAACTATACATGCCATGTGTGTATTTTTTATGGGACAGTGATGACAAAGGTGAATAAGGACCTCAACATTGTAACGAGGACTGTCCGTGTTCCCATCCCATTTGCCCAGATTGCCCAAAAGACACTTCATGGGAGTGTAGATAACTTCATGTTGCTGGTTATAGTTACAGTTACTCGTGTAGCTGGGACTGTGACTGAGCATTAACTGTTTACAAAACAGGTCTTCATAATAGCATGAATAGCAACTTACTCAAGGGTCAGAAGGTTAGCAGGTGTTCAGTCCAAAATAGAGAGTACTATTCACTGTATAGCTAACTATTAAGAAATTCAGTTTAAAGCTGTCATAAGCCTGGATGGAAAAGTTAAAAAGAATAACATGTAAAAGCGTGATTCTTTTAAACAAAAGCAACCTTCCTTTTTGTGTGTGTGTGTGTGTGTGTTTTCCAGGTTAATGGCGTTAACATCGAGGGCATGCGGCATGCAGAGGTGGTGGCCTTCATCAAGAAAGGGGGAGATGAAACCTGGCTGTTGGTGGTGGATCCAGAAACAGACGAGCACTTCAAGAGGAGGGGATTGATCCCCACAGTCAGCCATGTAAAAGGTGGGATTGTGCTACATCAGGCTATTTGATGGGCTTGAATTTCCAAGAAGCCCTGTTGAGGAAGCACATGGCAGATATTTTATTGCATTATTTTGGTGAACATTTTTTCAAAAAAGATGTTTATAGTTTTTAAAAACTAGATAGAGCATTCTTCTTTGTTAGAAGACAGTCACAAAGATAGCCTGTTTGAACAAAAAAGCTTTAACTACTTTTTAAAGGACTCTACGAAATCAACTTGTAGTAATAGATTGTTCCACGGTTTTGGTGCCACAGGCTGAAAGGCTTTGTCATCCCCTCTCATCTATTTAGTCACGTACAGGGAAAACTAACAAATTCAGAGCCTGTGAATGAAGACAGCAAGCAGCAGTGCAATTTGTAGGTAGCTGACATAAACAATCTGGAGCCTGGCCATTTAGTGCTCTGTATGTAAATATTAGAATTTTTAAACAAATCCTAAAATTTATTGGGAGCCAATGTAAAGAGGATAAAATGGGAGTGATGTGAGCTTACTAGAACTTTTTAACAGGATGGCCACAGTATTTTGTATCGCTTGGAGAGGTGAAAGAGATGATTTGTCCAAGAATGTAAACATGGTATTACAGTAATCTAAATACGATGGCACAGATGGATGAATATTTTACTCCCGTTCACCTGAGGAGACCATATGTTGCAATTTAGAAATGTTCTTTAGATGAAAAAGGCAATAAAGACAGAATAGAGATAAAGATGTTTCATCCAAGTTGGTGATATTTAAAACAAAGTAATTGGTAGAGAGCTAATGACTAATCTGTGTTAAACAGTGGACTAGGGAAACCTCACCTGTCCAGCTGGTGAGGTTTTAAAGGGATATAAAGCTGAATGTCATCGACGTAAAAACATTTCATAAGAAAAATCAATAAAAGATTGAAGGATACCAGCTAAAGTATTTAGGATTTAGAAAGAAAAATACTAATTACCCCATGACTAAACCTTGTGGAGTCCCACAGTTTAGGGAGGCAATGTTAGAGGTGCACTTGCCAACCCTAACAGAGAAAGACCTATCAGATAAGTAAGATGAAAACCAATCTAACGCAGAGCAAGCGATACCAACTAAAACCTTAAGCCTATAAAGTAAAATGTTATAGTTAATGGTATTAAAAACTGCACTGAAGTAAAATCCATAAGACGCCATAAAAAGATCATTATAGACCTTTAAAAGAGTGGTGGCAGTGGAGCGCTGCTTTTTACAGCCAGACTAATTTGGCTTTAATTTGTTCAGGTCATCTGCTTAGCACTGACTAAAAAGTCTAGCATACACAAACGAATAATTTGGGGTATCTTCCTATGTAAAGTTAGAAGAAAACATCTAATGAGATCCCATTTTTTTAGATGAACAATTATTATCAAATAATGACAAAAGTAAAGACAAGCACTATGTCAAATAAGCCGTCAGCTTGGAAAACACTTCCTTCATATGTGAATGTTTTCGCAGACTATGACGGTCCATCCATATCCAATGGCTCCCCCAGTCCTCAGATCAATGGCAGCTCTACCACTCAGTCCATCCGGTCCACGCATTCTGACCTCAGCAGCCAGGGCAACAGCACGCAGGTGGATGTGAGCATTCGTGCACAGTGACATGTTTGGGCTTTGTACCTCCACATAAAAGCCTCTACCCTAAACCTTTGTTTGCATCTGTCTGTCTCATCATTTCTAGCTGGCAGATGATGAAGGTGGCCAGCTGTCTGACCCCTTTGCCGAGATGGGCCTGAGTCTCAGCGCTACGGCGGCAGAAGAAAAGATGAAGGTCCGTGGTAAAGAAAAGAGGAAGGCCCCGCAGATGGACTGGACGAAGAAGCATGAGCTCTTCAGCAATTTCTGAGACATTCTGCTCTAAGGACACGACAAAGGACAGAGCTCTATGCAGTGAATGGGAGACTTATCCTCTTGATATACAGATTCTCTTCTTCTTAGACAAAGAACCAAGATAACCCCTAAAACAGAAGATATTTTCATCCTGGGATTTAATGTGACAGAACTGTGACAGAACTGTTCGAAGGATTTTACTTCTTAAGTGACTTAATAGTCCAGCATAAAGGAAGTGCTATATGACTTTGTGACTGCAAAAAATATGCTCAGAAGGGAACTTTGTCCTTACATGTACTGCTGTCCTTGGGGAAAGTGCAGTCAAATATTCACAAATTTGCCTTTGTCTTTACTTGATTATCCCATTCTCCCTACTCCTAGAGACTCTTTTTGACAGCTATTTTTATATTTAAAAAATATAAGCGACTATGATTAAACAGTATCCCATCATCGTGGACTGCGTTTGAGAGACTTTTGAGGACACTGTGACATGAATGATTGTGGATAATGTGGGGATTTTGTTCCACAGAAGTCATAAGAAGCCCAAAGTTTGACAGAAGATCACTGTGAAAGAGTTGAGACCCTCCACCTTCAGCCCATTGATCCCATGTTTGATTGTAACCACTGATAAAGAAAATGATAGTTGAGCATAGTGTATCCTACGTGTATTTGTACCCTTACTTTGAGTCGATTACTTTGATTTAAGAATCCCCTACTTGTTATTTAACCATTAGTCGTAATAAGTGTATCACCACTAACCTCTATTTACAAAGTGCTCCAGTGCACACATACATAACAAAGGGAGGCACCACTATTATTAATTGTCTTATTGAAGGAAATAATAGGCATGAAAAGTGAGGGAGTTTCTCAGGGGAAATAGTGTGAGGGATGAGTTTTGTTGTTGTTATTGAAGGCTTGATGTGTACAGCAGGGGGCGAACTTACACCATGAATAGAGACCCCCTTTTGGCACTAAACGGAATAGATGTTTATCCAGACTTCATTCATCATCTTAAAATGTCCCAGAAACATTAAATAATTCAGATGAAGTGGAGAAAATAAACTTTAGATCATTTGAAGATGTATTTGTATTAGACAGCATTATTCAGATTTAATGTAAAGTGGCCTACACTTTATGAGCTAGTTATGTTTTGTTGGACTTTGATTCAAAGGTAAGTTGTTAAATATGAAGGTATGAAGCTCAGCATCATTTTATAGGTAGCTTTGGAAGGAAAGTGTAATTGCTGGCCACGTGCTAATAATCAGTCAGTATTAACTATAGTATTGTCTTGTAAACGGGAAGTTTATCAAGTTGATTTGTGCTCAAGGAAGGTCAATATTTTGTGACAGTGCTGAGAGAAACCCCTGAGCCACCTTTCATTTTTTTTCTACATTTTGCTAGGAAAATAGGAAATGTATGCAGTGATTTAACAAAACATGCAAATATACTTGTAAATACAGTATGTAAGGCAAAAATTCTGATGAGATTGTAAGTCAATATTTTGTATGACCACCTTTATTTTTCAACATAGCCTGAATTCTTTTAATCCGGTCTTTAAGTCTGACGTCACTAGCCGTGTCTGGGCTCAAACTTTGCTGCAGGTCCCAAAGTCAAACGATCACTGTGGCATCACTGAGAGTTGAAAAACTGTCTAAAGTCTTTCATCTGTAATAAAATGATCAGCGTTCTGCTCTACCAGGTGTAACAATTGAGTTTATCATCCAGGCATCCATGAAAACGGAATTTATGAAATTTAACGGAGTTAGAAATTAGCAGGAAGTTAGCTCGCTAGCTTCTATCTAAATACAATATAACATGTTCTGACTGAGGGACTTTGGAAACAAATTAAAACGTACAGCTCTGCTATCACTTCCAACATAAATGAAGACAGAAAACTAAACAGCAGTGACGTTTGTAGGGTTACTGAAGTTTGGCTAGCTGGTATATAATGATGTGCTACGTGACCGCTAGCGACACAGCTATGTGAGCATAATAGAAACACACTAACTTTTGTCCACTCGATAAAAGTTAACGTGAGGATTCTCGGTGGTCAGGAACAAATGTAATCGCATGGCAGGATGCTGTAAACAGACCAAACTTCAGCTAGGAGAACAACCGAGATAATCCATCCACAATACGAGGTTAGTCATTCATATACTGCTGCATGGGCTGGGCTGTAGTTACATCCTAAGGTTTTAAAAACTGAGCTTAAATAAATGATTAGCGGTAATAAAAGCCGAGGGAGGTCAACAGTGATCACTGACTGTTTTAGGAGCTTTTTGAGATTAAATTGAAGAAAATACAAAACATTAAACATGTTAACAACACAAAAGCCATATTAAACGCAGACTACTTTAGGCCCGGAAGTAGGATTCGTCACGTCATCACTTAACGACCGGATAGCTTTCTTGTCATTTCTTTCTTCTTTTCTTTTTTTTTTCGATAGGTTGAAAGTAACAAAGTGTCTAAAGATATCATTTTAAACTGGTTCTTTGCTAAGTTGTCAGTCATGTCTACATACAAGATTGGTTTATCCCTTGAGTTAGATGCCTTTTTTAAGCTTGAATGAGTCATAGGTCAGTTTTAAGTGCTTAACAAAAAAAAAGAAGGTACAAAGACTGGACTGAAAATGATTGAAAAAGCAGCCAATTTCAAAAGAAGAGAGAAAATTAGAAGAAAATTGGGTCTATGAAAACAATATGAAAAAATGAAGGGTGGCTCAAGTCTGTTGCACAACTCTGTACATTTACCTGCTTTCGGCCAGATATAAAGTAACTGTGTCCGGAAGGAACAAATTCACCTAGAAAGCCCACTAATTAACTTGTGTGGTCTATTTTGATGATATGTTTTATTTTTAATGAGCTTTTGAGACAAACTGGACAACAGATGAGAGCCAAAACGCTTTTGTTTTTATCTCTTTGACTGCACATCACTAGGCTAGCTGTTAACGTATTTGTGCTAAGCTAAGTTAGCCAGCTACCCCCTACAGCTTTCTATTTTACTTACAAACAATAGAATGGCATCTATCCTCTCACAATACAAAAACTAAAAGTATGAGTATTTACCATAACATTGAACTATTTAATGTTCAGCTTTTCAATATACGAGGATCCATGCAAGTACATTCGTATAGCTTGCATATGAAGCTAAATATCTGTATGTATGTATTCTGTAAGTGACAGCCCTGCTTGACCACTGCAAGAAGACAGTACGTTGGAGTCATGGTAACTCTCACCTACAGCTTGAGCAGTTTGTGTGGTGTATTGTAGGTTGTAGGGAGTGTCAGAGAAGCACACATTGAGGTCAGAGATGCTCTGGAGGATCTAGTGGAAGAGACTGTGGGAGCCATGGAGCTTACCGAGGATTATTACACATACAGGGACAGCTGTCATACACATGCTCACACACGTTGGGTGCACAATGTGTGTGGAGAGGAGTTATACATGCCATAATCCAACCAATATTGATATAATGTATGACAGCAAGTGGATTTCTGTTCTCATTCACGACCACAGTCTTTCCACACAGTGTCGTGATTCATCTTCAGTGTCTGTCTGTGTGCGCTGTAGGGCTCGCTCTGTATGTTCTGACAATCAGCAAAGCAGTCTCTTGTTATTGTGGCTCATGTTTGTACAGTAAAAGAATACGGTATATGTGGCAGGTTGCATTTTTTTTTTCAATAAAGTGTGACAATGGTGTTTCCATCACTCTCTCTAAGATGGATTTGAGCTTTGTTTTGTTTGTCTATCACTGTTTATCACTGAAACATTTCTTCTCTCTATTGGTGTTTTTTTTATAGTCACAGTATCTCTCATTTGCTCCTCATTCCTCTCTTTCCCCCTGAACCCACTCGACCTTCTGTGGCCCAGGATTATGTGGGCATACAGTTTCAGTTTCAGCGTGTTGTCAGAATTTTCCTCCACCCAGCTGCTTTGAGCTCTTTGGGCTGACAAAGGTGAAACCGAGGTCAAAAGTGCGCTTGCGTGCACATGTGAGCGTGCATGGTGAATTTGAGGCTTTTGTGTGCACCGCTATCGTCTGCCTTGAAGAGAACCACCTTTGGCTGTAATTGTTTTCGCTCTTTCTTCACTCATTCCCTACAAAGTCTTCTTCTATGACTATTTCGCCACGTAAGCAAAGCACAGGTTCATGATAAACTACTTTTTGTATTAGTGAGAAATAGCTTTTTTTAGGGTATTGTAACAGTTCAGAACCTGGAGGTCTGAACCCCCAAAATAAATCTGGAGGGACATGAGAATATTAATTGTATATGAAATAACAAAACTAATATAAATCACATTTTGGCTTTTCTCTAATCTTGGCTTTATATGTATGCAGTTGGATCCCCTTTTGCCTTCAGAAGTCTCTTAATTCTTCTTAGCATAGATTCAACAAGATGCTGGAAACCTTTCTCAGAGATTTTGGTTCATATTAACATGGTAGCGTCACAAAGTAGCTGCAGATTTGCCAGCTACTAATCTACTAATGTAGATCCGACCATTCCACCACATCCCAGCGATGCTCAATTGAGATCTGGTGACTGTGGAGACCATTTGAGTGCAGTGAACTCATTATCATGTTCATGAAACCAATTAGAGACTTGAGCTTTATAACACGGAGCATTAGCTCACAGGAAGGAGCCATCTGAAGATGGTAAACTGTGGTCCTGAAGGGATTGACATGGCAGCATGGCATTTAAAAGATGATCGATTGGTACTAAGAGACTCAAAGTTTAGTAAGAAAATATTCCCCACACAATTATATCACCAGCAGCAGACTGAACCACTTTACAAGATTCATGCTTTCATGCTGTTTATGCCAAATTCTATAATCACAGCAGAATTTGAGGCTCATCTGACCAGCCACCATTTTCCAGACTTTCCAGACTTTCCTGTTCTTGGCCAACAAAAGCAGCACCTAGTTTGGTCTTCTGCTGCTTTAACCCATCTGTTGTGCATTCAAAGATGCTCTTCTGCGTACATCAGTTGTGATGAGTGGCTATTTGAGTTACTGTTGCCTTCCTATCAGCTTGATATGAACAATGACATAAGCGAGGCATTTTCATCCAGGGAACTGGATATTTTCTCTTTTTTATTTAGACCATTTAAACCCTAGAGATGCTTGTGTTGGGGAATCCCAGTAGATCAACAGTTTCTGATCTACTCAGAAAGCCTGTCTGGCACCAATATTCAAAGTTACTTAAATCACCTATCTTCTTAATTCTGAAGCTCAATTTTAACCTCAGCAGTTCCTCCTGACTATGTATACACATATAAATGCATTGAGTTGCTGCCATATAATTAGATATTTGCATTAACAAGCAGTTGAACAGTAATAAAGCGTCCAGTCACTGTATATTATTGTGGGTGTATGTAAATTCCCTTTATAATGAAAAAGAAAAAATAAATAAAGGGCCGTCCACTAGGGGGCACAACCAGGATTTAGGAATCCAGGAAGTAGGCCAAACCTTACTTGCTTCAGTCTGCTAGTACATCCAGTGCCCTACCTGATCTTTGTGAAAAGGCAGTGCTACACGTGGGCACATTATCAAACTCCCTGGAGGTTATGGCAAGGCCGAGCAGTGACGCCAGCACATCAAAGGACAGGCGCCGTTCAAAGCACTCTGCAATTTCAGAACAGTAAAAAAAAAGAAAGGAAAAAAAAGCAGGAGAACAGAAGCAGAGAATAGACCCACAGGTGGGCACTTTCTGTTTAGCCGATGCAAGCATTTTTACCTACTACTGATGATAGATGATTGCCTGTCTTGCACCCTAGTTTTCTGTTCTCCTGCACTGTAATACCTCAGTGTAAACAGTTATTTTCACCTATTTGCAGCCTGTTCTTTTCCAGCCTTAGTTTATATTCTGTTCAGTGTGTGTGTGTTCATGTGTGTGTGCGTGTGTGTGCGTGTGTGTGTGTGTCCTTTGATCCTGTTTGCATGCACCTTAGCGCCACAATCATCCCACCCAACTATGCCAACCATTTCACAGTGCCAGGGCTGCCCGGGATGCCTGCAAGGAGAGAGAGAAACCAGAGACTGACAGGGAGGTGCACAGAGAGAGAGAGATGGAGGGGAGGGGTGGAGGGGTGCGTTCCCATGGCAACTGTGTTTTTGTTAGCGCTCGTGAGTCAGACAAGCAGTGAGTCACAGTCAGGAGGAAACACACACACACACACAGTCACATTCATACGCTCCCACTCACTCAGAGAGAAGCCAAATAAGGACAGCTACATGCACAGAGAAGGAGACTGAGAAGGCAGAAAAAAAAGAAAAGAAAAAAGAGAGGGGAACGAGACGGACAAATTGCTCAAATCCAGAAAAAATCAAGAGAAAGGAAATAAAAAAATGATAAAAGGCTACAAGCGGGTCCAGGTAAATGAAGAAAATACGAGGAGAACGAGGATAGAAGAGTGCACAAAAGTGGAGAGAAGCAAAAAAATAAATAACTAAAAGCCAAAGGGCATGAGCTGCAGGCACATAACCTCTCCCCAGAGCACCCTTCACATGGGCGGAGGCAGCGGAAACACACATACAGACACACCCAGTTTGTGCACACCTTGGCTTAACTTGCTAAACCACCCATTTATTGTCTCACGGCTACACACCGAGGAAGGCCACCTGGTTATGCACAACAAACTTTGCATAATCTGCAGGTCAATGTACACTTTTATTATTTTTTCCTAACAAACTGAAAAAAGCGACACGTTTACCAAAGCTGACTCTTTTGACTTCAGATCTCGTCGTGTAATGAAAATGAGTGATGAAGCCCGTGTTTCATCATCTTCTGTCCTCTGCGACCAGTTGACGTTCCCACGGCCTGTTGCGATTTTTTATAGCCGTATGATCCTTTGGGTGGTAAACGTGACTAAAAATTATTTACACAAAGAAGGTGTTTGTGTAGGCAGTACCAGAGCATAGCTCACCCCCGTATAAAATGTGTGTTTTGACTACTATTGACCCCTGCTGAGTAACAGAAAGTAGACCACTGCACACAAACGCACACAGATCTCTTTTTTCTTCTTCTTTCTGCACTGATGTGTGCGCGTGTTTATAAGCTGTCATAAACGTTCATACGCTGGAAGATCTAGCTGCTTCACAAAGCTGACTACCATCTTCCATTCACGGGCTTTTTTTCTGGGGCTTTTTTTGTCCTCTCAGTTCAGTTCACTGACTTTTAATGGTGTGATATACTACTGGAGCTTTTGTGTAAATAGTGAATGAATGACTGCATTTAGTAGTATTTAAACGGAACATGTGTAATCATTTAAACTCTTTAAAACAAACCGGGTGAAGGGAGGGAAAAAAATGCAACTTTTCCCTTCTTTCTCTCTGCTCTAGTCTTTGACTGAAGTTCAGCTCATAGCACTCTATCAGAGCTCGTGTTGATAACCTGTTATGTCAGCTTTATAACCGCAGAGATAAGGCACTAGATATTTCAACTGTCCTCCAACTGCCATGGGTTTGTTCATTTTTTCACAATGTACACAATATTGTCAAAAGTATTCACTCATCTGCCTTCACACGCATATGAGCTTGAGTGACATCCCATTCTTAATTCATAGGGTTTAATATGATTTCAGCCCTCTGGAGCTATAACAGCTTCAACTCTTCTGGGAAAGCTTTCAACAATTTAAGGAGTGTGTTTATGGGAATTTTTCACCATTCTTTCAGAAGCACATTTGTGAGTTCAGACACTGATGCTGGCTCATCGACTCAGCTCTAATTCGACCCAATGGTGTCTTTTGGGTTGAGGTCAAGACTCTGTGCAGGCCAGTCAAGTTCTTCTACACCAGACTCGCTCGTCCATGTTTTTATGGAGCTTGCTTTGTGCATTAGTGCGCAGTCATGTTGGAAGAAGAAGGGGCCATCCCCAAACTGTTCCCAGAAAGTTGTGAGCATGAAATTGTCCAAAATGTCTTGGTATGCTGGAGCATTAAATGTTCTTTTCACTGGAACTAAGGGGCTGAGCCCAACTCCTGAAAAATATCTCCACACCATAATAATCCTCCCTCAACGAAGCTTTACACTTTGCACAATGCACTTAGACAGCCTGGAACACCTGAATTCAATGATTTTAATAGGTGGGGGAATATTTTGGGAAATATAGTGTGAGTACAAGAAGGTCAAAAAACAGCAAAGCCTAAATTATATTCTCACCTATGTTTAAAATTAATTTCCTGTGCTTCTACTGCAGGTGAGCAGCAGGTGGTGAACGTAAAATGTAAGTGCTGTACTTGTAGAAGGGGTGGGGGTCAGAGGTCACTGCTGAGTGGGCAGGGTATCTGGGAGCTAACGAGGGAGGGTAAAATGTGTTGTGGAGCTGTGAAAGGGCGCAGGAGAATGTGCACGCCTGTTAACGCACAAGTGATTAATGAGACGGAGGAAGCCAGTCGGCCCGTGTGTGTCACTCCAGATGATGTCAGCGGTTGAGCAGAGGAACAGAAACAACCCCATTGCTACAGACAGGCTTCCTCTCTCCTGCGCTGAAAAATTATGCGTTACACATACAGTACGCCACATTTCATCAGTTCCTCATACAAAGAGGGAACAGCACATCCATGAGGAAGGTTCACAGGTTTACTTTATTCTCTATAATTATTCCTGCCTTGAAGCAGTTTCGGCTTCCTCCTTTTTGCAGCCACAGTGGGCGTTTCGTTATTTCTGTCTTGATTTTCTCAATCAAGTCTCTGTGGCGGCTTGTCCTGCTAACGGTTGATTAAAGTTCTGGTAGTCACACTCAAAGTAAGAGTCGCAGAAATTCCCCTGTGAGTTTTTGGGGCCCTGGTTTCTCTTCTGAGGCTGCTCAAAGGTCACCTCTTGGTTTCACAGGTTATCAGTCTATGTTTTTGTCAGCTAATATTGACACGATCGAGCTGATCAAACAAGAAATCAGGAAATCATATAAAATGACTCATAGGATGTTATAACCCGATTATAGCATTTCGTTCTCACTCTGCTGACTTATTTGTGGTTCCTTAGTATTTTAAAGTAGAATGGGAGGAAGAGTTTTCAGTTTTCAGGGCCTTGTTCTGTGGAACCAGCGCCTAGTTTGTATTCTGGAGCCAGAAACCCTCTCTGCTTTTAAGATTGGGCTTAAAACTTTCCTTTTTGAATAAGCATATAGTTACAGCTGGATCGTGTGACACTGAATCCTCCCTTAGTTACGGTGCAATAGTCCTGGCTGCTGGGGGCTTCCCATGATTCAGTGTTTCTTCACCACTCACCTCTTTTAACTCTGTCTGTTTATGAACCACTCTGCATTTAATCATTAGTTATTCTTAATCTCTGGCTCTCTTCCACAGCATGTCTTATGCCTTATCTCCCTGCCCTCACCGCCCAACCGGTCACGGCAGATGGCTGCCTGGTTCTGCCAGAGGTTTCTTCCTTCCTGTTAAAAGTTTTTCTTTCCCACTGTTCCCAAGTGCTTGCTCATAGGGTGGTTTTTTTAAGTTTGGGTTTTTCTCTGTATTATTGTAGGGCCTTTAAAACGCCTTCAGGTGATTGCTGTTGTGATTTGGTGTAATGTCTAATACAGCAGTTTCAGTTTGTTTGGGATTTTTATTAATTTCTTCCTCTTTCTATGCTTTATGGTGTTTTAATCATAAATGAAACCAAAGCTATGATTGTGGCTGTGGCCAGCACTAATATTGTTTTCCATCTTCATGGCCCCACCGACAAATAGGTCATTCAAGGATATCTGCATTTAATCTTTCCTTCTTCCTTCAACTTCTTTTGCTCTGTCGCTCACTCCCATGCTATGAGCTTACTTCAATAAAATCCACCTCTGTTTCTTCTTCTCTGTTTATGTGTCCTGAAAATTCAACTGTCGACTGAGTTTCGACACCAGAAGCTGAACCCAGAGTTGTTGGCTGGGTGCATGGATGGATGGATGTCTATCAGAAAGGGGGCCACACAGAAAAGTATGGGGCAGTAGAAAGAACAAGAGAAAGGGGCAAAAAGAAATCACATCACACAAGAAAGTTAGGTAAGTTAATGAACTGGTGTTGAGTAAAGAGACGACAACGAGCAAGAGGGACAGCAGCAGTCGGGGGGGGGGGGGGGGGGGGGGGGGGCAAAAGAAAGGCAAGCACAGAAGGCAGGGGGTTGTAAAGGTGGTCTTGGCAGCGTATTTTTAGCACACTGAGTGGAAGAGGGCGGTATCTTCTCAAGGGGTTTTTCCAGAGGAGTATATTTAGAGGCAGGGTGTGTAAAAAGACAGAGGGAGAACAGGAGGGATGTGCACTGTACACTAAGGCCTGCCTGATGTAAGAGTCTGCAATAAGACCACACACATTCCTTTTGTCCTCTCTGTGCCACTGCCCTTCTCATATCTGCCTCTTCACCGTATACGAAACACTTTACAGTACGCAAGCAGGCCACCGCCTCTGTAAGTCGCTTTTAGGCATTCGCTTATGTTTTTCACTCTTGAACCCGCACGTCCTGGAGTCCTCTCACAAGCTCCAAAACACACAGTAAACACACGCATTCTTGACCCAGTTTTTTAAAGCACGGGAGTAAGTTTCTCGACCTGCCTGCCTGTAGTCGGGCAGGTCGAGATATTTAAAACAGCCGATTCCCAACAGCTTTTCAGCACATCAACTAACACCAAGGCATACCAGACACCGCAAATCAGACAGCAATTTTCCAAATACTGAGGTAGCTAATGTGGTATAAAGTTGAAGGGAGAGCGGGAGACAGCTGAAAAAGCAATGCTAATAATAATGAGAGAAATGAGAGAGACGGGAGAGAAAGAGAAAGTGTGGTCTCTGTGTATAGCTCTGCTAAGGATAATAGCATGCATGCTGGCTGAGGCAGACAGAGGGAGAGAGAGGAGGGGAGGAGAGGAGAGCGAGCGCAGAGCCGCAGTGACGCCATTGTGGTTCCACAGCACTTCCTGTCTACCGCCACAGTGTTTGTGTGTCCTGTCTCCAGGGCAACTACCAATACATAAATACCAGAGAGGTAGTAGGGAGAGAGAGAGACAAAGAAAGAGAGAGCATAGGAAAGAGAAAATCAGGACAGACCAGTCAAAGTCAAGTGGATACATTCGGAGCCTCTTAACTGACTGTTTTGAGCTCAGCTTAGATGTGCTGGTGTGTTCATGGACTTTATGACCGAGTACTGGACCAGTTTCCAGGGAATTGGTCCAGCATGGATGAGGTGTAGAAAAGCTATGACCTCAAATGTCCCAGGACTGGGTCAGGGTTGGATGGAAAAAAAAAAGAGGCCAGGAATGGGAGGAAAATGCATGATGGCGCTAATTCAGGGTGGGGATGATGATGATGATGATGATGAGAGCAAAAAAAAGAGTTGACAGGTTGATTAAGGAGGCCACCTATCAGCTGACAGGTTGCTGGTTCTCTAGCAACCACGCCAATACTGCTGCAGATCCAAGCAATATATCTATTTATACGCATTTCACAGTGTACCAGACTGTTTTATTGACGTGAAAGGAAAAATGTTAAAAACAGTCTTTGAAGTGCACGCTCCCTTAACCTCTGCAAGGGGAAAGCGCTCCGCTGTGTACTCCTCTTCGACTCCAAAAATCACATACTCCTTGTATAACTCAGATACAGATGTTTGTGCACTTACATGCAGTACCGCAGATGTAAAAATCCAGCATGGAGCTGCAAAACAACTATCATTTTTATTACCTGTATGAGCCAGAAGTAGCCAATCAACAGCCAGCTGTGTTGTTGTTGTGCTGACACATGCACACAGTAAAGATAATAATTGCTTTAACTGTAAAGTGGGAGGCACATCTACTCATTATTGTAGTGAAAGGTACAGGTGGGTGTACCTACAGACACCAGTTTTCCACACTCAGCTTTGTGAAAGTTGTTCATACACCGCGGGGTTCATGCTAGCTGTATTTGCAATGGGAATATAGCAACATAGCAAATGTAAGCATCAAGACAAGTGATTTGGTACTTTGGAAGGTAAAGAAACCTTTTTTTTTTTCAGTGAGTAGGTTTAGTCTTACTTCACAGTACCCGCTTCTCCTTTCTGCTTGTTAACTTAATTGCTAATGGTAGCACACTACCATGCTCTCAAGTGATAATTTGCAGATGTTTGGCACATCTAATATTTGTGTTTATGCCGTTTGAGAGCGTGTTAGCAGGCTAAAATCTGAGCTCCATGAGAGAGAGAAAGCTTGCCGTCGTTGCTCTTCTAGCAAGCCCTACTACTAGCAATGTTGGCACTGTTTTAAAGAAAGCTGCTGTGGAAAACTGTGCCAGCAGCTAGCTCATATTACCAGTCAGCTTTATCGCCACAACTTTTCTTCAAGCTGGGCAGAGTTAGAGAAGAAGAAGAGGTAGACTGAGGATTGAAGGACATACAGGAGAAAGGACAAAGCTATGAGTACTAATCACATAGCAGAAAACACTTGATGCAATTAGGTTTTACAGATGCGCTCATTTTTATTGGAGTAAGATTTTCTTGAAAATCTTAATGCACCATTGCAGTGTTATTTGATCTGCAGTAACAAAAACAAGGGTAGAGCGACTGATTTAAAAGGCCTGGGGGGTTTTGGCACCAATAAGGCAGGCTGAATGACATTTAGGCTTGGGTACGCTAATCATTAAAATCAGTCATCAGATTGCAATGTTTGTTGCAACAAGCAATATCTGGAAGAGGCGAATCACTATGGTAAAGTATATCAATATGATCTTCTTATAATCTCTGTTCAGAGGGCAGAAAGTCATTTGCCTTATACTTGATGACAGCATTGTTTAGGCAGATTTAAAAAGGACTCAACAAAAGTATTATTTCATGTAGTGAAGGGAGGATGGATTGTTTCAAATCCTTGGGCTGGCTCTTGACATGCAAAGGCAATAAAGTCAAGGTCATGATGCCCTTGGGGAAAGCATTTGCAGGGCCCAGTTTCCAAGAACAGAAGAATAGTTTTAAAACTTAAACAAATCTGTGAATGCGTATCTCTTTCTGCAGAACCTGCTGCTGTTCACAGGAATGTGCCCTTAGCCAATGTGTCTGGTTAAATAAGGGTAACGCTGATACCTCTCAGATCAGCTGGCACGGCAAGCGGCTTTTTCTCCCAAGTCTCCTGAATATCTGTCTCTCTCCAAAACCATTTTCCGCTGCCTGTTGCATAATTGGATCTAACTCACCATGACAACCAAATGGATGTTGATTTTTTTTTTTTCTTTTTCCCAGACCCCGCGCCCCAGATTAGAGTCGCTTACTGTCGTCTGACTCACCGGTGAAGATGATCGCTCAGCTGAACATCCGCTGTGACCCATCAACACAAGTACACACTGTTCATCCGCAATAAAAAAAAAGACAGATTTTTATAGAGGCGTACTGAATGCGCCAAAAAATATGAAAAACACACAAGCCGTCCAAGAACACACACAGAAATACATGTTTTGAGTCCCTGTACCCTGAGCTGGGACACCAAAGCTGACCAAAGTGTGGAGAATATTTTTCAATGAACTACTATTCAGTGACTACTATAACTAAAAATGACACAGCTCAACCATGACTCCACAGAAGTGCCCACAACCCTCACAGGATTTCTGCAGGCCACAGTGAAGTTAGGTTTTTTTTGCAACATGTAATCTCCAACTGTACAAAAAACAGAAATGGGAATTCACACCACCTCGGGCAGTTATCTTTTGAAAATGGACTGATATATGTTGAAATATAGACATATGCAAACATGTACAAATGTTGGATTACATTTCCCAGAACCATAAAGTACAGAGTATGGCCTTGGAGTGGAGAAGACGCATCGTTTTCCAAATACCACAATCCTCACCGTCAGCAGGAAAAGCTCGAGAACGTTACGCACCAGAGTGTTCTCATTAATGTGTGCAGAAGCTGTGAGAGAGCATCGGTTTCATATCTTTCCTCTGTTCTGTTCATATTTTAGACAGACTGAAAGAAGTGCTACCAGCCTGAACTTAAGAGTGGCACATCTCTGTTTCAATTCTGTGTTATTTCAGTCATTACAGTATTTGGTTTGCGTGTGGCAGCGCTCATTGCCGTGCCTGTGAAGCAAAGCAAGAGAGGAGTGTGCACGGCACGCATAGTGGTTTAGACCACAAACTAAAGATGAAACTCATTGCTTAAAAGAGCACGTTAACAATATTCATCTCTCAGTTCACCACCTCAGAGAGCTGTTTTTTTGGGGTTTTTTGTAGTTTTTTTTTTTTTTGCTTGCTTGACGCAAGCAGGTCATCATTTTATAAGAAGAGTAGGAAAGGAGAAGAAAAAGATAGAGCTCCATCATCATCAACACAAGTTTACACATACCCGTATGTAATCTTTGATAGCTATCAATCAAAAGTTAAGGCCCTCATTAAAACCTTTTGGCTCTTGTGCAAAGCTGTAAATCCCCTTACGAAGACAACATAGAAACTGAGGTCCGCAAACAAAACATTATCCCAAGATAAACGATGTGTCGCAGGCGGTCACGTGTCTTACTGGCACAGTCATTTCGCTAAGCTTGAGTGTATGCGTTGCCTAGAGACGCGTATGTGTGTGTGGAATGTGTGACGTCTGATCTCGCACAGGGGCGTGGCTCTCTGTACAGGACTTTGCTACTCTCACGCACACACACCCAAAGGCTTCAGGGGAAGTTGTAAAGCTTCTAATAGCCCCTCTCAGAAGCTCGTGTTACTGCCCCAATGTTGCCTGGAGGGTTGGTTGGGTGGGGTGGGGGTCCTACGCTTGACAGGTGGAGATGAAAATCAAGCACTTCCAAAGACCCGAAAGTTACAAAGACAATAATTTTAAACGGATTGTAAGCCAGCATGAGTGATTTAAGTCGTTTTTCCATGCTTTATTGATTATCTGACGCGTCGTAATTGCTGATCCAAAGATCTCTCTCAGTTTGATCTTTATGTACCAAATGGGGCGTGTAGGGGAGGGAAAAATATCAGCCATATTTTGCCATTTGCTAAGATTGCTGTGATCCTCCATAAAATCTGTTTAATGCCTCAGGGTTAATAGTTTTATGACCTCAACAGACACTTTTTCAGCTTTGACGTCTCTGATCTGAAATCCGCAACATGCACGGCTTTGATCTGACTTTTAAACACTCAGTTTAAAGACTTTTTAACAAGTGTGTCTAACCTCATTAATGTCACGTTTAACTTTCTTATATTTCTTTATATTTCATTTCTGTTTTTTTCAGTTAATATGGTTAATTTCTGCTTATATGGGGATGAGTATAGACATGCACTCTTTTTTCCTAAATTGACATAAAAGGGCAAAAGTAGCAAACTCGCCTCAGTGTACATTTAGCTTCTTCCTGTCTGCTACTGACACAAACAGCCCTTGCTCATTTATTAGCAGCTGTGCAGCCAATTATCTCCCTGCCCCCTTTCCTGTGTTCTACCAGCAGCTTCGGCCATGCACAGGGGAGGAGAGGTAGGGAGGCAAAGGGGGGAGGAGAGGAGAGAGAGAGAGAAGGGGAGTGTTCCTCTCCTCTGACATCGTCATAAAGGAATCCCCTCTGCTAGGCTGAGCCCGCCTACTTGCTTACTCTCACCCCGTCTGGCTCCCAGACACACTCGCGTTCACACACACTCCTGTCTGCACGGCCAAAGCAGGAACGGACTGACAAGGAAAAAGGGACAAAGAGTGGGAGACGCGGAGACGCTGTGAGAGAGACGGGAGATGGGATGGGGACTGTGAAGGTCAACTTTTAGAGTGTGACATTGAAGAGCGTGAAGAACAAGAGGGAGAGGAAAAGGAGTAAAAACTGTTGTCTCAGGTAGGTACAGCAGTGGGTTTGGCTCTTCTCAGGACATGATTATTACTTTTATGACTTTATGATCCATGAACACTGTGTACCTTCCTTTGACTTTTTTTTTTATTTTTTTGAACCTCTGGTCTTCCACAGAGGGGCAATTCAGCAGTTCCTGCAACCTGTTGATCAGGACGGGACGTTCACACAGAGTCGGAGTAAAAGTCTGCCTGCTGTTCAAATGTACTGTGTTGTTGGCACTGGAATATTGCCCCGTTATGAGGTCTGCCACTGTGGACCGGCTCCATTACAAAGGTCAGATGAATACAGTGCCATTGAATGGGATGGTTTCATTCCTCGCTGCCTAACTCACTTGTTAATTTAAAGGTTATGTACCAACCCCCCGTCTGAGTGATTTCAGGCATAATTGTTTCGCCTCCACCTGTTTCCATACAGCTTTCTGCTTATACAGTATGTTTGTCATCTGTCTGCCCATGTGTGTCATCTGCCTGTCGTCATGTCTGTCGGTCTGTGTGTCTCTCCTTGGGGTGTTGCTGGCAGCACGGAGCGCTAAGTGAGGTCATAAAAAGTTATAGTAAAGCAGCCTGAGAGGCGTAATGGCAGTGTTGAAGCAAGGCCGGAGCCGCTCAAACATTCCTCTCATTGTTCAGGGGCCCTGTAAGTCTGCGAGCTCCCAAACCTCCATGAAAGGAAGGGAATCCAGTGGCTACTGTAGCTAACCCACTTTGAGCTGCATTTCAGGGCTGGCTGTCTCTGTCTTCCTGTTTGCCGTCCTGTCTGGTGTGTGTGTGTGTGTGTGTGAGTGTGTCGGGGGTGTTGGTATAGACCAAACTGAGTAGCGGAAGGCAAAAATGGAACTGACGGAGGTAAACGTGAGGTTGACCTATAGAAGAAGGATAAGATAAGGTGGTATTAATTTAGCCCCGACAGTGGCGTCTATCACTTTGCTCCGTATGCGTCTGGCTGTGACTTCAGATAACCTACATGCCAAATGACATGGGAAAGAGAAGGCACGGGTCAAATGTGTTGTTATTTTGCCTTGTGCTTTGAGAAGGTGGAAAAATGGGGTGATGGATGGATGGTGAGAAAGGATGAGAGGAGGAGCAGGAGAATGTGGGGATCTAACCCTCAAGCCTTGGCTTTGGTGGGGTGGTTTGAGTGGGTGGGTGTGCCCGGCAGCAATCTGTAGGAATGGGCCCAGGCTCAGGAAACCGTGGCGTAGTGGAATAAAAGTGTGTGTGTGCAGCTTCAGCATCCACTTGTGCATGTGTGGTTCAGTGGCAGCAGGGCAGCTGTACTCTAAGTACAGGGCTGGTGGTGGTGGTAAGGGTGTTTGGCAATGAATCAGGCTGAGGATAGGATTACACGCACTGGGCTACAGGGAGTGGACCACGGGCTTGGGCTGGGCTCTTCACTGCTGAGACTAGCTTTGCAGCCCAAAGAGACTTTGAGCTTTTCCCTTTAAAAAAAAAAGGAGCTGGAAATACTTCTTTTTTACTTCTCAGACTAATGTCCTACATGTGGCGCGTTCCATTGATTCCAGGCCAGCCAATGAGCGGTCGCCTTTAATTTGGGAAAACTGCAACATAGAGGCCCATAGTAGAGGCCTGGGCTCTTGTTTGAATGTCACTAAATGTCACAGCCTCAGCAATGATTACACCCTCGCACGTAACATGAAACAAATACAATCACATGCGCACACATACCCAGACAGACCCTGTCTGGTAGCAAGCAAGTTAAGGTGTGGTGCTGCGTTGTGTTTTAGTTGGCGGGCTTTGCCGTTTCGACTGCAGTTTTGTTGATCCTGTGGTTGATTTTCTGGCGGATAAAAAAAATGCAGCCTTGATTCTGGAGATTTTTTTTTTCTTTTGATGTGGCAGCTGCTTGCTCCTCATCATTTAACCATTTTTAGGCTTTTCCACCTTTTCTTCCCAGGAGTGAGTTTAATAGGCGCAACAGACAAGATAGCAATTATGGAAAGCAGACGTGGCAAATTTACACCGTAAGACGGGAATTAACATGTTACTGTAACCCTTGTGACTTCATGTCTTGAACTTATAACATTTACAGAGAAAGATGAAGCTGTGGCTGGAAACAGCTTCATCTGCCCCCTGTGAAAATCAGTGGAAACATAAATGACTTGTGCTCGGCTTTTAGAAACAATTCTTAATGACATGCACGAGCCTGGGAATCGTACTGCTCACTGTTTGCTCTGTTAAGCGGTCCACAGCCTGGAGGTGCGAATGATGTCAGCTTGGTATTTTTACTATTCACAGTTTATGAGAAAGAGTGAAAACCAGCTTACGCGAACCCCACGTTTGCCACTGACATCACTGTGTTTGCTCAGTGATAGTGAACATATTGCGTGTGTGTGTGGAGAGATCGGTAGATTGCGCTTGGCCTGCGGAGCGTGTGTGCATTTCTGTGCAATGCGCACACAAGGACACGGGCAGAGAGAAGATATGTGTTGAAACAACAAGGGTTTGAGAACCAGCTGTCCCAGCAGAGGCTTTTCCACTTAACTGTGTGCCCTTGTGTAAACGGCAATGTCAATTCTGAACTCGAGCCGACGATCTGAGAAAACAGCCAGTGGCCACGTCTGCACTTGGACCGCCATACGTCGTGTGCATGAACAATAAACACACATAAGCACCACGAAACCATCAAAGAACCCACACATGAGGCCATAATCCACAAAGACATGCTCTCTAAAAACACTTTAACTTCACTAGAGTACATCTGCTGGCAGGCGTCACTCTGTGATGCTCATTTTCCAACCCTACGCCTCTGTCGAGGTGCAACAAGTTGCCACGGTTGCGAGCTACCAGTAAGCTGCAGCCTATATGCCACATACTTGTTATTTCTAACCAGAATAAACATCCAGTATGAGAAGCCAGTAGCAGGAGGGCCGCCTGTATCCTCCCCCTAAAAAAAACAAAAAAACAAGGCGAATGCGAGGCCGGTCGAGATCCTCGCAGAGAGTGTTTGAGGTGAGGTGTTGGACAGCGTGCGTCAACCAGAATGCCGTCATTACAGGGGAAGGAATGAGCTCATGGACATTAACGGGCTGCGGGTTCGAGTGGGGGGGGGGAGCGAGAAACCGATGGAAAAGATGAAAAGGCAGAGAAAATAACACACCAGGATGAAAAGAGATGGCGGTATAAAGAGTTTAAGGTTAAAGGCGGGTAGGAGGTAAAAGGAGCAGTTGTCACGTCTTTGATGGATGCCGGGACCTTAATTTACCTTCTTTCTTGACAACATCTTGTTGTGACCGTGTGGAGACCGGCCTAGGCTTTAAAAAGCGCAACTCGTAAAACAGAAAGGAAATTAAGAAGATCTAAAACGGGCAGCACTGGGTACATTTTTATGTCGACATTTTGGTTTTCTGTTAACCGAGCGATTAAAAAACCTGTCCCGAAGGCAATGTAAATGTACACTTTAGTTTATTGTAGAGTCAAAAAAGTTGATTTTGAAAGTTAGCGAGGACAGACAATGCTATTCTGTTTTCTTCCCAGTAGCACCCAAACACTGAACCCCACTTTGGCCTGGTGAAAACTGGAAAGCTTCCACATGAGATGCTGCTTTTAGCTCAAAACGATGCTCACAGCTGGGCTGGAAAAAGTTTGCGTTCTATTTATGGAAGCTCTGTCTAAACTCCCGCATCTTCACCACACTCGATTTGTGAAACAGAGGTGCCCGCTTTAGTGATAACATTCCCCAGCCACTGCCCCAAAGCGACAACAGACAGCCAGCTAAAGCTTATTTAGATTCTGGAGTTCCCCAAAAGCGTCCCACTACTCATACCTTGTACACGGCGAAATATTCAAGCTGCTGAAAATAAGAGCAACACAAAGGAGGGCGGCAAAATGAGCGGTTCAGCCGGGATCTGGAGACTGGAATGGTGTTCATTAAATAAAGTTTATCCTGTCCAGACAAGTGAAATTCAACCAAAAGGAATTCACAGCATTATGTTGTGCTCCGGGGTGGGATGGCTGTGTGTGCTTGTCTTTATTTATTTTTTTCTTTTAAGGAATACGCAGGATCAGACTTTATGTTTTCACAGTGTATAAAAGCAAAGGTTCTCTATGCAACATGAAAATCCCTAACAATTTCTTAAGAGATTTTGCCGTAACTTAGCAGCAGAGGAAACATGCTCCAGTGCTCTTTTTCTCATTTTGTTTTGTCTTTGGTTTTCCCCTGTTCACAAGGGGCACAGATAAAGGGTGCAGGGTAAGCGTCTGTTAAAGGCAGTGCCATTCGAGTGGCCACTTCCTTCTAACCTAATTCTCCATTCTGTCATTGAAAAGCTATTTTTATAAGAGGCCACGGGAAGTCTGGGAGTTGACAAGGACCACGTACAGTGCACACAGGGTTGAGAAAATGCAGTGACGGACTTGCGAATGACAAACATGTGACAGAGCCAGACTGCTCTCTGTGTATTGGGGGGGTTAAAGAAGAAGGGAGCTGCTGTTAAAAAGGTGACAGTGATGCTCGAGTCTTATTGTGGTATTTATTACTGCGCATGCTTTGAAGTCTTCTTTCCACCACAGACCGTCCAGCTCTATCTGTTGGCCAGGGGAATTCCTGGCAGAGTGATTTTTTTTAAACTAGAGGACTGAATCACATTGCCAGGGATTTCCAATGGCTGACACGAAGAAAGCAGCCTCTTCGTCGCACGCGCGCCAATTTGCCAACTCATACGCAGTCACTCATTTGCATACACACATAGAAACGTCTCCTTTCTGTGTCACAAACAGATGCCCGTCGAAGCCTGGCTGTGCGGCAGCAGGACTTAACCCACATGTGAACAGTGAGTGTCTGCCATGTTCACAGTGGTTAAGTTCTGCCGCCACAGGGCTGCAGCCTGCAGGGGACAAGGGACAGGAGTAAAGGTCAGGGAGGGGCCGCACTGCATCAAAAACACCACTCTTCACATCAACACCAGGCTTCACATGAGCATGATCTCGTCCCGTGACTATATCCTCCCAACAAAAATCTGCTTTTTTATATAAAATGAGGATCTAGCCGCCTGTTCGATGATTTACTTAAGAACCTGTGACCTTCTTTGGCACTTGAACCCAACAACAACAAAGCAAAAAAGCTCTTTATCTGTCACGCCATCGCCCATTTTTTTCTGTTATCTCATCGCCGCCCTGCTTTTTCAAGTGGTTTATGGGAAGTGAGTCTATTTTTCCTTAAAGGAAGCTTTTCAGGAAGTCTGCCACACAAACCCGGCACCCATCAAAGGAAGTGTCAAAAAAGCCAATTTCACCTAAATGATAGCAAATGCTGTGCCATACTGCAAATTTTTGGTATCGATCCGATACCAAAATACAGGGCCAGAATTATCAATGCTGCTACTTTTAACTGATAAATGCAGCTTATGTAGGGGAGTGTGTCATGACTTATGAGATGAATTACCACAATAATTAATCTCTAAAGCACTCTGGATCAACTTCTGTCCTTTAAATGTGCTACGTACTGAACATAAGGATAGAAGAGTATCGGTCCAATTGTGCTAGTATCCATCTGATACCAACACCAGTATTGGTATCGATACTATCAATATTTGAATCGATCCACTGACCGCTACTAGAAAGCATCACGTTGCCGGCAACGAGGCAAATACGTGCTACTCCTCAACAGCCAGATTGATCCTTTGACTTTATTTTTACGAGCTTTCCTGATCGTTGCTAAATTGACAACATGTGTCGGAGGCTGTGTGTGTGCACTCGCGTGCGGGAGTACTCCATGGATGACTCAGTAGTGTTACGAGTCGGCACTGTGATGTGGCTGAGTGGGATGCATGGGAACAGGTATCGCACTCCATTATGAGCGAGTGGCTGGCAAAAACAGCTAATCTGGTGAATTAGCCGAAATTGTTCAGTCTCAGTGTGTCAGAGCCTGATAAATGTCAGGCGTCTCATTAGTGTCGAAGGCTGCTCCCGTTCCTGTTGGGCGGGCAATATGTCATCTTGTGTTGTCGGGTGTATTGCTGGCTGCCAGGCTCTCTCTGGTGTGTGTGTGTGTGTGTGTTTGTGTTTGTAACCACGTTTAGTTTCACTTCTACCTGTTGATTTTTGCATGAGCATCAGTGTATATTTGGCTCGTTGTTGTGTGTCTGTGTTTATGTGTGTGTGACCACCTCTGTCCCCTCCTCCTCACCCCCCCGCTGGGTCGGTCTCCTGTGCCTGCTGTGCTGATAATCAGTGTGTGACGTCGGCTGGCTCAGTTCAGCAGGAACAGGGGACTGTTCTCATTTCCACACTCTCTCTCTCTCACACACACACACAAACACACACTTTAATGTCAGTTTAATAACAACATTAACACCAGACTTCTACATGCGTGTTTTCTTTAGTTATGCAGCTCTGTTTCATGACATACACAGACCTTTAAAAGCATGTAACCATAAAAGCTGTATGTATTATAAATGTTAGAAATGTTTTAATCTGTATTTTTAGGTTTCATTCTTTGTTTTTTGTACCGTGATCTATGAAAATGGAAAAATATATCAATTAATTAAGTTTGTTTAAGTATATTTTAATCTTTTTTGGAAAAATAAAACTTGTTTTGGAAAAAAAAGAAGAAAACCTGTGCATTTGTGTTCTGTGACTCATTCCTTCACCTGTCAAATAAACCTCTTTAACCTTTGCGTCTCTCACTTGCTCTCCATCACTTTCTTTGTCTTTCTTATCTACGTTGAGGTCGCAAGCAGGAAATCAGATATGCGGCAAATGGCCACCAATCAGCAGGTAAAAGTTACACCGCGCCTGCTTACGTTCGCCTGTGAAACCAGAGAGCGAACGAAATCACTTGGCTCTGTTTTTTGTGTGGCGGTGAACTTAATTTGTAGGCTATGTTTCTATTGTGTACAGAAATTCATATTGCTTAAATCCAAAGAGCTTTCTGTGCCATTACGCAACAATAACCTTTTACTTCCTACGGATTTCGCACAGTCTGTCACGCTTACCACACAACTGAAAGATTTGTGACAACAGAGGTGTGTGTGTCTGTGTGTGTCTGTGTGTGTGGGGGGGGGAAAGTCAAGAAATTGACAGGCAGCAATTTCAACTTTCAAAATAAAGAAAAAGTGCAAAATTCATCACTATTCTAACTCAAAACTACACTCATAATTCCAGGGGACTCATTCATCAATCCGTGTCCACATTATAAAGAAAACAAGCACTAATGTGGAGAAGGGGGAAATAAAAAAGGGCATTTCTACACGAAAACAATAAAAAATATATATATAAATAATGGTTATGAGAAGAGGACAAAGGAAAATCTTACACTGCTTTCCATTTTTTCATTCGCGCTTTAGTTAGGATGTACTTTTTGTTTCCACAGCGACCTGAAAGTGAAAAAAGTACAGTGAGAGCTATGAGTGTAAAGGTTTCACATCTCTCTTTTTTTTTTAAACTGTTTAATCATCACCCTTACCTCATTCATGGACATGTCAGAATTCATTCATTTAGCTAAATGCAGTTACACCTCGGTAATTTTAAAAAGAGCCTGTAAGAGATATAAAAACCCTCATGCATCTTCTCCATGCAGAGTCCAGGTTTATTTCGGTGCTGTTAGGCATTTATTTGTTGTTGCTCTTTCACACCGTTTTGACCACATCCTCAGCCCATAGACATTTTATAAAAATACTTGTAAAAACACCCACCGAAAGCCTACACAAATACAGCAGGAAGTGTGACAAACACGACTGTATTGCAGGGTTAAGTTTGTTGTTTTGTGCATTTTTAACTTAAGCTAGCTTTCAACCTTTTCTGAGCTTTGCCTTAAACAAGGTATAAAAAGTGGTCTTACTATACATGAGCAAAAGGGTGCTTTTAATAAAGTACTAAAGTATTGCTAAAGTATTTTTATTAAATAGAAATTAGTTCACTTCTATATCAGTTTCTCTCAATTTGTACCCCTTTAATTACTCTTCCACATTGTTAAATTCATTATTGCTCTCCTATCAAATTTCTTTACAAATTATACTTTTTTTTTTAAATAACAAAAAAGACACTTAACAAATGTGAATGAAAATGTTAACCAGCTATTAATATTAACTTTATTTATATGGCACTTTTCAAAACACGACGTTACTATGGGTTATTTTTCCACGCAGACATGGTAAATGGTAAATGGCCTGCATTTGTATAGCGCTTTACTCAGTCCCTAAGGACCCCAAAGCGCTTTACACTACATTCAGTCATTCACCCATTCACACACTGGTGATGGCAAGCTACATTGTAGCCACAGCTGCCCTGGGGTGCACTGACAGAGGCGAGGCTGCCGGACACTGGCGCCACCGGGCCCTCTGACCACCACCAGTAGGCAAACATGGGGTTAGTATCTTGCCCAAGGATATTTGGCATGCAGCCAGGAGGCAGCCTGGGATCAAACCACCGACCTTCTGATTAGTGGCTGACATGCTCTGCCACCTGAGCTACAGCCACTAATATGACATGAAAGAAGTTTCACGGCGGTAGCTTTAGAGAGCATCAATACTATTAAACACAATTTGTAATCATTTAGAGCAGGCATGACAAACTCACTACTTTGATCTTAAGCATGTCAGATCAGTGAAACTCCTGTTTTCTGTCAGTGTAAAGAAACTAAGCTACACAACTGTGAGATGAGGAAAAGATGTGCGATTTCAATAACACGTCTCGGTTTTTGTACATGATAGAAAGATGCTGCTGTTGAAAACAAAAGAAATCTGTGAGCATGGATCTTTCTGTAAGAAATAAATGTGTAGAGTTACTGAAAATGACATTGCTCAGACTATCCTGTAATTATAAAGTACACATTTTTATTTATGTATTTTTTGTTTACCATGAACCCATTCTAAAAACAAACAAATAAATTCTATAAAAACTGGAACTTTTCTATCATTTAATTTTTTAGCTGTTTAGCTTTAATTATGTTTGTGTAACATGAATAACCCAAGGTTAGGTATTCATCAGTTGAAGAGCTGTAAAAAAAAAAAAAGCACATATATATATATATACACACACACATATGCAGTATAGTGCACTATTAGTATGGATGTATTGGATGTAAAGGAACTGACAACTAGAAAGCTCAAACCAAAGCCCGTCCTGATACCTGGGCTGATAATGCGGTTTTTCTTGCTACAACAAATCTGATGAAGAACGATGACGGTGCAGCAACAGACACATGACATCCGGATGTTTGTCCTTGCCAAGCGGTTGCTAGAGCAACGCAGACACATGGCCGTCATCAAACTCAGCCAGCTGCGTCACCGGAGGAGACGGCGGTTCAACTGACGACTTCCTGTTTCTGAGAAAGCAAGCGAGGTGTGTGCAGGCCCCCCTCCTCCTCCTCCGTCTCCACCACTTCCACCTTCACCTCTGTCCGTCCATTTATCACAGCTCCACCCCCCTTTCCATACATTTATTGCCCTCCCTATCGCAATGTTTATCTTTCCGTCGCTATCAGCCGCCCCTTTCTCGCTCCCTCATCACGCCCACGCAGCTGCACTCCTTCACCTGCCGATACCTCTCCGGGTGGACCAATAGGCTGCCGAGATGGTGTTCCCGTGGCAACAACAAACAGGTAAACATGGGTGGAGCGAGGACGCCGCGGCTTTGCAACAACGTGCAGAATACTCCCTCGTATGTAGGCCACAGGTTTGGTTTCATGCTTTTTTTAGAGGAGCTTTTTCTGTTCGGGGATTTAAAGTAACTGAGGAAATCTTTCTAGAAAGTTAACCGAACTATAGGCCTGCTATACATAAACATTATATTAATATATACATATGTTATTTGCTCTGCTAAAGCTACCTTACTGCTAGCTTAAAGTTTCAGTAGCCTAGTTTAATGATTAATTGGTAATAAAATCAGATTTTAGTCCATTTAATTTGGTAAAGTGGTAAAGTGAATTATTTATATTTTGTTTTGTTTTTTAAATAAATGATCCAATGATATGTTTTTCCATGTATAAAGTGTCTTGTGTATATCATATTTTCCCCATTCAGTCACACATAAGAAAAAAAAAACTTTAACAAGGTGAAAACCCGCTCTGCGTCATGCGTTATTCAACTCCCTGAATCCAGAAGGATATCTTTGTATTTTACATCTACTTGTGAAGACACGATGATAATCTTCCTCTCTCCTTTCAAAAATTCCTGCATACAGATCCGGATAGACATCAAAAGGTAATTACTTCTAATCTGGGCCGAGCCCAAACTCCATAACTCTTTGAGTAATCCTGCAAGCATACATCCTTGGCGGAGGTTAAAAGAAAGCGAGGGAAAAGTGTTATATTCCAAAGAGGGGATGGTTTTTGGACCTTTTGCAGGTTGGATTCAGCCTGAGAAGCAAAGCTCGGGGCAAATTAATGTGGAAAAAGTCTGCAAAGCAGCTAGTTGAGCTAACTGAAGGTGACTCAGACAGACATTTTTATCAGCACTTCCCTTCTCTTATCTGGAAATATGGTGACCGGACACTTGAAAAAAAAAAAGGGGGGGGGGGGAGGACACTGTTTAAAGAGACCCAAAACGGTGAAAATAAAGAAACAAAGCAATGGGAATTGGCTCTTGCATACACTTGGACACGACTTTACTCAGAAACCAATGTAAATATGTAAATGGCTGCATATTACTTTTCTTTTCCCCTTTCACTCCTCACTGATCCACCCCACCCTGCAGCTGTGTAGCAGGTCAGTGCCCCCTCTCTCTCTCTCTCTCCCTCCCAGTCTGGCTCTTTGGTTCTTACCATAAAAAAGCTGCCAATCTGGCTGGAAGAAGACATAATTGCCATTATGACTGCTGCGGTCCTGCACATCACACAGTATGCTGATTGTTCCTCAGAGCAGGAGGAGAAAGGGGGAGGAAAACACTGTCTGCTCTGTGCAGACGCCACACAATATTATCATAGCGTGACTACAGCTCATCCACACACACAGATACACACAGACAGGGTCTCTACTCACTTTTTTCTTTTTTCAGCCCACTCAGACTCTGTAATCTTTCAACTAAGCACAGAGCAAACACAGGTTTCTATAGGGATAAAAATCCATACACCGCTGCCTTTAAAAAAAAAGAAAAGAAAGAAACTGTAACTGTCAAGCCCTGGGTAAACACACACTTACACACACAGTGCCACCACCAATAGGAAAAGATAGAAGGCCTGAATGGAAAAGCAGCTTGTACCAGAACAGGAACACCCAGTTAATGTGTGTGCGTGTGTTTCTGAGAGCATATGGAGCTGAGGTATTTGGGAAAGCTGACCTTACCCCGGGTCCAAGTCCACTTCTTCAGCTCCAAAAATTAAAAGGTCACAAACACATTAAAAGTACTGACACTTTAACAACTCCATAATATAAATAAATAATTTTAAAATAGCTTCAGCGAACATGTTATACACATCCTGGTGTAAAAGCAGCTCTGTGCAGAGGATGTGAGAGCACTGATAAGCTGCAGGAAATATCCATTCCCACAATAGTAAACTGATGTATTTCGAAGGGAAACGTCTTTATCCTTGATACTAGATTACGCGGCTTATTCGGCTGACGGCACAAAGGAAAGGGGAGTCCCACCTCCAACGGGTGGAAGAAAACTGCTGCATCTGCATGCGTGTGAGAAAACAACCCCACATGCATGTGCCGCTTGAGGGATTTGAAGGTAGGATCTCACAAGCCGCATCAAAGCCATTAGACTCGCTAAACAGACTTTATTCAAGCATTTGCCGCTCACTGAGCAAGTCGAGCCTTTGTTTTTTGTTTTTTTTTCCTCTCCTTGAAACCTTAAATTCTGCCCAAAGCAACAGAGAGCGCAGAATTTGTTTTATTTGCTCAGTTTGGAAACAGTTTTATGAAGGATTTTTGAATCTCATAACTACAAAAAAAAAGGGGGGGGGGGGGGGGGGTTCATAAGTTGAAGGTTTATTTGATTAAAAGCACTGCTCCAGTCTCACACAACCCACCACAACTGTTAAGGAATATTACAGCAGGCCAGGGGCCAATCATATTTATCAGGAAAATAAATTGTTAAGCATTTAAAGGTCTATAAGGTCATAAAAGGCCACTGACACCAGGCCTATAACTGCATATTTTACTGCATTCAAACAGCCGTTCTTCAGGTGTGAATAGTTACATTTTAGAGTCTGTGCATCAAACAGAGCTGAAAACCTTTTAAATTATTAATATTAAGTAAATTAGAAAATAGTCTGCGGGCCAGCTGGCACACTATGGCATACCCGATTTGGCCCCGCAGGCTATAAATGGCTATTAAAGCTGCCATAAAGACAGCTTTAATGACACCGCTAATGTTCGCTTCCCTCACTTTAATGGAGGTTTTAATTATGCGTTTTAGCCCCGAGGTCACAGAGGTTCCAGATATCAGAATATCTTATATTCAGAGGTATGCAAATGTAAGTTTGAATTGTTTCAAGTCAATCTTGTAAACACGAGGAAAGTAATTCAGATCTGTGCCTTTACAGAGATGTAAATGTGAAAGTTTAACAATCAGAGCTTCTTTATTCATTTATTGCTTGAGTACCTAATAAAGTGACCTCTAGTCAATGCTTAATAGCCACCTCTGTGTTCCTGGATGAAATGCTCCTGAGCCACTTCAAACTCTTTCTGCAAACTTTTTATGCAACAAGGATCGAGTCATGTGAAATTTAGTGTCATATGACAGGTCCTCTGCAGCCTTTTCTCACAGGACTCCTGCACAAAGTCTCTGTAAAAGTGCAATAAACCCATTTTAAAACAGAAACAGAACTGATGACTTCATGGTTTATTAAGACATACAGGGACATCTTTCATCCTGTAACCATGACGAGAAAGTAAAGGTTTGTTTAATATAATAGACAATAAGAATTATCGAGCGGTGTATGTGTGTGACGCCACAACTAAAATGAAATAAATTAAAACTATCTAGACTTCCTTTCACACACTCACACGACAGCTAAAACCAGTTACATTATAGACATAATAGTCTCTTTGGTGCATGCATTAGCATGATATCTATGACATTTCAGCTTTCTGAACAGTAAGAAAAAGAAATGCTGTACTTGTTCAAACAAGTAAATACTGGGAAGCATTAAAACAGGAAAGCATCACCACCGTTTCCCATTCAATAAGTTGTTCAGTTACAGCACTGTATGTATGACAGTACACGGTCTTGAAGCTGACCCAGGATCAGGCTGAAGTGTTCAATTTGACAAACAAAAGGCGTAAACCAGAGGAGCAAAGGCAGTCGTTTTTAAACAGAGCGGCCAATTAATCCGTTTTCTTGCCGGCGGCCAGCTTGTCGACGTGTTGAGCGAAGGTCTCGGCCACAATCAGAGGGAAGACCAGAGACGCATCGGCGTACACCTGAGAACCAAGAATAGAGCCGCTGATCACTTTTCTATTATTATACAAATCATATTTTTAAACAATGATGCTGTATTATTGTTTTTCACTAAAGTGAAACCAGACAGTTTTCCTAGTTATGCTTTTCAGTGCCTTGGATGCACTCTGAGCACAAACACTGTGCAGACGCTGCCACCTTAAGGCCAAAATGAGGAACACATCTCCTAGTTGCACCACCATTGCCACCATTTTTCCCCCCTTCTGTTTGACTTGTTCTCGTTCCTTCGTTGCGTGCGAAGAATCTGTTGCTCTGCTTTGTTGCCTCGCTGCCATTTCCGGTCCAGTATGAAAATATATCTAAACACTTTGAATGCCCCTAAAACTGATTTCACTGGAAAAGAAGGACAGCAAATGAAGGAACTCTCCAAACATGGAACAATGAAAGCAATAAAAACGCAAGTCGCTCAGATCAAACAGAGGGAAATTCTTTGTTATTAAAAACTCACCGGCCACTTCAATATGCACATTATTCATACACTGCTGAACTACTGGGATTTCCATACAAGAGAGTGATCTCAAACTGGTTTTCGGAACAGGACAATGAGTTCACTGTACTCAAATCACCAGACCACAGTCACCAGATCTCAAACCAGCGGAACGGCTTTGGGATGTGGTGAAACAGCAAAGTCTCATCAGAAAGCCGACAAATCTGCAGAAACTATGTGATGCTATCCTGTCAATATGGATCAAAATCTGTGAGGATAGTTTCCAGCGCCTTGGAGAATTAACAGTTTTGAAGGTAAAAGGGGTCCGAACCAGCAGAACCAAGGCATACCTAATAAAGTGTGCGTGACTATATTAAGCATGACAAAAAATAATAAAAAATTAAAATACAGGTGGCTCCCAGTACCTCCCCCCAGCCTCTTAATAGCACCTATGGTGTAAATGTAAAAATTCAAGGTGATTTTCAGAAAAGATGAGCTCTGACCTTGAGGTTCAGGTCACTGAGATCCAAACTTACCGCACTTACAGTATGAATTTGAAAATCCTGTGTTCACAAACCCCCTGATAATACCCCATCAACCTTTGACAGCTAACAGGTAAAAACCCAGTAATTTAATATACTAGCTTAGCTTCTCAGACATTACTCAGTAGTAATGAAAACAGAAATGTTTGCATCAGTCTGGCCTGCAGTTATACGATCTCAACCCTGCTAACCAACCAACCCTAACCCAGCCAACCAACGTCTCCTTGATGCCTGAATGATCCCATAAGTGCATGGAGCTGATGTGTCCAGTACAGCAAGCGTATGGGTGTTATGTACTCCACTCTTAAATCAAACTAAGGCGTTTTCAGTTCTTAAAACACCTCTGAAACTGACACCCTTAGACTTGTGCGCTTAAAAAAAAATTTTAAATTTAAAAAAAATCCCAAAGACATCTCAAAATCTGATGTGAATAAAGACCATCTGACGTAAAAAAAAAAAAAAGGGGGGGGGGGGGGGGTAAAGTTGACATTTATCATCACCTTCACAGGTTTGGCATCTGTTCTGATCTTGCCCCAAGATACAGCCTCATCCGGTCTGGCCCCGGAGTCGGAGCCATCAAACTCCTGCCCCGTGTTCACATACACCACGTAGTCAGCTCCATTTCTCTGGCGGGAAAGAGAGAGAGTGTCAAAACAGGATTCTGATTAGGTTTGTGAGGAAGTTTGCTTTACTCGTTTAAACTTGTTAATATTTCTCGAAATAAGAACAAAGAGTCACAGTAACTTACAGGTAGAAAATTTCACAACTATTACAGTGAATCTGTGAAGTAACTGCAGGCTGTAACTGTTAAAGCAGCTACAGTGGAAATACTCAGACAGCCCACGTTCCTCAGATTTGTACTCAAGTAGAAACTCTTAGGTATAACCTAATTTATCAAACTTTTTCAGAAGTGAGAAAAGTTCAAGCTAAAGATAAAAGAATTTAGTTACCATAAGATTTGCGTTGGCTATATGATGTTTGACCAGCCCCCCTCCCAGGATGATCATCCCAGTCCTCTTGGCAAATACCGCCTGGCTGTTCAACCTGCGAATATCTGAAAATAAAGCGCGCATTAGCAACACGAAACGACTAAAAACCTGCGTTTTAGTCAGCAACATCGGCGCCGCTACAAACCTTCTACGATGTCCAGAATCAAGCCGGGGTTCTTATACGAGTGGAAGTAGATCATGTCGCCCAGAGAGCCGTCTGTCAGAGCGGGACTGAACACCGGGATGTTATTCTGAAACGCAACACGACAGCACATTTAGCCACCAAACAGCACAGACGGTGCAAAGTAAGCAAAGCAAGTGAGAATAGGAGGTGCATAACCACCTTGTATGCCCAGTAGTAGACAGAGTCTGTATTATTTATCTCCTTTCCAAGTCGGTGGATCATTTTGGAGGGAGTCCAGCGGGTGCCCTGGAATCACAGAAACTTCTTATTATTCCTAATTCTTTTTAAAGTTGTATATTACATATTAAACCTAAAAGTGCATAAGACTAACAACTATTGTTGCAGTAGGCTTTGGGGTGCAGGGAGAGACTCACCTCTGTGTTCTGCTCCAGCAACATCTGGTCCAGGATGGGCATCAGCCAGTCTTCAAATTTACAGTAGTTATCGTTGGGCACCACCAGATTACCAATTCTACAGCCAGTGAAGACAGAGGGAGACGGACAAGGACAAAATCAATACATCAGCAGGTTTTTCTATGTGAGCCAAGGTCACAGATCAGCACCTGCCTGAAAAATCCTTGCACCAACACAACATGTGCCATTTGTGATGAAAGCATAAAGAATAAGAAACTTGTCCACGAATATTTTTATTTTACATGTTAGCTTACAGATAAACCACAGCAGCGCTAACAAACCTGTTGATGCCTCTCAGGCGGAGCTCCTTGCCAGGGAGGCTGAAGTCTCCCAGGTAGGTGTGAGCCAGGCACTTGATCAAATCCTCCTCCACGCCTCCTGCTGTGGTTACAATAACATCCACCTGACACAGAGGAACAGATTCTGAGAAACCGGGTGACTGATTTAGAGCTTATGTGGATCGTTACATAAGACGTGTCATTTTGTACCATTTTGTGCTGCGCCAAATAGCGGATGCTTTCTCTGACTCCGGAGCTGATGAGGTTGGAGGTGTACCCCAGGAAGATGGTGCAGCCTGACTTTGGGGTTTCCGACTCATTTCCTTCCCCTTCCTCCACTGGTTCAAGACGCTTCTCGATCTGTGGTGGTCAAAATCATTGCTGAGCAACAGATAAACAGATATTGCAAACATACAACTGGATCACTGTGGCAACAACCACACCTTACAAATGAGGCCAAACACAACAGCGTCGAGGAGCTGGCTCCAAAACCACCGCTGGCTCAATGTCAACTTTATCAAAGTCAACAAATTTGTAATTTTGCTCTTCATCTCCAAGTTTTGAGGTAAACAGAACGCAGGATAAAAGTCAGGTTGGATTGTGGGTGTGACACATGTGCCCAGTCTGGAGTGACTGATAAGTTTTTTGAATGAGGAGGGCGAGTAAAAGTCTCTCAGTATCAGTGGAGCAAGACTCTAGGAAGTTAAAAGCTTTTAGGGTTCTTTGTTTTGTTTTTTTAAATAGTGACATATTCATATCAATACGATCCCTATGATCCCCATCAATAGGACTCCTCTTGTACTGCAGTGGAAGAAGAAATGCCAAAAGATGCACATAGCATAACCTGGGCAAGCAAAACCAAAACTACTATAAGACAGGAGAACGTGTGGGTCCAGACACCTTGCAGTCATTTACTGAAAGTTAATAACCCCCCCCAAAGGCATTGCTCTCACCATGGTGTTGATCTCCTGGATAGCCAGGGCTAAGCTGCTGGCCTGGAAGCCCGTGGTGAGGTAGGACTTCAGCACCGCATGGAGATCGACTCCCTGGTTGAAGTCGTAACCTCTGATTTTCGGCATGTCCTCGGGGAGGTCGCAGCTAGGCTTCAGGACAGCCTCCATGGCAACTGAGGGGGCCTGGTCTGCCATCTTCTCTGCAAAAGACAATCACCAAACAGAGGCTCTTTGAGATTTCCACAGAGATGGGCCTTCTTGGAGGTTTTCAGCCTATTTTAGGTAAAAAAATAAATAAATAAATAAATAAAACACACACTTGCAGATCCAGCTTATTCAGGATGCGATTCATTTGAATGTGCAAATGTTGGGAAGAACATTTTCCTGAAACATTTGGTTACTGGAGTGTTTGCATATAAAGAAACTAAAGTTAGTGGATTCCTAGTAAAAATTTCTATTCCTGGAAAGCCTAGCAGCATGTTTCTAAGGTGGATGTCCATCCTGCAGATTCCTTTAAAGTGCACCTCCTGAAGTTTTCCTGATTTTCTATTCATCATTCATTACAGTGCTAAAAACCTCATAGTAAGGTCAACATATGTAAAAGCAATCCGTGTGAACCAGAAGTGGAGACTATAGACTGCTTTGTTTCTGCTATTTCTTTTGAGCCTCTGAATGATGCCAGTGAGGGAGGATTTCTTAATTTGGTCAGCTCTGGCTCTGTGAACAACAGCTCCTCCCATCTGCTATAGAAACCTTCTGTTTCCGAGGTCAGCCAATCAGAAGAAAGCAGGTTTTTAGGGAAGCATTGGAGGCCAGGTACAAGATAAAAAATGATTATTTTAACTGTTATTTACATAAAGATACTCTAGTAGAGTCCATAAGTAAAAACATGGAGCTGGAAATGAGCAGATAGCAGGTCTGTTGTATATTCTCGTCTCTGGTGGCTCAAAATCTCTTTAATTTCATACCGTAGTTGAAGTGGAGGAAAATTACTTTAATACGTTTTTGAGGCGTGCAACAAAAAAACAACTATGTATATTTATTACCACGGCACTGTACTGCAGTTACATTGCTATAGATCTGCTGCACAGAGACATACTGCACAGTTTACTCAACTATGCTGTAACTTTACTTGTTAAGACTTCACATAAACATATTGCAAGCTTATAAAATCAGCTATCTGATTTTATGAGTACCAACACTGTCGTGAGAGGTGACTGGGCATTGATTTATCAGGATATTCTAATACTTTGTTTAAGGATTACATATCTGGTGACTTTTCGTTACAACACATGCTAATGTGAGAGTAAGCAGATGAATATTTTAAATGTAAATGCGACTTCTGGCCATCACATGGCTTTTTAAAAAAAAAATAACATCGATTTCACAGCCACAAAATATCTAAACTTTAAAAACCCTATGGTTTAGATGTAAAATTCCACTTATTTTTGGAATAAATGTCTTTGTGCAGGGACTAGCCTTTATTAAAAGAGCATACGGCGTTTAGCAGGTGCTAAAACATCAATGAAAACATACAAAAATCCATGTGATAGACGTTAGCTAGAAGCTAACTCTGAGTCAAACTAGCTTGAATCGCGACTTAACATCTAAAAGAGAAATGAAGACATACCTGTTCTTGAAGAGGCGTCAGGTGATGAAGAAGGCTGAGCAATAAACGGCTGTCACTACGCGCAAAAAAACAAATATTGAAGATTTGTATTCCCCTAAACGTCGCATGGATCGCCTGTGAGAAACGAGCTACTTCTACGGAAAGTGAAAAGGGACAAATGTGATCCAGGTTGCCCTTATTTTTAGCTACTCTACCTTTGTGGTGTTCACGGTGTTTTTCTTTCTCATCTTCCACAGATAGACAAATAGTAACATTTTAGGAGAATTTTCTTTCCCACCCCTTCTCCACAGGATTCCGTGAACTTTCCCATTGTTTTGAGTGTCGGTCAGTCCAGTGAGAGCTAATCGCAAATCCTTTTTATGCTACACCCACCAGTTGCAGTCAATCATGATCACTAATGGGAAATTAACAGGCCTTGACTATTTCAAGTTATAAGACATTATAGAACCCTCAGCGCTACTTATTAAAAGATTTAAATGAGTGTATGTACATATTGGGCCTGTATGTATACTGTTGACGCTGTGTGGATTAGAGAAAATCCTAAATTTCCAGTTCTTGTTTTTTGGTGTTTTTTTTACTTGTCCTAAAATTTGTCATTCATCAGGACCCACTAATCACTGAACTTAAAAAAGAGTCAGCTAAGCTCAAACTTTTCTACATAAAATCTTCTGTCAAAGTACAGACACATAATCTTGGTTTAAGGGCAGACCACACCTCTGAAGCACAGCCTCCAGCAGTGCCTGTGAAGAGATGTGATGTTTGTGACATTTCCACCACTGTGTTGTCTGACCTTTTCTATCACAGTCTTTGAACTGGGCCCAACAGGGAATTAAAAAACAACAAACAGAGGAGGGTACAGGTCAAAAGGGAAAGCCAGGAGCATCTCTGAGCAGATGCTCCTGTATAACCTGAGTTGTTTAGATCAGGTAAGTCACTTGTGTAGCTCATTTTCCTGCTGCTAACTTTGGTGTCATAGAAGTATGTTTTTGTTTTTTTCTGTGTTTTTGCTCTCAAGACAATGTCAGGAAAGATGTGCAGCAGCAGCAGCAGTGTTATTCAGGCACAAAAACTGGTGGATCAACTTCGGGTAGAGGCAAGCATGGAGAGATTCAAGGTGGGTAAGAATCTAAATCATCTGTTAATTTGCTTTATAGAGGTGGGCAGATTGATATAAATATTAATTGTAATAATGTCTTAATCTTTTTGTGTTTATTGTCACATCAGTTTTATTTAAAGCCTGCGGCTTTAGACACATACACATTTACATCCCAGGTCTCCCAAAAACAGTTCTGTATTCAGAATCTGTATTTACCTGGTATTGGATCAATATTAATTTTTAGTATCACACAGGACTATCATTTTATACTTTAATTGCTAAAAATTACTGAATATATATATGTATTTTTTATTTTAAAAAAAACATCCCATGCTCACTGTCCAACAGTTTTTCATACTTGTGTCTAAAATCCAGTCAACTCTCTGCCCCTGCAGATCTCTCTGACAGCAGCAGATTTAGTGCAGTACTGTCAGGAGCACAGGCGCAGCGACCCCCTGCTTACCGGCATAGCCACTTCATCCAATCCCTTCAAAGATAAGAAGACCTGTTTGATTCTTTGACAGCTCCCAGACGGCGCTGTGAGGAAAACCTTTGTCCGAGAATGCAACCACGAACATGTACTGTGTAAAAGATACTACATGTTCTCATCTGGAAAATCACGAAAGAATCCACGCACTTGATTTTTAGAACTTTTAATGCTGTCTTCTGTGGAAACAGTCTCTCAGCATGTTTGTAAATTGATTTTTGGTCAATATTAAAAACACACAGCATATGGACACAAATAATAACACTTTCCTGACTGTATTCAATTAAATAGCTATAGAAACACAATCAGTTTGTCACAGAGCAATAATTAGTTTACTGTACATTAAATGTTTAAGTAATTATTCTTGTATAATGCCAGTTTACATATGAGATTCAATAAATGTATTATAATTACAAACATTTACATGTCTGTGGTTTCAGTGCTGTTTGAACATAGCATATTTAAAGTGTCCTTAAGAGTGATTCAGTGAGTATTGGCACAAAATTAACATTTTTGGGGTAAACAATGGAAATAAATATTTGCTTTTCCATCTTTTTTAGTGGATCAAACAAGATAGAAATAAAAATAATAAAAATATAATGTGAGGGTTTATGACAAGACTAAAATACCTGAAATATCCTCCACCACATATTTACAACTAAATTAAACAACTGAAAGCAGTCATTTCACAATAGTTCACTTAAAAATTAAAAATAACCTGATTGGTCATCATCTGTCGTTATTTCTTCCCTTCTGTGTTTGTCTGTTTACTCAGCACTTACATGACTGTTGATGTAGCCAGCCTTCCAGGCAACGGCAGCTTCTTTATTTACCTTTGTTGATTTGTATAGAGACACAGAACAACACAACAAAGACCAGGGTTCCTGTTTTCATTGTTACCATGTAGTTTCTTCCACTTCATTTTCGGGGCCTCCACACTTGCACCCTGACGTCACCGGACGCTATAGCGAGGACTCCGGCCTCCACGCTCAGCTGAAAGTTTTCACACAGTGCAGTGAGAGAAACGAGAGGGAGAGAGAAGACACATGAACGGTGAAAAGAAGCCCACATTAATAAAGTTAAAATATCATCACTGATGCCCAGAGAGAGAACTGTCAGTACTTTTGCACTCACTAACATTGAATCCCTCCAAAACAGTTCAAAATGTGTCGTCTTTGATCAGAGTATGACCTCCCTAAAAGAAACTATAGCAACCCCTTCAGCTACTGCAGAACTGACAGATCCTAACCAAAACCAGAAAGAGCAAATATAAAACCAGTTTTAAAGTCTCTGCATTGGCTTCCTGACAAATTATATACGGTGTGTTCTGTAAACCATTCTGAGCTACAAAGTTGTATAAAAAAGTTGCTATATAAAAAAGTGTTGACTGACTGCACAGCACTCACCCCATGGACTCCAGTTTGATAGTGCAGGGTGCTTAACGTCCTCGGAGGTGCGGATGGTATATGAACCTGTAGCGCAGGCAGAAAAATTACAATTCAAGACTTTCAAGACATTCAGTAGCAAAGTTCCAGCAGCTTAAGGTAACAAAGAATTCTCTCACCTTGACGGTGCAATCAGATGAACAGGTGTAGAGGCTACCGGGGGATCTGTGGATGCCGGTGATCAGAGCTGTGTGCCCCACATCAAACTGAGAGACAGGCTTTAAGGTCCCCGCCTGCATGGAAAAGGAGTGCAGCTTGCCGCCGTTGTCTCCTGCCCATACCTCACAGCCACTGTAGCTCATGGACAGCAGGTAGGAGCTCAGCTGTAAAGTGGTGGGGTGGGTGGAGTTAGTGGCTTGGTGTAAAGGTGGATATGAGTATGTTTACAAAAGCACAAGCTCTTCAAGAAATCTACCCGAAGTCTCTTCAAGCCTTTGCCCGCTCTGCGGTCATAGACAGCCACAGTGCAGTCTTTGCTCCCTGAGATGATGTATTTGTCATCTGCACAGAGGCACATTACGGCGTTACTGTGCATACGGATGATTTTCACCAGTGGTGCAGCAGCTGTGGACAAAAACAGACAGAACCCACCTCAGCAAGTCATTTGTCTATATAACTGCTTTGCATTTACTAAACTCTTGACCCTCATGTGCACTTTCTACACAGCAAAACAAGCTTCATATAAATCCCTCTCACCTCTGGTGTCATACATGCTGACCCGCTTGTCAAAAGTACCAGCCAGCAACATGTCGGGCTGACAGGACAAGCAGAGAACAGCAGCCCCGGTCCTGATGAGGGCCCTATCTGCACCTCCTGCCTGCAGGTCCCACAGCCTCACAGTGCTGTCAAAGCCCCCTGAGGCCAGCAGAGGTCCTTGAGATGCCAGGCACCAGACCCAGCCTCGATGGCTGCTAAAATCACCCTGCCGTCCCATCGTCTGCAGCAGTGAGCCCAGCTCCAGATCCCAGAGCTTTACGTTCCAGTCTCTGGAAGCTGTGGCACAGACCTTCCCCTCTCCCCCAAGAAGGAGGACCGAGTTTACATGGGCAATGTGGCCTGTAGGCAGGGTAATGCATTCCAGCGCTGGTGGTGGGCTTGGACTTCTTGCCTCTACATGTTGCCCATTACCCAGATTCCTGTGGTCTGGCAAGTCTTCTTGGTGATTAAGAACTGCGTCTCGGCCCTCGTTGGCAATAAAAACCCTTCTGTGGTCCATTTCTTCTTCCATTAGTGCTGCAGCATCACCCTCTAGTCTGTCTTCAAGCTCTTCTCTCAATCTCGCTACTTGGTCCCCACCTAAGACGTGCTGCATTTCACCCTCTTCACCTTCCACTGCCACCTCCATTGCCTCATCCACACCATAAGCAACCTCCTGCACTGCCACTCCCACTCCGACCTGAACCTCTCCACCATCATCCTGGCCTCCCACACCAGGCTCCCCATCCTGAGGCATCACTTGCTCCCTTCTCTCCTCATCCTCCTGGTTTTGTCTGGCTACATGCTCAACTTCACCCGACCAGCAGGTTATGAGCTGTTCCATCTGCAGGCAGGCACCAGGCCAGTCAAAGTCCTCCCTTGGCCCCACTGGAAAAGCAGCTCTCAATCCCACCAACCTCTGTGCTCGGAGCTGCCAGGAGGTCCTGTCCTGCCCCACATTACTCAGCGCATGGCAGACCTGAAACAAGAAGGGGAAGGCATCGAAGGACATTTAAACATCTGCATGAGACAAATGTGGTCATGTGCCAAACATCTGTATTTTCCTGATTCATCTTTAACCCTTTCCCCCCCTTTTGGACACCTGCTATGGGTAATTTTTGTTTCTCTTTGTTGACATGAGCAGTTTCTGTCATATTTCAGGGCTGCTTCCAGAAGTTAGTGAGGGTGATCTCTGCCCATGCAGTTTACTAGGGATACCCTTCGAAAAACACAGTGCCCATTCTAATGGTTGTCAAACCAGGTCTTTATTGACATATACTGAGATGTTAGAACTCATCTTTAAAGATACCGAGGACCCCATCAAATGTTGTCTTTACAAAAATAACCAAGCGTAAAAAAGGCTTTCAAACAAACCTTTGGCAGCACGTTGACTACAAAGTGAACAGGAAGATATGAGACAATGTGGGTTAATATCTCCCATGGTAAGGACAACAAGCCACTGGACTCAGCTGAAGGTGAGGGGCTGATATCTGCTGAGGATGAGTGGCTGGTGGTCAGCAGACTAAGAAGATTAGATAAACACAGATTAATTATTTTCTTCATGACACTGTGCCACATGAAAACCCAGCTGACTGTGTGAGGCTCACCCATGCAGGTCAGGCCTGGTGGCTTCAGTGCTCTTCACCTGGTCAGGAAATGGCTGCTCACCGCGTACACCTGCCTCGCCTTCCTGCAGGTTATCCCTGACCTCAGACATCCCCTTTCTCCTCCAGAAGGCTAACTCATGGACCTTAGACTACCTTTATTTTGTGTTTTAATAAAGGTGGAGCTCTTTAAGCTAAGCTTAGCCTCAACTACATTTATGATGTTCGTATTCAGGGAAACTCTGCCTGAGGAAAGCTTTAGGTAGCCGTCACAAATGAACGCTTTCCTTTCCTTGATAGCTGCTAACTGCAATAGAAATACGGCTTTAAAACGCCCAGATAGCGGTTATCTTCTAAGTGTTGGCTGCTACTCCCTAAAAACAAAACCTGAAAGCGTTTACCGCTTCTTAAAACTTACCGCCTGAGTCAACGTTACTAAAGCGGAATATAAATCGAATTAAAGGCTAATGTAAGGCAGAAGCATCAATTGTTGTTTCTGTCCTGTAATCAAACAAACACACACACACACACAAAAAAAAACATTCAAACGGCAGTTCCGATGTCGTCATCAAACTGTGCAGCAGAATTACAATTCTATTGGTTGCGGTAGCCAGTGTGAGGGAGGGGGACACCCTCATCGGTGATTGGTGGATACGTTGTCAGCGCGACCATCACGGGGAAGACTTTCCTAAAAGCTTTTCCCCGCTATATATTATCAGTTTTTGTATTTCACGTGAAGGAAAAGAAAAGTTAATACATTTATTTCTGAAATAAATGTATTGAAATAAAATAATATACATATACACATACATATATATATACACACACACGCATATACATATACACACACACGCATATACATATATACACACACATATACACACACACATATATATATATATATATATATATACACACACATATATACACACATACACATATATACATATACACATGCACACATATACATATACGTACATGTATATATGCACATACATACATACATGTATATATGCACATACATACATACATGTATATATGCACATACATACGTATATATGCGTATGTATATATATATATATAAAATTATGGCTCTTAAAGTACCACTCTTATGACCGACATTAAAGTAGTATGCGCCTATTTAACACCATATACAGTTTACACATGACAATTTTATTTCTTATATGAAATAATTTATTTTAACTGTCATAAACAGGATATGACAAGTAATAATAATAACTGTGCTGCATTAAAACATTTACAGCAGGTGCGACATCCGGTCTTTAAGTAATGACGTATGAAGCATGCTTCCGGGTTAAAACTAATTATCAAGGCTGTTGTGTTTTTAACATGTTTTACTGCTTTGTGTCTTGTTCTATTTAATCTAAACAAGCCCCTAATTCTGTGATCACTGTCAGCCTCTCTCGGTTTTTATAACCACTGTTTATTTATTTAGAAGCACTTTCAAGAGCTTCTCTCAAAATATGTTTTAGGGTTTTAAGGGACTTTGAAAAGATGGTGGTATATGTGATCATAGACAACAGAAAATTCTGAGTCAACTCAAAGCTTATAGAAAAAAACTTTTATTTTCCCCTATTCACAAAAATTAAATAAAAAGGGACACACCAGATTACATCCAACCTGCACCACAGTTCAGCAAAAAAAAAAAAAAAAAAAAAAAAAAAAAAAAGGTAATACATGAAATTCAACTGCTGGCCTTGATATCAGATTGAAACAAAACTTCTGAATTTGTCTTCCACATTCTTCCCTCCGGTATGCACCAAGCACCGCCTTGTCCTCAGTACAACCGTGTCAAATTTAACATCATCAGATGGTCCGCTATAAAACAACGAAAACAAACTGTTCTTTAAATAAAAAGAATAAAAAGGAGGAAAAAAAACTTTTAAAGTCCAAAAAAAAATTTGTGCATTACAGCACAAAAACATAACATAAAAAACAAAATAAATTAAAAAAAAAAACTTTTTTTTTTTTTAAAAAGGGAAAAAAAACACAAAAACCTGTGGACAACTTGTATTTATGCATCAACAACATGGTGAGATGTGGCAAAGCTTTTTATTTTCGTTTAACTAATTCTTTGTGGCACAGGAGCTGCAAGCATGCTGGTGCAGCCTGTGACCAGCAGGGGGCCACCTCATCTCTCAATGGCTGCCTTCCAGTTAAAGCTGCACAGGATGCCCTCAGTTATTCACACTGTGGAGTGCTGCGGCTTAAAGTGGCCACATTAATTAGCAATAAACAAAACTACCAGAATTAAAGGGTTTATTCTAAAATACATAATCTACAGACAGAAGATGATGTGAATCCAACTTTGATCAGGCAGGAGCATGTGTTAGAGATGTCCATCAGGCCTCAGACTGATTGGCGACCTCCGGTGGCTAAATGTGAAAAACCTTCAAACCAGAAACTAAAAACATTTGCTGTCAAAGTAAAAGCAGAGCCTTACTGATGCAACAATTTCTTTCTTTTTTTCCCCTTCTGTCTTTTTTTATTTTTACTTTAAAGGGAACAGTCTCAGTTTCTGGTTAGTGGTGAACTTGCTAGTTTCACCAGCAGTGAGCAGTCTTCAATAGAAACTGGACACAGAAGCCACCTGGAAGTAATCAAAGCAATTTCGAGGTTATCACTAGAACTCTGTATAAACCCCCTTTGTGACAAATTTCCACCTGGCAAACGCCAGAAACCACTCGTGAAATAGACATTTTTCCCCTAGCGACCGGAGGTTGCCGGGGAGATCCTTGATCTGTCTCTTGCCCTGCGCGGGTAATCATCATCTCTGAAGCTTTTGTGCACCCTGTCCAGCTATTAACCACCAGGCAAGTGGCCTAACTTTACTCCCAAACATAACTTTTTTTGAGTAGGGCTGGTGTGAAATTATGTCTAAAAAGTACTTCTGGAAACACCAGGCAAACAGCCATATACAGCTCCATTACAACCGTCCACACCATGGACAGTGATGAGAAGATAAAGCAGAGTAAGATAACCAAGATGAGGGAACGTACTATCAGGACTCAGTCTGTTTATCCCAGGCATATCCTACACAGTATCAACGGGTGAATATATGGCAACGACAATCACTAGTTTGATCATAAGCTGGAGAAGTACCTTATCAGTCCAGCAGCGAGTTGCATTGCCATTGACAAGCACTTATAAAGGTGGGTCCCTAAAAAGGGACCAGCTACTAGAAGAACAAGAAAAACGAAAGGAGCAAGACCTGTCAAAAAGCATGCAAAATTCATGACAAGGTGAAGCCTCGACGGCTCCAACAGCCATCACTTAACAGGAAGCTGTAATGAAAACTACAGGGGGCGAGGGGGGAGCGACATCCTCAGACACAGGTATGGATTGACGACTGCAAAAAATCACTACAATTAAGATGTCTCCCTCCACTTACATCCTAATCAGTCCATTTTATAAGGAGCTACATTATAAAACTATGTTAAGAGGCCTCAAGTCTTACCAAGTCATCGTATCATTGCTTAACATTATCATTATGCTTACCTCGGCAAGCCGTTAACAGTCCTAAAAATCACTTATCAAGACAAAACGCTAGGTTTCAAGTTCAGTATATTACTGTATGCCTTACATTAGAAATTCTAAATTTATTACAAAAGAGAGAGAGAGAAAAAAAAGTGCATTTATACCAGTAAGAACCAATTCATTCTTGGTGATGTCTTATAGCTCTGTTTCGCAAATACTCTATTTAAAAAAAAGAAAAGAAAAGAAAAAAAAGAAAGCAGCAAATATGATTCTCAGCTTGCCTACAGTATTTAAACTCCTGTTGCAGTGTTGGTTTTTTCCCCAAACAAAAATGCGCACGAGTTGATTAAACCTGCCTATAATCCGCTCTTCGCACATGTGCGCGCTGCCTCCGTTTTAACTACATGGACACTGATTAGACAATATGCATGAAAAGGGAGGACAAAAGAACCACGCACGTGACGGCTTTAAGTTATGGCAAGCCTCCCCGTTCGGACGACGACCAACGCGATAAATGGAGAAGGAAAAAAACAAAACGATACAAAAACAAAACCCATTTACTCTAACGTGCATCACTTAAGAGGTGATCGTATGCCATGCAATATTTTGGTACTGCGGTGGTAAAACCTTAAGAGGACAGATGTACTGCATCTCTTTGCCTCCGACAAAGGAAGGAAAATAGCTACAAGCCTGAAGATTTTCAGCAACCAAGGGAAGAAGAAGGAAGCGTAAACGTGAAATGGAGGGAGAGAGGAAAAGAAGAAATAGACCCATGTGTATGCACATGAAATGCTTTGATGGTTTTTGCAGTGAAAGGTGCAAAACAAACTGTGTGCACATTGTAACTTAGTAAAAGCGCCTGTTTTTATTATTTAGCCTCTGGCACGAGCCTGTTTAAACACCTGTGTGGGGTATTTGGGACTGTGGCACCCTATGCTGTTTCAGATAATTCCTTTTTGTTTTGTTTTTAAAAGTGTACCTATCTGCCACCCCCCCCCTCCCCTCCCAGCCGTCATCTATGTCAGACTAATTTAAAATAAAAAAAAAAAAAAGAGGAAAGAAAATATCGAGGAGGGGGGGAGGTCGAACTTGGCCTCCGTTTTGCCCTCACCTACCTAGAATCCCTGCGGTGCTGTTGGCGAAAAGTCACTTTTGAGCATTTTGGATTTAGTGAGGCGTTTTATCCGAGAGGTATGTGTATATCCCCAGTTTACCCTCCCCACACCCACCACCCTCCTCCCACCCTCCCTCAGAGAGACAAACAGGGCAACGGGGGAGGGGAAATGGAGGCTATCCGCAGAGTGGAGGGTCAAGGCCAGTCACGTCCCTCCAGCTCTAGTTTCTCCCCACGTTCTGGGCAGTGCAATGAGTTCCCCTGTTACCCTCCCCTTCATTAACCTGGGGGACAAACAAACACAAGAACAGAGGAGACACTTAAACCACATCGTGTGAAAAGATGCATGCAGAGCAGATAATGAAGCGATTCTGGATCAGAAAAAATGATTTGGGAACAAAATGTATCATTGTTTATCAATGAGCTGGGTGTTTCATCACTTCCAGAAGAGGGCTGAGGGGTATTTCATTTGGGTAACATCATTTGGTGAACATACCTAACAGGTCAGTGTCCTGCGTGGACCAAAGGGGTGGCCGGGTTAGACGCCGTAGCAGGCTGACAGACGCTCCTTCAACAGAGGAGGGAACTGCTCAGAGAACTGCTGCCAGTTCTCCTCTCCGACCTGGTCCTTGAAGCCATGCAAGATCTTGGAAAAACAAATGAGACTTGATAAATTCTCCAGCAAGCGTGCAAATCTGAAGGTCAGTCTTTCGCAGGCTGATAGCAGACTGTCTTATGGCAACATTAATGGTAGATTTTCTCACTGGGTTGCTTGACAATCTCAGTTTGCAGCAACTGAAGCGAGATAACTTGATAAATCATAACGTGTTGCTGACATATTCAAACAGACTGGAAAATGTTAAAAGTCACCATAATATATGGAGGGGTGTCTGTTCACTGCAACATCAGTTTATGGTCTCAGTTGCTGGCTTCATGTGTTATTCAATACACAACACACTTGTTCTGACTGTAAAGACACTAAAGAGATAGCTGTTCAGTTTTTTTTAGCACACTAGCCAAAATAGCTTTGACATTTATATCACAAATAAACCAGCTAGTTAGCACTAGCTCTTTAGCTCCTCCTTACTGTCCAAATAAAGTCATGGACAGCATAACAACCACATGACGACAATCAAAATTAAAGGCAAAGTTTCATAATGGAAACCCACAAATTAATGTGTAACCTTAAAGTGGCATCATCCATTTTCAATATACAGTTTTTGTACATCTAGCTATGACCTTGCAACTGCAGCTGCACCTTGGGTCGAGCACCTAAAACTAATTTAAAGACCCCTCCACGATCTGGATTGCTCAAATTAGAGGCCTAATGTTTTAAGCTTTACCAAGAGGGGTTTCTAAGCCTACCATGGGTATTAAATGCACCCAGAATTGATTAGTATTGATTATTATTATATTATAGTACTCATTATTGACTGATCAGCTTGACTTGGTGATGTACCACACTTCTCAGACTTCAAAGCCATCTGCACCATGCCGTCAGATTTCCGATGTCTGATTAATGATCATCATAGGTCGGTGACCCAAAACTACACAAGAGTGAACGTTTTAATCACAAACGCTGGTCCATCCTGCAGACTGTCACAGAAATATGATTTCTGATGAAGCATTTACCTTATAAAACATGTCCCTCAGGTCGTCCTTCGGGTTCACCCATGAGGCCACAGCATCACAGAAGAAAATAAAGTCCTGAACACAGAAGACTTGTTAACTCAGCACTTGCCAAAGTAGACCCCCCCTACTTCTCTAACCCCTTTAAAGCAATATCACCTTACCTGCACCACTCCTGCAGGGTTCACGCCGATCATCACACAGATTCCCCGGAAAGCCGAGTCCTTCTCCTCATTATCTCTTATATTCCTCAACGACGTGCACCTGTGAACAGGAGCAATGTGGCGACAGAAGAATGAGTTCAACTTTTTTTTTTTGTTTGTTTTACAGCAGCTCCAATTTTTCAACTATTTTCAACTATTTTTAGTCTTTCAACTTTTTAAACTAACAAGTTAAAGAGTTTTTACTCATGCTGTGAAAGTAGAACGTGAAAAAAAAAATCAATCATATATGGTAATATCCATACTGGGACTCACCATGGCCTAATGAAATGCTGCAGCTGTGGCGCCACTTCCTGAGGACACACGAAACCCAGCCTGCCGATCGTAATAGCTGCATAGAGAGACATAAAAGAAGCCGCTAAGTCTTCAATATCAGAATCAAATTTAAGAGACACACTTATCATTCTGTAGCTGATTGTTTACCTGTGTTTTCCAACAAAGTCTTGGGAGTGTTGGGTCTATTGATGATCTCCACCAGGTGTGGCAGCACCATACCCACATACGGCTGCATTTCTGCACCTGGAGAGCCACAAAGAAGAGAAGGAGGCAGTGAGCATCCTGCAGTGTGGATACAACATGGTAACGTCTCTAAGTGTGTTAAAGATAGGAATTCATTGCCAATCAGGCACGAGACAGAATCGGACCTGCTTCAATCGAATAAAAAGGAACACGTGAAAAACCTAAATGCCGAAATATTAAAAATACCCAACACTGATTTAACTTTCTTCAGGGCTTCATTGGTCATAAGTTACTGAGAAAAGCTTTCAGGTCCTTAAAAAAAAGAAGAAAAAAAGGGAGTGTCTGAACACTTACCAGCCACAGCAATAAAACCATTTGCAGTTACCAAGCCCTTAAAACCTAAACAAGTCTTGGTGTCATCTCTTACTTAAATTCAATAGAAAAACTAGTTTCTTAATAAACTATTAAATAAGTTTTGTGAATAGTAAAAATCCATTTTAAGAATCAGGTTCTGAACACGTCTTTAATTCAAGTTTGTCTGGATCTGGATCAGAAAACATTATGGGAACAAAATGTATCACTTTGTGTCAATGAGCTGGGTGTTTCATCATATCCAGATACTGGGGGGTGGGGGGGACGACAGGAAAACCATCCACAATAAGATCTGTTACTTACCCATTTGCATGGAGATCTCCCCTATGGCCCAGGTGGCGTTGTTACACACGGAGATAAACTCTGGGTTCAGGTTGAGCCCAAGGATGGGCATGAACTCAGCTGGAGAAGAGAAATGGACACCAGTTACAACAATGATTCACAAACACACAGCTGGATATTCATTTCAGCCTCCTATCTTTTACAGCTCATCATTAAAGACATGAGCTCATGAGTGGCTACAACAATCACTAAATCTGGGTGTTCCCTGGTAATAAAATGAGAAGGCAGCTAGTAAATCAGTCAAAATGTGACAAAGTTGCTCTGATAACGCACGCTCACCAATACAGGGCTTCACGTGGAGGAAGCATGCCTTTGTTAGATCGCCCAGGAGAGCAAAGGAGCTCTGCCTCACTTCGGGCATGGTATCCTGCAACAGAACCACATAACTTGGTGTTACACAGAAAACTCAGAAAAAAAACTAGTTTTTGCATGCAGAAAAATTAAGAGAACTTCCATCACACCTGCATGCACTGGAAAAGCAGCGTCATGATGTTAGAGCGAGCCACAAGCTGTTCCACGTGTCCTCCCAGACCTTCAGCCAGGCCGCTCAGCAGATCCAAGGCCACAATCATGAAATCCTTGTCAGGAGCTTCATACTGGTCTGGATGCTGGTTGTACATCTATGTAGACAGAAACACAAATGTGAATTTTTAAGCACCAGTTTAAGATTTAAACAGACTCCACCACATTTATTCTATTCATGCTTGCTCTCTCACCATAGCCTGAGCTAGTGTCTTCTGGACTAATGTGACACAGCGCTGATAGACGGGCTCGCAGTAGGGCAGAAACCCACTTTGCAGGGCGGTGGCTACTGACGAGAGACACTGAAAGACATTCGGACAGCACAGTTTTGTTTGGATTTTCTTCTCCTTCCTCTAAATGACGTAAAGCATTTTTTCTTTGACATACTTGGACATGTCAAACAGAAAACAGGAAAACCCTGATTCTAAGCAGCGCTAAATTTACTCACCTCCAGCAGAGGGAAAAGATCCTTGTCTTCGTCCTTCAGCTCGTTCCACTTTGCAATAAGAGGGGGCATCAGCTTCTGAATGTACTCCTGAAAAAGCAACACAGTGGTAACAGCTCAGGATTTCTGCAACAAATCAATGATTCCCTGTTATTAGTCTCCTCCCAAAGCTAAGCGTGCAACCCGATCGACTTGAGTAAATTCAAGACAAATATACAAGATCCAAATCTCAAACTTACAGGCTGATTGAGATGGTGACCCACTGAATCTGCCAGAGTTCCTATGGCATCATACAGGATGAGCAGATTCTTGTGCTGGTACTTCCCGAAAGCAAAGACCAGAGTGTCCAGAATGTAACTCAGATATGGCACCAGCTCTGTGCATGCCTCTTCCTCCAAGGTTGCAAATGCACTGAGAAAAAACAAGATGATGAAGGTCAATGCTGAATCTACACACACAGTCTTGTGGTCCAGGAATACCACAAGCAGGATGTGGATCAGAGTACAATATGGGAACAAAGTGTATCATTGTAAGTCAATGAGCTGGGATTTTCATCACGTCCACGTTAGAAGGGAACAAAGATTGCAGCGTGGCTCACCTGCAGGCGGCCTCCTGCACCTTCTTGTTGCTGTCCAGGATGCGTTTCAGGAGCTCCGTCATGAGCGGTTTGAGATATGAGTCGGGGGGCTGGGAAACCACCCAGTGTGCATAGCGACTCAAGGTCCAGCAGGCAATGGAGCGGACCAGGGCCTTTTTGTCACACAGACACTGGATGAGGTGAGGGATGAGCTCCGGCAGGTAGGGCACCATGCCCTGCATGCAGCCTAAGCACAGAGTGAAAGCACGAGTGAGAACGACACCAGACCTTCTGCAGTCAGCAGAGCAAATCTACTGATCCTAATATTCATTCGCCGGCATAATGCAGCTCTTCCCTGTGAAATTCTGTCTCACACCAATGTGTACGTGCGATGTGCATCAATTTAGGCGTTATATCACAAGAAGACTGCACAGCTGATTTGCTTCAGAGGGGACGATACAAATGTAGGTTTCTCTGCTTTATGCCTCTTAACCAACACTCAGACTCAGTTCTGTTTTAGTACAAATCTACTACGTCACTTGTAGTAAACAGAAACCTCAATCGCAAGCTTAACTGATGCTTGTCAAGTGAACAATCCATCGCGCCCACTGCACTCCACACTACTGAGGAGCAGAGCCTAACTCATACTTATTCAACCTTGCTGCAATAAAGAACGCTTCAGGAGCTCATTCCTACAAACTCTCTGTGAAACTGAACAACACCTCTTCTTTCTGTGACAGGTTCATTCTGACTCTCTTGCCAATCTGGGCAGTCATTAATCCATTTGCAAATCACTGTTTATTCATGCAAATTTTAAAAAAATTAAGCTGAACAGTTTGTAAGATTGCATTTGCATTCCCTCTTTTGCTCATGAAACAGACCGTTTACCTGCATGCAAAGCCTGACAATATGTGATTGGTTATTATAACTCAGACATTCCAACACAGACATCACTTTATACAGATTACATTTGACAACTGTGGTTCTGCATAAGGTTGGCAACCTAATTAGGCACCGTTGAGGGAATTCTAGGTATCAGTTGAAATGGGAAAGTACCAAATCCCAGTTCTGCATCCAAAAGATTTGAGAAGTCCCCTCTCTATGTTTCTGCCTCTTTCCCAATTGAGAAATATGAAGACTGCTTTAGCAATTTCAGAAAGAACAGTTTGACACAAATTACTTTTCCAATCAGGATTCACCACATCCGCAGATAATGCCAGTAACTTTGAATAAAGCATAGACGGCACTGTGGGGGTCATTTCTTAATCAAATCAGGTGTCCTGGTGATACCAACCCTGTGCTAATGAGGCATGACATTAGAAATCTATAATGTGTCCTTCAGAACACCAAGTGAATGTCTGCATGAACATGCAGACAGGCTTTTTGCAGACTGCATATAATAAGGTTAAACCTCATTACTAGATCTCAACTAGGGACAGATAACTGTCTATGCATAACTGGGAACATTTCAGGAAGGTGTAGCTCGGGTTTTTGCAGCTCTGACTACTAACCAGAAAATCTGTAGATTGCATGAAAAATGAGTGTCCTTTCATCTTACCCTCAGCTATGGCCCCCAACACCAGGATACCAGACTCCTTGATCACCCAGTCAAGGTGAAAGAGCAGGCCTTTGAGGAGTGGCAGGAGGTGGGGTAGCAACTCATCGCGGAACACGTTGGCCAGCACGTCCAGTGCTGCTGCAGAACATTTCCCTACGTGAGAAAGAAAAGTTTGGTTACAACCCGACACCTAACCTGCCGTTTCTCTTATATCACCTGAAACAGCAGCTTTAAGTTAAAAAACTCACTGCATGTACTTCCTGAATGACATCCACATGTCCACTCACAGCTTAAAAGGTAATAGATCTGTGCTACATTTGGGAAGGGGCCAGTTGGCATATTAATACCTGATATACGACATACATGGAAACCAAAGTACAACCGGTCAAGTCACCACACTCACATTCTGGCAAATAATGTGTTTCTCCACCACTTACGCAGATTCCAGTCAGACAGCGTGTCGTCATCGTCGTCGTCATCTTCCTCTATGTCCTCCCCCTCCTCCCCCTCGCCTCCTTCATGCTGCAAAGTGACCGTGCGCGACTTGTGGAAACGGGGTTTGATGTCCTGCTCGCTGTCTGGTACCGCCTCGTCCTCCTCCACGTCACCCTGGGGGAACGGTCAAAAAGCAGATTGATGGCAAAGAAGTACAGCTGGGTATCCCAAGCATTCAAATACCTACGATGGCACTCACCTTCAGTAGTATGATGTCTATCTCAGAATACTTCATCCCATTTACTAAGATAGGGATCAGTCTATATTAAACAAGTGAGACAAAAGAGGATATCCTTGATCAAAAAAACCCCAAAAAAACACAGAGATGGAAATTCACACTAATAATAGACACATACTAACAATATTTAACAAGCTACTCACTGCACTAGGTGTCCGGAGAGCACCTCTTTACAGATGGGTTGCTCTGCTAGAGTCAGCCAAAACTCGCAGGCCTCCAGAGCCACGTTCTCGTCAGGGTCCTGGGTTCGCTGCAGCATGTACTGAAAAGCAGATGTTTGAGAATGGGAATGTGTGATCAGGTGAGTGGGAAGGGAGGAAAAAAAACAAAACAAAAACCATCCTAAGAAGAAACTTGAGAGAAATCTGGATCAGAAACATTAGGAACTTGAGGTATCATCGTGCTTCAATGAGCTGGGTTTCTCATCACATCCAGATGGGCTTCAAGTTCCACGTATTTACACGAAAATGTGGCGTACGTGTTCTTTTACTTCCACTGTGTGCTCCACAGCTGGTTATCTGGTTGTCCTAACACTCACCTGGATGATGCTGTGCATGTGGGGGATCAGGCGGTCGATGCGGACCTCCAGTAGCATGACCAGGGCTCGGCACACATTCTTCCTGACCTCAGAGTCCTCATCTGCTGCCAGCGCAAACAGGCTCTAACAAAGGAGAAGAGGAGCAAAAAGAAAGGAGTGTGAAGTAGGCACAAAACTAACACAGCAGCCTGATACCGAAGCACACACAAGCTCACCTCTATGAAAGTGTCAATGTTGTCCATCAGGGCTTGGGCTCGGCCGATGATGAACTGGTTCACGCAGGCTATGGCATGGGATCTGCAGAGCAACAAAAGCAATGATCAGACATTGTAGTGATGAAGAAACTGGTTCAAATGAAAATGCCTCAGATAAAAACCTTGTATAACTAACATGTGCCTTTCATTTAATCAGAAAACACCGAAAGGCTATAGGTCTACATAACGTAAAACAATAAATCTGCTAATAAATAAAAGGAGTTATGAAAAGATCTGATCAGATAAGCACATTAAAACTCGCTTACATGCTCACAATGGTTCCTACCGTAGTATAAATATTGTAATGAGGAAGAAAACTTGCCACTGAAACCAATCGACACGACTCTTAACTAACCATATACAGTCAGACAAATGTTAGCATAAATCACACCCAGATTCTCTCTTTCTTGTACCTAATCTTGGGGCTGCAGTGCTTGAAGAACTGAAGGAATTTGGGTATCATTATGTTGAGGGGTCTGTTCAGAGCGTCGCTGTCCAGCAGCTCCGACGAATCCTCGCAGATCTTCTGCAGTGCGCCAAATGAGCCCTGAGACACGGACATACACAGAGAAGCTGTCAAATCAAACGCAAACGTACAGGGACACAGAGGAGAGAACGAAGACCGCATCAGACAACAAGACCGGAGCAAACAAGTTCTGAATGCACTGCACAGACTCTGCCTATCAGCTGAGAACACGTCTTTTTCATGTCAAGCACATGTGCGACTATGAAATCATCATCATAAAAGAAACGACTGGAGATATTAGCTGCTCCAACACAGATATTACAACTAAAGCTGCCTGATTTTCATCTGTTTTATTATTATTACTACTACTATTACGATATCTACTGCTCCATTTCAAAGTCCATGCAGAGCTATATCTGGTTCTTCTCAGGAATCATTTGCAAACTATGACTTTCCAGTTAGCCTTGTTGTGGCTGTCTGTGTGGGATGAATTCAAACTTATGTCTACTTCAAGGATACGCGCCTCATTCAATTGTCAGATACTTAAACCAGAGCAACTATCTAAATGAGTCAAATGCCAAACAGGAAGTGCAGACCTCGCACGTGTTGTAGTCCTCTGAGTTGAGCAAGTTGCAGAGCTGAGGCAGCAGCTCGGGCCATGTTTGCAGCTCTCCTTTGGAGGCAATAGTTGTGATCAGGATGCCTACAGGAGAAAACGCAGTTCAGGTCAGTTGTTCACCACTGACAAAGACCGCAACCTTTGACCTATGCAGAAGCTCTGGATCAGACAGTATGAATACAAACACCTTCACAGACACTCAGATGGATTTTATGCATCATTTCCAGAGAGTAACATAAGGACACACGGGGATTAAACTGGTTACTCTGTGTGTAAATAGATGGTATATAAAGTTATAAAACCAACACAACCAATAAACTCACCAATGGTGGCACGGATGAGCGGCGAGGGATCGCCGATGTTGTTGAGGCATTCCTGCTTGATGAAGTCAGCAACGGCTGATGGGAAGTTCTGGTAGTGGGCTTTGACATTGTTCTTCAGTATCAGACCACTTAGAGAGCGAGTCGGCTCATCTGAGAAGAAGAAAGGAGGGCAGTTAGAGACCAAGATGCCAAGCCATCAGCGTGTATTTGGAGTCTGATCACTACAATACTACATCAAAGTGCACAAAGTTTTCCACTACTCAATCCTGAGGACGTGTAATCCAACTCTTCATCTTACTTTAAAATCTGTGTGCCCTTCATTATAGAATTCAGAGCAATCACTCTTAGTCAAAGTGGACGCAACAGTTTTTCTCAGTTTATTTCATATATAAACTCTTGCAAAGGTGGATATTCATATTCAAACTGCTCCAAGTTTCAAATCATTAGATCAGCCAATCTAAAGGTATTCCCTGTGGGTCAAAAGACAGGCTTCAGGCTGCTCTAAGCACTCAGATCTCAGAGGTTTTTCCTACTCTTGGCACTCGCTCATGCCAGGAACAATATTATTTATACACACTCTGAACACAGAAGCACCACTCACCTATTATTATTCAGACCTTCTATTTGTGAGGGACAGCCAATCAGAAGAAAGTCCGCTCAAAGAGAGCAGACTTACTCTAAAGGGAAAGGGATGAATGCAGAGCTGCTGCAAAACCCGATGTAAAATCGATAAGGATTCATTTGAACTTTGAAGAGTTCAGGGCTGCTCTGCTAGAGGCATGAACAAATTCCTAAATTTTTACCAGATATAACAAATCTATATCCCTAAACTAAGACATGTTGTATCCATAGCAACGGTGACAGCACGGTTTACGGTTCTATATACTTGTCCTGTTACATTTATTGGTATATGTTTAAGTGCTACGTTGATTAAGCAATTGATGCGTCACTGCTGTCAGTCTGTGAGAAGAGTACAAGTGACACAATTCATTTTTTTGCCCCCTCACACTGTATAAACATGTATGCAAGGCCTCTGCTGGGAATGAGGCTCCAACACAATAAGTAACATTCAGTGCATCCAGCTATTACGTGCAACAGGAAGCACTAAATTATCACCATAATGGATCAATGATCTGAGAGACAGAAGACGCACGTGCAAGACTACTCACCTTCAGTTTTGAGTCGTGTAAGGACAAAGATGAGATAGTTGTTAAAGTCAGGGAACTGGTTGAGTTGTTCGAGTTTCTGAAGTGGCAGTTAAGGATCATTTCACTTTCAAATCACCCTTTCAGTCTGAGCCAAGTAAAGCTCAGACTGAAAGGGCTTCTTATAGATTACTCATTTATGTTAATTGCATAGATGTGATGTGACATTTATTCCATCATGTATTTTTGGTCAAAAATATACTGTAAGTGAAGAAAAGCAGACAGTAGAGATGCACTTAGTCCTTAAAGATGACTGAGGTGTCATGTCACAGTTGCTACCTCGCCTCTGCTCTCGCAGCTGCTACAAAATCCTCAAATATTTTCATTGTTATCCTACATTAAAAGCAATAAAGGATCAAAATTTAGTTAAATACCATTAACCAGTTTTATTGTGCACACTCAGAACAGACTGAAGTAGGATACTTGTTGGACAGCTCTCTGTGTGACTGTGTTAGGTGACTGGGAGTCTTTGAGCAGCTGTAGGACCTGCTGAAGTCCCTGCTCATCTGGCTGCCACTCCATCCTGAGACACACATACATACACACACACACACACACACACACACACACACACAAATTAATCCACATGTCCACACATTTCTCTTTAAATTCAAAGGAAAATATTAAGAAACACGTAAGCAGGTGAGGTCTCTGGATCAGACAGTATGAATACAAACACCATCAGCAACAGGTCAGATGTTTTTAATGCATCATTTCCAGTCCACATGCACGTATATAGTTGATATAGGCAAAAAAAGAAGGATGCCTGTACATAGAAGAACAAATCTTCACACAGGAGTAATGCAATGGACCTGAAACTACCACGGGATGCCAATCACGTTGTACATTTCATCAGATGGTCTTCTGCTGGGCTTTTATCCAATCAATCACTACTTAAAACAAGATACTTCTGCTTAATGACATGCAAAGTTATTGGAACCCACTGAGGGTTTACTGCAGTTACTTAATGCATGCATGCACGAAACAGCTGAAGGAGAAAAGATCAGTTCTAAAACAAAACTGCGCAGGTGTCGGTTGGGAGCTCTCTGGCCGCCTTCATAGTGGGTTAAAGGGTGAAACGACCCGGCGGCACCGGGACTGGTCACCCCCCGTCAAACACCTAAAACCCTAATTGCAGCATGCGGCACAAAAACGAGGACATCAGACAACAAGACCAGCTAAAATCTCTGTGACCCGGCTTAACTGCTCCAAGTTAATCCTACCCCCATCCCCACCCCCACCCCACCCGGTCCTCCGGTCTGAGTTGCGGAACCGCGTTGCGCTTCGATAATTTTTTTTTCGCTCTAATTTCAACGCAATGCCGTAACACGTGGGCCCGAGCCGCGCGGTTAGCCCGTTTTGGGAGGTAGAGGGTCGCACTCACTCAGCTGTGGCTGGTCAGAGTGAAGAGGAAAAAAAAGTTGTCAGGAAATGAGTTAGCAACGAAGCAACGATCGCCATGTCCGGCTCCAGGCTCATAATCATGTGGTTTACCTTTACAACATTTAGCCTTACCGCTTAGTTTGCTCCAATTATAAGATCCATTATCGATTAGCTCGTAGATTGTTTGAGCTATGGACAGCTGACCCCACTAATACCCAACCTGCCCTTCTTGCTAGGGCCTGGTCGACAGGGCAGTTCCCGGCTGGAGGCTCACAATGTGGTCGGCATGAAAACAAGAAAATTCCGCCGTTAGCTATCCAAAGAAAGGGCCGAGCTGAGCAATTATTTTGCCGAACAATAACAGTCATGCGGTCGTTTTAAACATAGCGGTTAAACATAAGGATGTCAATCAGTATTGGGTAATAAGTAGGTGAACACGCTTTGTAAGCAGGCGCTAGCCGCTAAATCGTCAGGCATCGGAGTTCGACTCACTCTGCTAATGCTAATACTGCTAGCCAGGCTAATGCTATTTAACTGAAACTTGCTTTGATTTTGTAAAACGCCTTACCCGATGAGTAGGAGTGATCGAGGTATTAAGAATTCGTTGTTAAAGTGCAACCCTATTAGGAGTGTACGTACAATATTAACTTGAAAGTTGAATAATCAGTACTGGGCCGCTCTTCTCTTCTTCTTCGTAGCGGTTCCTCTTGTTCAAATGAGCACGCCGATTGAAATTGACCCTTGGCGGCTTCCGTCACACATTTGACCGACTACGCGAGATTTGTCGTGGACTGGAAGGCAACTAGTTTTACTATCCATATTTGGTTAAACATAAATAAAAAAAAATACATTATTATAAAAATACAATAACAATATATAATACTATAATTAAATACTAAACAAACAAATAAGCATTTTTTTAATAAACGTTGTATGCATACAAGTTTTTTTTTTAACTAAAAATGGAATTAAAGAAGATGGATTGTACATTAACTAGGAGTTAAATGTAGAAATAAATGTAGTTAATTGCACAGAAGTTCGTTTTTTTCTTTCCTTTAGGCGTCAGCACAGCAGAACATCTGCCACTATCTCACTGTGTTCCAAGCTCCCCTGTCACACCAACCCTCTGCATTTCCTCCGTCACTACATTCACAGATCTTTTCTGTGGTCACCCTCTTTGGCAGATCCATCTTCAACACTATCCTTCCTCTGTACATGTCCAAAAAATCTTAGCCTTGTGCCTCTAACTTTGTCTCCAGTGCTGTCCCTCTAATCTTGTCCATCTTCACTTATCTTTTTGTTGTTGCTACCATCTCCAAACCATACATGATAGCAGGTTACTGCCATCTTGTAAACCTTCTCTTTCGCTCTTGCTGCTATCCTTCTGTCATAAAGCATCCCTGACACTCCTCTCCACCCTACTCTGATCTTAAAACTGCAATCATAATCCAAAATATACTTTTATTCTATCTATCTATCTATCTATCTATCTATCTATCTATCTATCTATCTATCTATCTATCTATCTATCTATCTATCGATCTATCTATCTATAACAACCAACTTAACCATGTGTTACAATTATGGCCTTTTGGGTTTTGTTATTAAGTGTAATCTCTAATCATTACACCTAAACTGTGTGTTACACCATATTTGTCCAGCATGGTGTTGCTTAAACAGTCAATATTAGTCATTTAAATCAAATGTGATGGCTGTACATGTATTTGACAGACATTTTATTTATCAAAATATAAAGTATATTGTGCAACAATGTAAAAAACTAAGAAGGATGTTAATATTTCCAACACACTCAAAATCATTTTAAAATCAAATTCAGGATTGTCATTTACCCCACAACCCCAGATTGGATTGGAATAGAGTGGATGGATGGCATTTACAGAGCATGTGTGTGAGTAAATAGCAACAAATTCAGACTCTATTTCCAGTGACTTCATACAGGTCATGGATATGATAAAATTAGATCCAGTGTTACCTAAAGACGCTTTATGTGAAAAAACCAACAAACATCTGTTTAAAACACAGTTTTATAATTGTACAGATAGCTTTTATTTTTATTGAGTTTCCTGAGATACTTTATAATACCATAAAGTGTTTTAACAGGTGGCGTCTTAAAAATACTGCTGTTGGTGTTGTCATAGTCAGGCTCAATGCTGGGCAAAATGTGGGACGCAGAGCGAGTCGACTTTAACTGAAATAGAAAAAGTAGCCAAAAAATAAACAATAAACATGATATGATTAGATGGAACAAACTAATGCAAAAGCTGAAAACTGTGACAGAGAGAGACATAAAATCAGCTTCAGCAGACAGACTGCAGGCATCTCAAGAAAAAGGCTATCCAGAGCTTTCCCATCTTAAACAATCGTATATTAAACAAACAAACAAACAATGTGCCAGATGAGGTGTGGCGATATAGCCAATGTTAGAGTACTTCCAAAGGAGAGGGCATGAAGTGTTTCTCATAGCCGGATGTAAACTGTTCTTCCTCTGATGAGCTACAGAAATCTCCTGTCTCCTCATAGGAATCATCCATTTTGTTGTACACCTCTCTTCCACCCTCCCTCTGATCATCTGGACTCTCCATCTCTGAGGACTCATCTCCCGCCACTGGCCCTGTTAATCCCTCAGAGTTCTTGGGCTGTGTCTCACTGACAGGAATGCAGATAAAGTCCAAGGACTCATTAAACTACAGAGAGAGAGAAAAAAGAATTTGAATAAATAAGGGAGCCTTTAGTTGCAAAGTGTATATAAGACTGGCAGAATTACGACATCATAGTGGAATAAAAAACAAAAACTAAACATGATATGGTCATATACTAATACAAAAGCTGCAAATCATGACAGAGTTAGACTACAGGCCGTTACAAACCAAGCACACAAAATTCTGAATTTTTGTGATCTGAACTTCTGCCCTCAAAAAGCACATAGTGAAAAAAATGAAGTTGACATCAAGCGATGATGAGCTGGTCAGGATGTTTCTAAACTAGAAAAGTAAGAAACTGAGATCCTGGGTCCACCCAATTCTCACGAGAAGGAAGCAGCAGAGAGAATTTCCTGGTTCAATCCAGGACTTGAAGCTGTATCACAGCTGCTTTCGTACATATTCCAGGTTATCAGCGGGGCAGTTTGAGCTCTTGCTGGCAGAGTTGGGAGCACGTCCGATGACGCAAAGAAATAATTTCAGTGAGCTGACTGACCTGGACCAGTGCTTAGCTGTATGTCTGAGGTAAAATAGTATTACTTTACTATTTGTATATTGTCTCTTTTTAAATAAAGTCAATAAATAAAAACAAAGAAAGAAAAAAATGAGAATAATGTCTCTGATCAGGTGTGAGGCTTTGATAAAACTTACTTCTAAAGGAGAGGGCATGAAGTGTTGCTCGTAACCAGACGTGAACTGTTCTTCCTCTGATGAGCTGCCCCTCGTTTCCTCATCGGAATCAATCATTTTGCTGTAGGGCTCTTTTCCATATCTGCGGTCCAACCTTGCAGTCTCCTCTGGGACAGCATCCTCCCTCTGATCATCTTGTGAAAACTTGTCTCCTATCACTGGTCCTACGAATCCATCAGGGTTTAAATTTGGGGACTTTATTTTTACAACTTCGAGCACAGAGATCTTGGGCTGTGGCTCACAGACGGGAATGCATATCCAGCCCAAAGGATCATTAAACTACAGAGAGACAGAAAAAACAAAAAACAAGTTCTTGATTATCATTGAGCCAAGTTTATATATCAGTAACCTGTATGCATCAACTGGTATTGGTCTTGATTTAGCTTATTTTTTGTCATTAGTAGCCTTGGGATTGTTTTGGAGCCAGACCAGGACACCATGAGCTCCTCTGTATAGTAAATTATGCTCCAAACTGGGTCATGCAACAGGGCAATGATTCTAAGCAGAGCAGCAAATCTGCAACCGAATGGCTAAAAAAGGAAAGACTCAGCATGTTGCAGTGGCTAAACCTGATTGAAATGCTTTGGTGGGAACTTAAGAGATCTGCGTTTAAAAAAAAATCCCACAAACTTCAACCAACTGAAGCAACGTTGTAAAGAAGTGTGGGTCAAAATTCCCCCACAAGACTGTGAGATACTGATAGTCATACAGGAAACAATCAGTTTAAGTTGTTGCTAAGCGTGGCTCTACAAGCTGCTGCATGATGATGTCTACTTAGTTTTCCATGGGATTGCATACAGTCCAATGACAACTTTCTTTTTCACATCACAGAATGACTGCTGTTGTTTCTGTAATACAGATCTATAAAGAGCCATTTTGTTAATTACTTACAATACCAGAAAGTATCTTTTAAAGGATTTTTGAAACCATTATTAAAGTTGTTTTTTTACATAACTTAAGGCTTTTACTATAACAAATACAGTAAAAGAAATTAAGACTTTTAGGAGTCTATAGAAACCTCGCAGTTACGTTTCATTCAGTCTAACCTGATGCTTCATCTGTTTAAAGATGTGACTGTTGCGGGGATCAGGCACTTTCTCATAGGCGCACGAAGATATCAGTGGACATGCTTTGATTGGTCCTGGACAAACGCTGCCAGAGACAAGACAGTAAACAGCAAATATGTTAGACTGGGAGATCACCTCATAAAAAGGTATAAGTAACTATGTTCATAAAGACAAAACTGGAGGGAGTTTGAATTTAATGTTTTGTGTCCTTGATATACTGTGATTTCTTACTACATTTCTCATGTTATTCAACATTTATTCAGAATAGAAAAGTATTTGTTAACAGTACCTAACACATGTGATGTGCTTCAAATATGATGTCAGAGATAAGTTTAAGATGATTGTCTCACCTGAGTAAACTACAAGCAACACACACACAAAGGATCACAACTACAGACAGAACTGGTATCAATAACCCTAAAAAAGGAGGGAGAAGCGATCATTATCAGAGAAATAATAAATAGTTCATATCTTATAACACTGCACAATCCATTACACCCTAAGTTAGTTACATCCAGCAAGAAAAATAAAGAAAAATCAACAACAACTTCAAACATAACGTCAAACCCATCCTACCTACCATACATATCTTGCTGGTGGTTTATTTTGAATGTTTCAGTGGCATTTGCTTCATGTCCAAATTCAGTAATAGCTCTCATCCACACCTCATAGTCGCCTGGACTGAGATCACGGAGCGTGAAGGTCTGATGATCATGGGAAGCACTTACATTGAACACTGAAAGAGAGAAAATGTCTGGAGTGAGGTTACGTGTGTAATCAAAGTTATTGAGTCTTTATTTATCAAATATGTCAGAACAGGAAGTCACTAATCAGGTGTTAATCATTAATAATGCATGTATGTCAGAGAGATCAAATTAGTAGGATTATACTACTATAAAATCATCACCTATGATGAAATGACTAAAGCACAAATGCATTAGGCTACTATGATTGCAAAAATAAAGAAAAACACTGAAAGTAAAGTAAGAACTCTAAACTATAATCAAAAACTGAAAATTCTAATTATTAGACCAGAGTTTATATTCCAAAAAAAACAAAATCAAAGGTCCAACACTACAAACCACGGCACATTCCTGTCATGCGTTCATGCTGCGGGTGTCAATAAAGTTGGGCTGTGAAAGTTCTTGCAACTATGGCAGAAAAGAAGTGAGGTAGTGGTAAGTTGCCTTTGCTTGCTTGAAAAGGTGGGCTGGGACACAGTTCATCTGGACTCGAGCACAGTGCAAATCTAGTAGCATTCCTATCTGCACCCCACACCTGCCCCCATAAAAATCACTGGGTTCAGTAGTACAGGGTGGGCCATTTATATGGATACATTGTAATAACATGGGAATGGTTGGTGATATTAAAGTCCTGTTTGTGGCACATTAGTATATGTGAGGGGGCAAAATCCTCAAGATGGGTGGTGACCATTGTGGCCATTTAGAAGTCGGCCATCTTGGATACAACTTTTGTTTTTTCAATAGGAAGAGGGCCATGTGACACATCAAACTTATTGGTAATGTCACAAGAAAAATAATGGTGTGCTTGGTTTCAACGTAACTTTATTCTTTCATGAGTTATTTACAAGTTTCTGACCACTTATAAAATGTGTTCAATGTGCTGCCCATTGTGTTGGATTGTCAATGCAACCCTCTTCTCCCACTCTTCACACAGTGATAGCAACACCGCAGGAGAAATGCCAGCACAGACAAACAAAAGTGATGGTTTGGTGTGGTATATGGGGTACAACGATAGTGGGTCCATTCTTCATCAATGGAAACCTCAAGGCCACTGGATATTTGAAATTGCTACATGATGATGTGTTTCCCTCTTTATGCACTGAAGCTGGCACGTTCCCTGAGTTTTTCCAGCAAGATGGTGCACCACCACATTATGGGTGCCAGGTGCGAGCATTCCTATTTGAACAGTTTCCTGGAAAGTGGATTGGTCGTCATGGGCCAGTTGAATGGCCCCCAAAGTCTCCTGATCTGACCCCCTTAGACTTTTATCTTTGGGGTCATCTGAAGGCAATTGTCTATGGTGTGAAGATACGAGATGTGCAGCACCTGAAACTACGGATACTGAATGCCTGTGCTGGCATTTCTCCTGCAGTGTTGCTATCAGTGTGTGAAGAGTGGGAGAAGAGGGTTGCATTGACAATCCAACACAATGGGCAGCACATTGAACACATTTTATAAGTGGTCAGAAACTTGTAAATAACTCATGAAAGAATAAAGTTACGTTGAAACCAAGCACACCATTGTTTTTCTTGTGATATTACCAATAAGTTTGATGTGTCACATGGCCCTCTTCTTATTGAAAAGTTGTAGCCAAGATGGCCGACTTCTAAATGGCCACAATGGTCACCACCCATCTTGAAGAGTTTGCCCCCTCACATATACTGATGTGCCACAAACAGGACTTTAATATCACCAACCATTCCCATGTTATTACGGTGTATCCATATAAATCGCCCACCCTGTAGTATGTGAGAGAGCAGAGTGTCACCTGTTACCCAGTTCAGCCACAAAATGCACAGAATCATGAGCTCCTTGGGTTCTGCAAAAGCTTTATCTAAGAGTAAAAAAGTATTTGTGATGCTAAAGGAAACTTCAGTGAATTAGCCCAGACAGTTAAGCGCAATGTGAGTGCAAGCCTGCAGGGGAGAGGGAATGGAGGGAAGCTCTTCTCAAGTATGGTACGTGTCAATTGAACCATTCACACCCTAAGACAATGTACAGTCAGAAGCACAATCCAAGTGGCTGGGATACAGTGCAGGCACATCTGGGCCACGTAAGTATTAGTCCACACGTCCCAGTGGGACACACCTCTGAAAGTGGCACAACAGGGCTAAGGTCTTGTGGGACTTCCAGAGAGCAACAGCTGTTGGCCAACCAACCAGACACTGTGGTGGTTGACAAGCATCAGGGGACTGCAGCTGTGATAGATGACGTGATCCCAGCTGATAGCAATGCTAGAAAAAAGAAAAGAAGCACAAGACGACTGCTATGTACTAGTGGCTGAAGGAATAGGCGTGGAAGTCCAAAGTGGACCCAGTGGTTGTTGGGACCGTTAGGGGGTGTAAACTGAGAGAGTGGCCTTAGCAGATTCGGGGAATGTCCTGGGAAGAGTTAAGATACTGTGTGGAGCCCTCAAAATCCCAGACCTCTGGTACAAGACCTGAGCTTAAGGCAGAAATAATACATCAGGAACACATTTAAAGCCAAGTCCTATATTATGCTATATAGGACTAATTCTGAGATGTTTGATAAATACAACCCAGAAAAATCTTTATCCTGTTTTCTGTCTTTTTTCCCTTCTTATGTAATGTGCTTTATATTTTAAGCATGCATGTTATCTTCTTTACTAACTATGAATAGTTAGCTTTGCAAAAATCAGCCAGAAATAACTGAACTGTAACATAGTTTGCTGCTATATACCTTTTTGCGTATCCAACCATTTGTATCCAATTTCATAGCACCAGATCCGGGCAGTCTGCTCGGAGAGAGGAATGGCTTTCCAGTGAAGAGTCACCTTAGTCTCAGTGAGAGTTTCCACCTTAAATGACGGCACTGCTAACAGAGCTGATTAAGAAAAAAAGAAAACTTTATTATGATGAGAGAAAAGAGGCTACAATGGCCTGAAACCATCAAAGGAACAAAGCAGAGAGCGCCACCTTTCTGACGAGAATATCCAATCTCTGAGGAGAGATGGAGGACTTCATTGCTGTTCAATACCTTGAACACCGACACTTGGTATGCTTTGTACTCCTGAAACTGACCTGTAGGTGGAGACATACAACACACAACAGGGTTCAAAATGCAATGAACAGTTACCATAACAACAACAACTCTTTTAATTAATGAGGTTTGACACATTACAGACCTTTAAAAAATGTTCTGTTCTGGCTTTTGTTCACTCTTATCCAGTCAAACTGTCGGCCAGGTGGAGATCCTGCCTGTTTATATTGCACCACGTATTCTTTTAGCTCTGAGACGTCAGACGGTGGGTCCCAGGACACGCTGAGGTTCTCTTTATTCATCAGGTCAACTTTTAGAACATTTTTTTCTTTACCTTAGCAAGAGACCAGTGCTTAAGGTTAAATGTATCCCCTATCGGAGATGGTTAGATGCCGCTAGGGGCTTCAAAGCTTCCTGTAGTTTTTATGAAAGTCTGCACAGTCTCTTACCTGTTGTTGATATAGTCAGAAACGATTCCTTTGTGGCACCTCGAGAACTGTAGGCGATTATGCTGACTGATGACACATCCTTCAGAGTGGCGTTGAGGAACCATTTCGTGGTACCGTTGCTGCACAATTGCTGCACAATTTCGTGCACGTATGGCCTGTTTGGCTCAGCCGTGGACATCTGCAATTCAGAGCCGTTGCTGTAGAAAACTGTGAGGTTATATCCATGAATGAACCCACGTGCCTGAGAATCAGAGAGACTCTGGAGGGAATGGAGAAAAGGCGAGGAGAGTGAGGGATGAGTTGGCTCATGGTGAGACAGAGTGAGCGAGTTAGTTCTCAGCCTACCTTCCAAGTCAGAAAACAGTCAGAGCTTAGAGGGGAAATACCGCAGTCCCTCCATAAATCCACTTCTCCAACAGGGTCTGAGTGGCATTGCAAGAAGGAGACAAAGCCAGGGAGATAAGGCAACATTTTCCTTCTAGCTGCACAAAAGACATGCCACTAAAACAGCTAAGAGAACAATTACAGTTTAAGGTAAAACTACAGTAATCAGCTACAATTCAAGTGGCTTCCCAATTCTGATGTAATATGTGAAAGAATGTTAAAGAGATTTTTATTAATAAAAAAAAAACAAAAAAAAACAGAGAAACGAGAACCTTTTTTGAATTGTTCTTAAATACTAAACTTGAGAAAGTGATGCATTCCTCGTGACATTTTTTAGGTTACACTAAAGACGCCATAAAGATCTAAGTTATTATTATTATTATTTTTATCATCATTATTATTACTCCAAATGAGGACTCTCACCTGACTCTGAGGTCCTAATGCTATGGATCTTACTCCAGTCGCTCATTAATCCTGTACTACAGGCACAACGAACTTGGAATTCATAAACCGTAAAAAGGTCCGGTTCCTCCACCATGTAGCTGCCTTGCAGTTTATCCTCAAACTGCGCAAGAGGAAAAAAACAAGCTTGAGCATAATTTCACTGGATGACACTTTTTTCTCTCAAACTATACAATTTAACTTGCCTAATAAGCTTTTTTAAGGACTTTATTTCATTTATTCATTTGTTAATGGGGAAGAAAACCCCTAAATGCACTACACCTTTGTCCAGTCTGTTTCTCCCTTAGTCCGATATCGAATGTCACAGTCTCCTGAAGACTCTATGCAGGGAGTGTCCCACATAAACTCCAACGGTTCCTGTTCGGCTGTAATGTCTTTAGGTGGGGGTGGCTTGGCTAGCAGTGAAAAAAAAAGTTTCATCTTTAATATTACTTAAATGAAAATCAATCATTTGAAAATAAACATCAAAACATTTTTCCGCTGCGGTATTAGGAACTGATTATTATTACTGTCGTTTGTGGTGGCGTTTGTATTCGTGGGACTGACTCACTGATATCTTCGACGTTAAAGACGACCGGCTGAGATTTGTTGGAGCCATTCTGGTTAACGGCCTCGACCCAAACCCGAAGTACTCCTCCACCGGAGAAGTCCTCTCGAGGAATACGACCGTCTAAACTGGTCCCACCTTTCACATGGCCGTCGCTGAAAGAAAAGACCAGACGAGCCACGACACCAGGAGAAGTTCAAGACAAATTCAGAGAGGGGCATTTCTTATTGTTTACAGCTGTAAAAAAATGGGTTTTATTTACTGGTTATTAGCTGGCTCCCAGCGCAGGGTGTAGTTAGTGGGGATCTTAGGGTCTGACTTTGGATCCCAGGTGCACCGTATGTCCACATGGCAGTTTGTCTCGTCACATGGTCTAAAGCACTCAAGATCAGAGGGAGGAGCTGGCAGATCTAAAAAAACACAAAGGACAAACACAAGTCATCGTTACCAATCTGGGTTTTGTTTGTAGTTTTTCTTCCTGTTTTATTTTCAGACCCACTTTCATTATGTTTTATGTTTCACGTGAGTTCATATCTCCTTTTTTGTTTCACCTGCTTCCCTTTGTGTGTTTAGGATGCTTTTGTTCTTGCCCGTGAGAGATAGGAGGAGGATATCCCTCCTTTGAGCTCCAAAGAGAAGTCCAAAGAGGCAAACCTCTCACTGTTCTCTTCCTCCCATTAATGCTTCCTCACTCCTACTGTTTCCTGTCTTTCCTCTTCCTTTTCCTCATTCCTTCCTTTTCCATATTACTTTTCCTCATGTTTGTCTCTTGCTCAATAAAAATAGTTCTTAGTTTGTACAACCTGATTTACTTTCTCTACGTCTTCCTCTCGTGTTCCATCAGGCCAAGATGCAAGTAAAGGTGATGAGAAAAAGGCATGCTCACTCATATACAGTCATTTTACAGTGAAATCAAGCCCACACACCTACAAATATATGATTTAGAAAGTGTCTCTGTAATAAACTAAATACATGGTTTTTCTGACAGCTGTCTAGTTTGCATTAGATTATGATTTGAAGTTCCGCTTTCCATTAAAAACAGCTGCTGCATTATTAGCCTACGCCCATCCACTGAACCATGATTCCACACCCTCCCAAATCTGTCAACACAAAGTAGGGGGGACACGTGGGCAGACGATCTTTCAAGGCACAGGCGTAGAGTCCATGGGGCACTCAGGGAACACATCGCCCCAATGAAAGAAGCAGAGGGATTACTCCTATAAACCTCAGAGGCAGGTCTTTTTCCAACAGTGGGACTTTTTTTAAATTAAAAAAAACAATATCAGGTATGAGTTTGTACAGTTTATACATTAAATCTTTTGTGTCAATTTAGTGAATGTCAATGTTGTGCACACACATCCCATGAAGGAGCCAGGAAGTAAAATGAAGAGAAGGTTCGGTCTGAGTATTTTTTTTTTTAACTCACGCAGCTTTCAGCGACTTTTTTGCCACAGCACGTAGTTCCTAATGTTTTGAGTTGGCAGAGTTCAAGTCCAGTCTTCGGCTGGACTGTTAACGTTTTAACCACTACACTAAAGACGCTAAAAGCATCAGTCCCAGCAGACAGGCCCAGGTAGTCCCACAGTGGGCAGGTCTGGGTGAACTGTGGGAAGGTGTAGGAACAGTAAAGCCACACTTAGTCCACATGAACCCGTAAGGGGGTGGGTGGGGGGCTTAGACCGAGAAGACAGGGAGAACATTACTTTACATTTCAGATTACTTTAGCTGACTGCCAACTGTGGGCTGCCAAACAGGGGTCATGTTTACAAGGATTATGATCCACTTTTTAACCCCAGGTTTACAAGTACTGTTGCTACTTGGCTAACTGATAAGGAAATTCTCTGTAACACAGTTGAGGTGGTTTCTAAAAAATAACCACAGGCTTTGTGAAAAGTTCTGAATGTGCAGAAAGTCTTGAACATGAGGTGAATATGAGCAGAAACACATCTTTCTAATATTAAATAACATAATTAATCCCTGACACGAAGGGGTGACATATTTAAGCATTTTATACTCAGATTTTCTGCGAATCTGAACTAAACACTAAAGAGGACAGAAAATAAAATACATTTGTATCCATGTTGAGCCCTCGGGGTCAGGGATAATACTAGAACAGCGGCCCCCAATCTTTTTTGCGACATGGACCAGTTTATGTACGACAATATTTTCACGGACCATTCTTTATGGTGTTTTAGATAAATACAACAAAATAAAACCAGCACCGGTACCAAAAAAAAGAAGATTTATTCATAACACACAGGAAAAGACCCAGGGAAACCGAGTTAACGCTAAAAACCGATAAAAACTCTGGAAACCATAAATTTTACACCCGAGCCTCAACTCTTGTGGCCCGGTACCAAACGACCGTGGCCCGAGGGTTGGGGACCGCTGTACTAGCTGACAAAGGTCAAAAGTCAGTTTCAATTATATTCTAGTATAAACTCAGAGGCCACTTGATTAGTTAAACTGTTACATGCTTCTCGTTAACACAAACATCAAATCACATATAAAATCAGCATCCTCTGATCTGGGATGACCGGATGCTAATGCTCAGTTCAAACTGAGCATTAGCATGAAGGAGAAATGTTATTGCAGTGACTTTCAATGTGGCTGTTGGTGCCAGATGGGCTGGTGTGGCTGTTTGTCAAACTGCAAAGCCTGTCATCTAAGAATAGGAAACTGAGGTCAAAATTTACACAGGCTTACCAGAATTGGGTAATAGAGGAGTTTCTGCTTCCTCATTCAGATGGCAGGCTCAGAATTTGGCATACAAAAGCATGGATTCATCCAGGGTTGTATCAACAGTTCAGGTTGCTGGTTGTGTAATAATGTGGGGAAAATTTTCTTAGCAGTCTTTGGGCCAGCCTACCTGAGTATTGTTTCTGCCCATCCCTTTATGACTACAGTGTACCCAGAGTCAGGTGGTTGCTTGCAGCATAATAAAACACCACATCACAAACCTCAGATTGGTTTCCTGAACATGACAAATAGTTCACTACACTCAAATGACCTCCACAGTCACCAGATCTGAATCTGGATGTGCGACAGACAAATCTGCAGCCATTGTGGCAATATGGACAAAATCTGTGAGGAATGTTTCCGGCAACTTGTTGAATCTTTGCAAGAAGAATAAAGGCAGACTTTGATCCAACCCAGTACTAGCAAGGTGTGCTTAACGAAGTGGCAGGTGAGGTCCACTCAGTGCCTGATTTGTGTGTTTTCCATTACTTTAACTAGATCTTTTTAACGTAAAGTGATGTAGAAAAGTATCAAACGTGCAAAAATACGAACAAAGTACAGGAAATTCGGCCAGTGATGCACAAAATCTTTCCCAGATGCGTTCCACAACTTGTCCTTTCAATACTGCTCAGCCAAAAACCTACGCTCATGCAACATAGCAGCACGCTGAATATAAAAACTCCCAGCTCACAGAATGCAGGAAGACAGAGGAGAGATGAAGTACAGAAAAAAAAACTGCAATGAGTTCCCACCTCGTTGTCCATCTAATCAGCCTGCACTCATCCACTTCAAGATCACACATTACTTAAACCACACACTGTTCCTACCATGCACTCTCCCTTCTCCAAAATCCAGCCTTAGCTCCCTTCTCTAGTCAGTTTCTGGCAGTTCTGTCAAACCTCTCTCTCTTGCTACACCAGTCACCTTCACTGCTGCTAAAACCCAAACACACTAACAGCATGAGTATTTGTAGAGTGATGGCAGACACTTTTTAATGTGGTTCTGTGTCTTGCTAGTGGGGGCTAATTTAGCTTTTTATAACAGCTTTACTGTTAAAAAGCTCCAGATGTGTTTTAAATCAGCTCCTTTGTCTCATTTCCTAGGAAATAAAACTAATGAAACAAAAGACAAAGAAAGGAAAGTGACAAAAGGTCTGCAATAAAACTATATTTGGTAATATCCCCACGAGTCACAGTAAAGCAAACTGACCCTATGTGACAGACTGCCAGGCTACAATGACTCATAAACTCAGACACATGTAATGAGCGAAGAAATAAGAGTGAACACGACTGATTTACCGTCAGTTCCAACCATATTCTCCACATTTATTATCATTTAATAAGATTACATAAGTTAAGGCTTTTAGCAAAGGTGACTATAATTGTTATAAAATGATACAGGAAGTGAGAGATGATGAAGAAAAGGGGGAGAAAGCAATAGATCTAACACTGTTCTCAACCACAAGACAAAAAATGTGCGCGCATCCGTCTATCTGTGCGCACACACACACGCACACCTTTGATTTTACTCATCGCAAGATTGCCACCTTTACACGTTTCTTGTAAGCCTCTACACTTTTAGCAGTAACCCGTTCAATATATGCAGACTACTGCAGCAAAGCAGATTGCAGAACAGGAAATGAGCAGTTTGTGCAGTTTGGATCCAAAACAAGTGTAGTCTAGTCAATTATGACCACTTCTCTTTAAAAACAGCACAAACAATGAGGAACGACTGATAGGTGTGATAGATGGGCCACCAAATAAATAAATAGTGAGAATAAATAGCAAAACTGTGTTGAGATTGATGTAGTGTCCTCAGCTTCAGGAAAATGTGATGCACGTAAAGCTCCCAGCTAACATTTTCTGTTATTGTACAGGTCAGTCCTTAACTAAGAACTAAAATACTCATTCATTTATGGATAGCATTTGTATGTGCCTAGTTGAAAAGTGGAAAATAATGTGAAAATTAAGCTTTAATATACTTGGTCCGCTCTTGGTTAGTCTGCAACCATTCCCTTGTACTGTGCAAAAGTCTTGAGCTACCCTCTTTTCTTTGTATGTTGCATCCGGGGAGCCAGACTGTTTTGTAACCTTTGAAAGTGGTCTAGTTCTCTTGGAACATGTTTCTTTCTTTGGTTGTTTGTTCCTTTTTTCACTCAGGAATGTCCACACCCTGTTTTTAGGGCCACTTAACACTGACCAAAGAATCATTCAAGCATAAAAAAGGATCAAAGTCAAAGGACGAACCAGTGTTGTGCCTACATAAAACACAGAACTGAGCAAAAACCCATTTTTCATTGCATTTAGCCACTTTTTTACAAGCAGCCTGTCTAATAAACAAATAATTTGCTTGTATTTCTTTATAACATATCAAAAAATATCAAATATAACACAGTTTGATAGGCATAAAATAGGATTTTTGTAAAGTGATTCCAAAAGAGCTTTTAGCTGAAAACATGGCATATTTAGGCATAGTGTGCAGTGTGTCCTAAAACAAATATGAGGAAGCTACAGCTACAAAACTACAAAAGAAGAACTGTCAAGCCTAAAAAACTGTCTACAGCAGATGGACACTACTAGAAACTCACGTCCTCAAAAACAGGAAAAAATGTGACCAGAACAAACAAAATGACCTGAGAGATGCATCTGACCCTTCAAGCTGACTCATCTACTGTTCACTGAAGCATAATCAGAAATGGTCTCAGTGGAAGAATGGCCCCTTATTCTCAATAAGGGTGAAACAGGGAGAAAAAGCTGAGGAATGCCAAATTACACCAGAACTGGACTGAAAATCAGTGGGAATGATGGGGTGATGATTCTAATCTTAAAATGTATAGAGAAAGTCAGGACAGCGGTACCACAGTGAGTGTCTACAAGTTTAAGTTTAAGATTTGAAACCTTTTTTTAACCAAAGTATTACTAAACAAAGAAAGCAGTACAAAGAAAGAATTTTTTAAAGCATTAGAGAACAGGAAAAACAAATCATTTAGGGGTTATGATAAAGCAAAACCTCTCAAAGTACAGAATTAATCAAATAATCAGTAAACATGAAAGAAAACAGCACTGCAGATAGCATGGCATTTAAGTGGGTTAGTGTAACAGGGTGTTAAAGTGTTGTGGTTATTACAGTTGTTAAAGTTGTGGGGTACACGGCGACAACACTTCCTTTGGAATGCAGGTGCAAGTACTTTTTATGAGTATTTGTGCACAAGCGCTTTTGAACAGGCCTACCTGCTGCAGCAGCAGAGACACTGGTCACCAAGATGGACAGAAGCCACCTTGTTATAGGTCTGGCCATCACATTTAGACAAGGGCATCTAGTGCCTGCGAAAAGCCCAAATTCATCAGGAACTCTCACATACAAAATAACAACAACAATAATAATCAGTCACAAGGCATAGTCAAAAACTCTGTTGGTCTTACAGAAAGAGTTCACGCATTGACCTGTAGCTGCAACATGTGGGGTAACTACATCCGTATCACAAATACAACATCTGGCATAAATAGCCCAACTGCAGACAGACTGACAGTTTCAGACTTCCTCTTGGGTGCAGTGGAGCGAAAAGTCATTTGGTGATTAACGAAAATAGGCGTATTGCCAGATAGGAGGGAGCAGCTTTGTGATAACGGTAAACAGTACCGAATTACCAGACACTCGGAATTTTATTCAGTCTCAAATTCTATTAAACCTTAATTATGATCTCTTTTTTTTCTAAGTAAATATTAAGTGTTATTAGGGTACAAATGATTTACCTCCGGGTGAGACACGCTGAGATGTGAGCCGCCCATGCTCTGCAGGAACACGCAGCTTTTGTTTTAACTGAGAAACTTGCTGTGAAGTTCAGAAATTTCTCCTCTCCGCAGTTACCGATTCACTCCACCCAGTTGCTGGAATTGCCAGTGACGTCAGCTCACGCGCGCGTGCTCGCTGGCAGCTAGTCGTGTCAGTTCTTCCCACACACTAACTCGCTGCAGGTCCCGAAACGTGTCTGTCGTAGCTACCCCTGTATTTTTATTTTTTTTGTTTTTTAATTACGCAAACGCTTTTCATAACTTCAAGAAAAGAAAGAGAGATATCGTAAGATAGTGGCGTAAGATATTTAGGTTACTGAACTTTGAGGTAGTTTTGTTTTGAATTTCTGCCGCTCAAACGTGAGCACGTGTATGAAAGTGTCTAATTAAAATGACAGCTACTAACCTGAGTGTATAAAGCATTTTGGGCTTATATAAACTTTTGAACACTCCATAATTCCCTCTGTTTTAAAGTCCATTACCTGTTTTAAGAAACACGTTTGTGTCTGCTTGTTTCCTTTTTAAAAGAAAATCCTGAAGGTCGTTTGCAACCTTTAAAAGTCATTATAGGAAAGTTCTCTAAACGTATTCATGTGAAATTTATGTGTCCTAATGGTCATTTGAATTAAAAAAAATTTACACTAGCCATTTTATTACAAATCTGCATGACGTGGATGGTAAGTGTGTTTGTAATAGAGCAGTAGACTAGTATTATCAGTTTGCTAAAGCTAAACTGTTAGCTAATATAACATTAGACCAACTAAAAAAATATGTGGCACATAAAACACAAATCACAGTAACGTGTGTTAACCTGCATCAGAGGCTCTTCGTGCATGCATTTCCAGAGGGTAGGATGTTTACATGACATGAGGTATTGTTCTTTTTTGTGACCCTTTGTGAACTTGTTGACCTAGATAAATAGCATCAGTGATCAAAGCTAAAAAAAACCCTAAACTAAACTAAATCTAATACTGAAACTAATAAATAGTAAACTGAAACTAAACAGACATTAAAACCTAAACTGAAAGCAGCATATCAACTGTGGAAACCGACTCTGCAAATATAATTTCCCCCAAATAAAAGTTGTTTTTATGCTGCAGTGACTTAAGTATTGTAGCCTACATTTTAATGTTTTCCCCCCTTCCACCAATTACAGCATGTTTTTAAGGAAGTGGGAATGCCTCAAAAGCTAAGTAGGCCACAGCAGCATATTTCATGGGAAGCAAAGCTGCTGTGTAAGCATTGGGGACTGAGGTAAAAATACACATCTACCTGTCACTTTATGTTTGTTAGAACACAGATTGTAATGAATTTTCCATTCATTTATCCCTCCGTGTCATGTGACGAGTGTGTTTGTTAGTTTGTTAATGAACTTGTTCTCAAATGATTTTAGCAAAGCATTTTATTCCCTCGAGCTCTCATCAGTTGCAGCAGAGAAAGTTACTGGTAATGTAAAAAGAAAACAAGCAAAGACGTCATAAAACAAACGTGTCTCTTTATATATCATACTGGCCACATAAACATTTACTTGATACTGAAAATCAAAGACATTAAACAGACTTTACTGAACAGACACACGCAGGATATAAAATTCACAAAAAAGTGAATAAAGAAGAGTGCGTGTGCAAATGTGTGTCTCTGTTTGTTTATTAAGGTGTACAACATGCCTGGCAGCCAGCGCGCTCAGATTGCATATATCGACCCTCAGCAGAGGGAGCTGATCTCGCTCTTGCTGCAGCCCCACTTGCAGCAGGCGTTGGAGAGACCCACCACCACATCGCGGCCTTTGCGGTCAGCTTTGCGAAGCGCCTCCAGTATCTCTTCGGTGATGAATGAACGGGTGGAGCGGCTGAATGCTCCCTCCTGGTTGTCTCTGGATGCGGAGCTTGGATCTGTGTTTCTCTGAAGGAGACTCTCCACCGCAAAATTGTGATTCAAGCCCTCTGAGAGTTCATCCTGAGGGGAGGTGAAGGGGTCCTCTGAAGCATCTGTGGGAGTAAAAATAATAAAGTATGAAGAAATGGGTTTCTCTTGCATCCAAGCAAAATATGTGCATTATTTGCATTTCATTATTGCTGGAGACGACACGATCGAAGGAGCGAGGGTGGGATGCCACTGGATCGTTGCCAAGTGTGCCTGGTGGGTTAGATGCTTAAATGTACATTTGGTGGTTTATAGACATAGCTCAGAATAATAAGCGCACATCATTATAGTAAATGAAAACCAAGGCACTTTGATTCAGAATATCACATTTTCAGCCTTTCAGGGCTGAGAGCAATTACATTTTAAGCTGTAGTCATTTACTGAACAGTTCATACATTTTTTTGTAAGAAATAACACAATTCAGTGGATACACTCAAATTCAATCTTAAACAACAATATATATATATATATATATATATATATATATATATATATATATATATATATATATGTAGAGATAGATAGATAGAAATGCAAAAGTCACAAAAATTATAGTTAATAAGGTAAAAAAAACAGACAAGAACAACAACTATAATAATACTACCATAATAAAAAGCTAAAAATTAAGTAGGAGTCACTCGGTTTTTGTAATCTGATCATATGTAATCATTGCTGGCTAACCAGCCATTCTAACCAGCCAGCCAGTCATTCTACACTTAAAATTACAGGTGATTTACTTCCATCATTTCTCTGGATACCTCCACATGATCACAAATGAGCAGAATAAGACCAGTTTAAATTATTTACATAGTCATGGATGGCACATTGCACATCTCTGCTCAGCTGAACACTCAAAGCGCTTTCTACTACAAGTGTCATTCACTCATTCATATAGAGCTTTTATCTATGCCTGAGTGCTTTCTGACATTCACACACTCCGACAGATGCATCAGGACAACGTGAGTTTCAGCATCTTGCCCAACAATACTTGAGACTGGAGGAGTCAGGAATCAATCCACCGACCTTCCAACTGGTAGAAAACCTGCTCTATCACCTGAGCCACAGCCACCTCGATTCACAAATAGAAATTTTAAAAGTGGTTGCAAAAGGTAAAAAATAAAGTGAAACATCACCGGGCTTACCTAAACTCCTGAGTGACCGTCTCCATCGTGAACCCCCGCAGGTGAAGATGACCGCCCGGATGAACTCGCGGCCACAGAGCTTCACCCCATACGCTGGGTCATCCATGGGCTGAACGCCAGCCACAAGCAGACACACAGCCAGCACCACAGCTTTCCACATAGTCGCGAGGCAAGAAGTGGGAGGAGAATATTTGGTTTAACTCGCTCTTTGCATAAGCAATGACTTTTTAGATGACCCAGGCGCGCTTTATAAAGGTGTTTGAACCCCTGAAAAGGAGGAGATGCACACTGCGCATGTAGGACTCCTCTGAGAGAATAACAGATCTGAACAGGAGATACAGTGGGAGACCTTTATGGAGACAAAAAGAAGACCAAAGGTGGCATAGTTAATGAGTTTGTTAGAGGAATCTATAATCTAATAGTTTAGGCAAATGTTTGTCCCTCTATATAATAAAATGACCAGACCAGAAAACCCATAATGTGTACAGATCACTGACAATGACAAACACAATTAGACTGTTATAACAAGATTACTTGATTGCTGTTTGGTATACTAATTATAACCAATTTTCTACACATATTGTATATCAAATGTAAACAAAGGTTTGCACACATACATGTATACATCTCCATTAGTACTTAAAAAATACATATAGTGTTATTAATCAGTGTATAGCACATATTTCTGTAGTTTTCTGCACAGACCATTGGAGGCTGAATGACTTTTACATGTTAAAAAAATATTCAAACAAATCCAATTTAATTCATATAAAACTGTATTATTGAAAAAACAATGCAAACACACTGTAAAAATACAGTCCCTAAAGAATTAACATGTTAGTTCTGCCGGCGCATGTGGCCTTTAACTGTCTTGATGACATTTAACAATATTACAGCCATACATTCAGGTTTTTGCAATCCTAGTTCATTACATCACCTTCAACACAGTTAACCTACATAAAAATTCTTTATGTAGAACTTACCTTTTCTTCAGGAAATTACTCATCCTGTTAGCTCTTTGCCAAAAGGTGAATTGAAGAACAGAGACTGGACCAGTGACATTTCCAAAGTCTGATAACACAGAAGTCTTATTATGAGTCAGAGACAAATAAAACACATTCTTATCTGTATATTCGCATAGCCAAAGGTCGCTCATTTAGGAAATTACAAAAGGGGTGCTGAATTTGTAATTAATGTGATGATACAAAGCTAACAAAATGGCATTTTGGGAAGGTATCCACCATGACACTTGTTAAAACACTGTCATGCTGGGGCAACCTGTGGAGGTCAAGGGAGCAATATCAAAATGCTACAGACCACATTAAATAAACCAGTGGTGTGTGGGAAAAAATGTATAAATTATGTTGTATGATGAGAACACTAAATGCAATTTAGGGCAAGAAATTTGCCTTTGGTCCACTATTATGCAGTCGTATGCCACATTCACATATATAATAACCTGTAATGTGTTGTGATGACAGGTAAAAATGGAAAATTCCCTGTTTATTTTTTAATTCTGCTTTCAAAACTTTTAAATTTGTCTTTATATAGCCTTGTGTTTCCTTGTATTCATTTATTTGTAAAACACTTTGTAATGCCTTGTTATGGACTGATATGTACATTATTGTAAAATGAGAGTAAAGAAAAGGAAGAAACATATTAAAATACAACAACACATCAATAGCCCATTCTTCAGGTAGGCTACTAATGGACCATAGGGTAAGTTACTGAATGAATGTAGCCAGATGGATCAATTTAAATGACAGTCCATATAGGCTGTGCATTGATTTTATTCCAATTTAAAAACAAACTACAAACAATTCTATTACTTTCACTGGGATTTTACTGGGAGCCTCCACCTCTGGGATTTTCCACAAATGGGCGTGGAAGGCTTTGTAGTAAAATTTTCCTGGCGCTGTCACTTTAAGACAATTTGGCAGCTCTCAGCCAATCACAACAGCAAAGGGGGAGGGAAGGGAGCGGGTGGGTAGCAACAGTTGCCCTGGTGAGGACGAAGCGCCATAGCCACGGTAGCCCTGGCGACAAGAACCCAGCAACGAGAATCAACAACAACAACAACTGAAACCGCCATAAAAATAAAAGAAGATATTTTGCCAGTGGGAAATACACACGTGGAACCAGAGGTGAAGCTCTTAACATGATCTGTAGCATTTTATGTCCTCTAACGCTTCAGCTGAATTCTGCTATTGCTTTTCCCCCCTTGTTGTTTCAGTAGCCATAACAGGCAACTGCCTCCCAGTGTTAGCTGGGGGTTAGCCTGCAAGCTAGCCGTATTTCTGATAACCGGTCGGGCTTTCTAGTGTGCTATAGTTTGTGCCTGCTTGCTGCTCATCTGTATGACTCTGAATTTCGCCTGCCATGACGACGCAGCCATAGATGCATACCCAAGCAGGCCGTTGTTATGGCGATGTCAAATGCAAAAGGTACAAAATGGCGGTTGTTGTAGAGACCAGTTAGCTTCCTGATCCTGCTATCTCGCTACACAGCTAGCATCAGTGGCTGTCACGACAGGCTCGTGCTTTCCGCCGCTCGCAGCCAACGTCTGTTTGACTATAAACGGACACTCATCTTGTTAACGGTGAATTGTGTGCAGTCAGTGATGGGTTTGCACTTTATGTTTTTCTCCGTTAGCTGACTAGACACACATAGGGTGCATAAAGCTAACGACAGCCCCCATCCCTTCCAAAATAGAAGGGAGGCCAATTTGGAATAGTAAAATTAATAGAGGGACGTGTTTTGTGGTAGTTTTGAGCAATTAAATAAATTGAAGGCTGACTAAAATGCCGTTCTGTCTTTTAACGGAAAGTTTAGAAAGCTGTGGCAGGTGGCGGACATTTAATACGTAAGGGGCGTGGCGAAGGAGGGCGTTCTGCAGGTGCTTTCTAGGTTACAGTTCACTTTCACCTCTTTGTTCACTGACGCAGACTCCAAAGTGTACACCTTTACAGGTTCAGATTCGTAACAAGCTCCCTACTATCTAACTGAAAAGAAGAAAACACACATTTTCAGTTACAAATGTTTCTTTCTGCTGTGTTTATTTGACTTGAATTATTGACAGCCAGAAGTAAACTATCTGTGTTATGGTATTAAAAATGTGGATTACGGTGACAGTGTACATGACATAAAGCAAAATAATAGACGGCACTGTAGCGTTAATACAGTTTGGTAAGGGATTTTCCCTAGCTGTTCTACGGGCATGCCTATGTACATCAAAGGCGGTGCGATCACATTACAGGTAATGAGACACCAAAATGCTTGTTCCCATCAATGCTCCTCCCCCGCATCCCCTCATGAGTTGCACCACTGAGAGGCCCTGGCCACAATAGTACTTTCAGACACCCCCCTCGATCATTCATTTACATCTAGGCGAGAAATGAGCATGTAAAAATATCTGTGTGGTGTACGAGCTGCTTATTATAGGCTAATATTGTTAGAAAAGACGTGATCTAATGCTGATTCCTATGATAGAGTTTAACCTCCTACCTTCTGTTTAAATGTTACCTATGCAATTGACAAGTTGGACTCCTTATTCATGATTGTTTACATATTTGTAACCTTTACTGGGACCAATGATGTATATATTTTGGTTGTACTAAATTTGCCTCATTGCCTCTTTTTTAACACAGCATTGTCTACTACAGGGTGGGCCATTTATATGGATACACCATAATAAAATAGGAATGGTTGGTGATATTAAAGTCCTGTTGGTGGCACATTAGTATATGTGAGGGGGCAAACTCCTCAAGATGGGAGGTGACCATGGTGGCCATTTAGAAGTCGGCCATCTTGGATACAAGTTTTGTTTTTTCAATAGGAAGAGGGCCATGTGACACATCAAACTTATTGGTAATGTCACAAGAAAATCAATGGTGTGCTTGGTTTCAACGTAACTTTATTCTTTCATGAGTTATTTACAAGTTTCTGACCACTTATTAAATGTGTTCAATGTGCTGCCCATTGTGTTGGTTTGTCAATGCAACCCTCTTCTCCCACTCTTCACACAGTGATAGCAACACCGCAGGAGAAATGCCAGCACAGGCATCCAGTATCCGTAGTTTCAGGTGCTGCACATCTTGTATCTTCACACCATAGACAATTGCCTTCAGATGACCCCAAAGATAAAAGTCTAAGGGGGTCAGATCGGGAGACCTTGGGGGCCATTCAACTGGCCCACGACGACCAATCCACTTTCCAGGAAACTGTTCATCTAGGAATGCTCGCACCTGGCACCCATAATGTGGTGGTGCACCATCTTGCTGGAAAAACTCAGGGAACGTGCCAGCTTCAGTGCATAAAGAGGGAAACACATCATCATGTAGCAATTTGAAATATCCAGTGGCCTTGAGGTTTCCATTGATGAAGAATGGACCCATTATCGTTGTACCCCATATACCACACCAAACCATCACTTTTGTTGGTCCAACAGTCTTGGAAGGATCCATCCAATGTGGGTTAGTGTCAGACCAATAGCGGTGGTTTTGTTTGTTAACTTCACTATTCACATAAAAGTTTGCCTCATCACTGATCAAAATCTTCTGCGTGAACTGAGGGTCCTGTTCCAATTTTTGTTTTGCCTACTCTGCAAATTCTGTGAGCCGATCTGGGTCATCGTCATTGAGATGCTGCAGTAGCTGGAGTTTGTAAGGGTGCCATTTGTGAGTAGCTAATATCCACCGAAGGGATGTTCGACTAATGCCACTCTCCAGTGACATGTGGGGAGTGCTACGCTGTGGGCTCTTGCTGAGTGAAGCTAGGACAGCCACTGATGTTTCTTCATTAGTGACAGTTTTCTTGCGTCCACATTTTGGCAAATCCAACACTGAACCAGTTTCACGAAACTTAGCAAGCAGTTTGCTAACTGTAGCATGGGAGATGGGTGGTCTCGTAGGGTGTCTTGCATTGAAATCTGCTGCAATGACCCGGTTACTGCGTTCACCAGATATCAACACAATTTCAATCCGCTCCTCACCTGTTAACCTCTTCGACATGTCAATGGCTGTGAACAAAGAGAAACTTGTAAATAACTCATGAAAGAGTAAAGTTACGTTGAAACCAAGCACACCATTGATTTTCTTGTGACATTAACAATAAGTTTGATATGTCACATGGCCCTCTTCCTATTGAAAAAACAAAAGTTGTATCCAAGATGGCCGACTTCTAAATGGCCACCATGGTCACCACCCATCTTGAGGAGTTTGCCCCCTCACATATACTAATGTGCCACAAACAGAACTTTAATATCACCAACCATTCCCATGTTATTACGGTGTATCCATATAAATGGCCCACCCTGTAGTTTGAAAACAAACAGCTTAGTATGAAAATGTGTAACTTGTTGTCTTGTTTTCTTTTTTCCCCAGCCTGATTCCCTGCTCTTGTAATGGCCACTACAGGCTACGTAGGTGAGATCCAGCCAGCGGCCCAAACTCAGGAGACTGCTGTCACTGTGACAACGGGTCAACCTGATGCCAGCTCCACCCCTGTAACTGCCCCACAATTTTTGGCTGAGATTCAGACTACTGTGGCTGCTCCCACTGTGGTCACACCCACAGGCCAAACTACTCCCACAGAGCAAGCCGCTTCCATCACCACCCAGAAGCCCACTGCTAGTCAGACCCAGTCCACAGTGCAACCCCAGCCAGCTCAGACGCAGTATGTGACTGCAGAGATCCAGGGCTCCCCCACGCAGTCAGGAAATGCTCAGAGCACTCCACAGTACATCGTTGTTACCGTCACAGGTAAAGGCTTTCTGCACTATATGCATTATATCATAACACAAGTGTCCTAGAAGTTCCTTGCTTCAGACTGTGTAAATATGTCTCTATCTGCCACCCCACAGTCATATAACACATCACAAATAAAGATCTGTTGGCGCAAGGCCTGAGGTTAACCAGTCAGAGGTGTTTCACAATGGATGATGAGAATTTATCATAAGGGGTTTTTCAGACTCATCATTTTATTTGACAAAGCAGATTTGATTTATAAGGACAAAATCAAAAAGGGTGAGGCGTGGAGTTTAATGCACAGGTTCTAGGACTGGAAGGTAAGTAAACTAGTAATTAGCTGCAGCAGAAATACCTGATATTGCCCGACTTATTGAATTCGACTTGTACAGTCAAGTATTTGTAAAGGCTCAGGCAGACAAAAACGCTCAGCTCATATACCGGATAATCCCAGTTTGGTATAAGGGTGTGTGGCGAATGAAGTAAAACTGTGTTACAGTCACAGGCTTATCCTCTGTGGTCAATTTTAATTGTGTCTTTAAAATATTTTTTTTAATTCCTATCATTAGTTTTCATAAAGGTTTTTCAAGCAAAAAATTGACAAATTAAGTGCAAATGTTTTTTGTAGGTGGGGAGATTTTTAATTTGTGCATACTTTTACGTGTTTAAAGACATGATTTTATCTGCTTTATTACACCATTAGTGTTACCACTTTATTATTAATCAGCTGTAGCAAGAGATGAGAGGCAGTGTATGATCAGCTTAATGAAGTAGAAATAATATCACTAATTTGTGCAGGTACTAAGATACCCTCTTTATCTTTCAGAGGGTTCCCTTCACTCGAATGACAGTGTGTCAGACTCCAGTCCACCTCCAGCTGTGGTGCAGACTGGAGTCCCCACACAAGTTGTTCAGCAGGTGCAGACAGCTCAGCAGGTAAAATTTGCACACATACATGGTTATGTCCGGTTATGTTATGTTGTTTTCTTTGCTCTTGAATCTTCTCTTCATCTCAATAGAGGTCAGTGGTGCAGGCCACCTCCCAGATTGCCAAAACTGAGCCAGGCACACAGCTCAGCGTCACCAGTCTACAGCCTGTCCACATCACCCAGGAGGTATGCCAATCTCGCAGTGGAGTTTGTCAGTGGTGATGGCATATACGTGATGTCTGAAAATAACTTATGCTTTCACTAACCAGTGTGTAAATGCGAGCTAGTCATCACAGCTTCACTTCACTAAATGTGTGATCAATATGACTTGTGATGCGTACAAAACTTTACAACTTCCTTGTGTTTTGGCTCAGTATTAGTCAGCTCATTGTTTCTGTGGTCAAATCTGCAACTTTTCAGCTTCCCCTTAGCACGGAGGTGACCGGTTTAGTCAGGGATAGGAAACTAGAAGATTGGCAGCTGCGTCATGAGGCAGAGGAGTCAGTCTGCCTTGCCTGGGTGTCAGCAGACTGCGTAAATGGCTGCTGCTGCAAACCCGTCTACCTCCCCTTGGATGAGTGTTGGCAGCCAATGTGCATGCTCTCTGTGCACGCTGAGAGTGAGATAGGCCACCCTGCCATCCTCAGCTCAGGTCCCAATCAGCCACCTCTGCACACAGCAACCGCCGCTTTCCAAGTAGGTCAGGGACACGAGGGAATCTGCTGCTACAAAGATGAGTGGACAGAGAAGCTGTCTGTATAAGAAATGTTTGTAGTGCAAAAACAAGGCCGGACATGAAAGATATTAAGATTCTAAAGGATGAAAGAGTTGATGTGGTTCAACATGATGGCTGAGGATTTATTGGATTTTGGTGTGTGTGTGTGTGTGTGTGTGTGTGTGTGTGTGTGTGTGTGTGTGTGTGTGCGCTCACTCCTTAGGTCCAGCAGCAGCTCACATCAGTGCCAGTGCAACATGTGTACACCAATCAAGTGCAGTATGTTGAAGGAGAAGACAACAACTACACCACCAGCACCATGTTAGAATGAAACTCATTTTCTAACACTTGTCCACACAGAATTATTGTTTTCTTTGTCTTACTTCTTTCTTCGGCTGCTTGGTTTTGTAACCCATCTTTGCATGTCTCTCATCCAGTCGCTCCGGCACCTTCCCTTACACCGACACCCCTTTGTACACCCAGACCACCGCCGCTCCATATTATGAAGGTCAGCCGACTTCCGGCACCCAGGCCTCTACGCCCGGCACACCTCTGACTGTGTCCGTGACAGCCGGCACCACAGCGGGCGTCTCGATGTTCGTGGCCCAGCCTACCACTGCGGCGGGGGGAGGGGCCACAGTGGTGACGGCAGGCGGCACGACCAACGGGGCCGGAGAAGGGGCAGGGACCAACGGCGGCGCGGCAGGCAGTTATGTGATCCAGGGGGGTTACATGCTGGGCAGCGGCGGCAGCAGCAGCAGCAGCGGGTCGGCAGCTGGCAACAGTCAGAACTACTCACACACCGCCCGCGCCTCTCCGGCCACTGTGAGTATTACAGAGGGCGAGGAGAGTAGCGTGCCGTCGGCAGACAAGAAGGTATGCAGAGGCGCCAAGCGCAGGAATTTCTTCTCGTTCTGTTCTCATCCACACAACCCCCCCTTTTGGTGGCGCACACTGATGATGTCATAGTTTGAGTTTTGTCAAAGTGGAAAACACAAGTGAACAATTTGGAGATTAGGAGCAAAAAAATATTAGCTGAAATTTTATTTTTTTATTTTTTTATTTTTTTTTGCTTTAGCTGTGATTTCCTCGAAGAAAACAAAACCATGACCTCATCATTTTCATACCATTGCAGTGCATGTAATGAGGGGCATTTTTAATTTGCCTGAAATGCCTTGACACTATACTGTTCATCCCAAATTCATCATATTGAACCCCCATACAATGGCCATAACCAAAACATGTCTGGCCGGCATCCCATCAGTACTCCAGGTCATTGATTCATTGCATACCAAAGTTGTATGCCACGGCACGCAAACAGATGTATTTGTGTTTTCATTCCTGAATGACAGATGGACTGTAAATACGAATGGATTTGCGTTTGTATAATACAAATACTAGAGAAATCTGTGTGTGTGTGCGTTTGTGTGCATGTCATGTACATGTATCTGTTCAAGGGTGTGATATGTGTGCTAATAGTTGTGCATTTATCTGTTGCGCTATGTTTTTCTGTATATCTGTATATACTGGCTTTGCTAACTGCACCAGCTATTTTCTTTGTTTCGTTGCCTGTGTGTCAGGTACAGTGGTTGCTGGACAACTATGAGACAGCTGAAGGAGTGAGTCTGCCCCGTTCCACCCTTTACTGCCATTACTTGCTGCACTGCCAGGAGCAGAAGCTAGAACCTGTTAATGCTGCGTCATTCGGGAAACTCATAAGATCTGTGTTCATGGGGCTACGCACACGGCGTCTGGGCACTCGGTAAGCTGTGTAGTCACCCAAACTCAGGTCTCATAGGGTAAAAAATATATATGCAACCCATTTATATCCATTAGTAAAGAGAGAGGTGAAGAAGACAGGACAGACAGGGTCGAGTGGGTGGAGACAAATGTTAAGGGTTTGTGAAGGAAAATGTTTACAAGTTGGTAGAGGGAACTTCTATGATTTATGGCTTTGAGATGGTGATGCTGACAAAAAGACAGGAGGCAGAGTTGCTAGGATTTTCATTGATAGTGACCAAGAGGGACAACTTCAGCTGAGTGGTTTTGAAAGTTAGAAAGGCAAGGCTAAGATGGTTTGAACATCTGCAGAGGACGGATAGTGAATATATTGAACAAAAGATGTTGAAGATGGAGCTGCCAGGCAGGAGGAGAAGAGGAAGACCACAGAGGAGAGATCAGGCAAACACATCACACATTCCACTGTGGCCTTTTCTGCTGCAGTGATGCATGTCAGGAGCACAAACCCAGTAGTCCTCCGTTCATTTCACCAGACACCAGTAGTCTCCATGTAACTGACGTGCGTAATGCTATGCATGCACACACCAATCAGGCATAAGATTTGACTACTGACAGGTAAAGTGAATATCACTGATTGTCTCTTCACCGTGGCACCTGTTAGTGGGTGGGATATATCAGGAAGCAAGTGAACATTTTGTCTTCAAAGTTGATGTGCTAAAAGCAAGAAGTATAAGCATTTCCCTGAGTTTGAAAGGGCCAAACTGTAATGGCTAGAAAACTGGGTTGGAGCTGGGTTGTTATCAGTCTCCAGTGGTAAGCATCTATCAAAAGTGGTCCAAGGAACGAACAATAGTGAACCACTGTTATGATGACAGTATCATGGGCGGCCAAGGCTGATCCTTGTGGTTTGATGCAGCCACGGTACCGTTCCTGTAGCTTAATCCTGGTTCTGATGGAAAGGTGTCAGAATGCACTGTGCATCACAGCTCGTTGTGTTTGGGGCTGCATAGCCACAGTACACCCTCTCATGGAAACAGTACTCCCTGATGGCTGTGGACTCTTTCAGCAGAATAACGTGCTCTGGTTGGTTTGAGGTTTGAGGAGCACAGCAACAATTTTGAGGTGTCGACTTGGCCTCCCAATTCCCAAGAATTTGGATTGTGCTAGTTAAACAAGTGCGATCCATGGAGGCCGCACCTCGCAACTTACAGGACTTAAAGGATTTGTTGCTAACCTCTTGGTGCCAAATACCACAGCACACCTCCAGGGCTCTAGTGGAGCCCAGGCCTCGACATATCAGGGCTGTTTTAGCAGAAAAAGGGAGACCAACACAGTATTAGGCAGGTGGTCATATGTTATGCTTGATTGGTGTACCTTAAATTAGTTTCCAGCAGAATGCAGTTTTTTGTGTTGTTTGGTTTTAATTTTTCTAGGAACATCTATAAAGCTCTCTGGAGCATTGGAAAATGTTTGCCTTGTGTAGGAAGACATGTGGGTAGCGATGAAGACAGACAGCATGTGTGTGGGAGAGTGAGTGAGTGAGTGAGTGAGCTAGTGAAATGACTTTTTAAAAGTAGTTAGTGCAAATACTTTGTGTTTTATGAAATTCTAATTCAGTGTATAGTAAGACTATACATGTGGCTTGTATGGAGTTAACATACATTTAAACAGACAGCATAAACACTATGCTCTCTATAGAGTTAGGCTCTTTTAAAAATAAAAGTCAAACCACATTTGTCTTCCTGTTAGGGGTAATTCTAAATACCACTATTATGGGCTGAGAATCAAAGCGGGCTCTTCTCTTCTCCGGCTGATGGAAGACCAACAACACCTGGCTATGAGGCAACAGCCGTTCTCACAGAAACAGAGGTATCCACAGAAATGTTTACACATTCAAGCGCATCTTCTCTATCATTACACAGTTGACCTTTTATCTACCTCATACGGTTTTTGCCACCGGCTCCTGTTTTTTCTCCATCTCTCACACCACATCTTCCATTCTTCTCGCGGCTCTGGGCATCTGCTGCTCTCATTATAAGACTGAATTACAATTTCATTTCACTTCATTATTTATCACCTTTGTCTAGACATGAATGCCTGATGTGCTTTTTCGCTCCCTACCTATCAGGTTGAAGCCTGTTCATAAAGTGGAAGGAATGACCAATGGAACGGCAGCAGGAGCTGGTCAGCAGCAGCAACAGCAGCAGGGATCGGGCCACGTGGATATCAGCACCCAGGTTCAACAGTACCAACAGTTCCTTGGTGAGCTTAGTAAACAATGAACACACTTGTTAGTGAGTGCTGCTTTTTTTTAAATGTTAATTTGGTTGAGTCACAAGAGTGAGCAAGCAAAATATTCTTCTAAGCTCTCAGGGCTTGTTGTGAGGACCTTGCATTACATTATGTGGTTGTTTAGAGTGGCTGGTCTTTGTACTTGCTTTTCCCTGTGAAGTAAATTGTTAATTTGGCCTGAAAAGTGTGTCTCCTCATCTTTAGGTTTTAGGCTTTTTGGGAAGCCTTCATTTTTATTAGCAGCAAGGACCTCCATGTCCTGTTAACAGACTGTCAAATCCAGTAACAGAATCTTCTGTAACAGTTTATTACAAGTATATAAGGCATGGTTTCCTATTTATGTAAGCATATAGCACACAGGCTTATACTTATGCTGCTGTGTTTACTGCGTTTGAATTGCGTAGTTCCTTTGTTTGATAGCATGATGGGATTTTTACACCTGATATATGTTTAACATTTCTATATGCTGCTGTGCTGGCGGTGCAGTGGTTAACACTCAGAGCCTCACAGCAAGGAGGTTCAATTTCATCACCAGGACAGGATCTTTCTGTGTGGAGTTTGCAGGTTGTCCCCGTGTTTGTCTAAATTGCCCATAGGTGTGAACGTGAGTGCAAATGGTTGTCTATGTCTATGGTTGTCTATGTCTATGTCTATGTGTTAGCCCTGCAACACACGAGCGACCTGTCCAGGGTGTACTCCACCTCTTGCCCTAAGACAGCTGGAATAGCCCCCCCCCTTCAACCCTGAATTGGATAAGCAGAAGAGAATGGATGGATGGCTATTTCTATATGTGTAAGGCAGCATGGTAGTTAGCACTGTTGCCTCACAGCAAAAAGGTCCTGGGTTTGAATCTTGCATATTTGGTTGTGGCCTTTCTTTGTGGAGTCTGAATGTTCTCCCCGTGTTTGCATGGGTTCTCTCCGGGTACTCTGGCTTCCTCCCACAGTCCAAACACATGCAGTTAGAGGAGCTGAGTTAACTGGTGATTCTAAATTAGCCATAGGTGTGAATGGGAGTTTAAATGGTTGTCTCTTTGTGTGTTTGCCCTGTGACAGACTGGCAATATGTCCAGGTTTGTTCGAGACCTACCTGCTTATCCAATTCAAGACCCTGAATTGGATAAGCAGATGGAAATGGATGGACGGATTATATGTTTTTAATCTGAACATAATGTAAAAAGACAATCTCATTACCAACATTTAAATGCCACATCCCTCCTACTATGAGCTAAACCAGAACAGGCATGTCCATCTAAGCACATTTAGCGGCATTCACATAAATGTTGATTACCCTGTGCAGTTAATGGGATTTCTCTCTGAGTATCCACTGCTCCTTTGTCCTGTGTCCAGATGCATCCAGAGCTCTCCCAGAGTTCCCAGAGATCGATCTTCAGGGGAAGTCTCTGCCAGAGGGCATTGAGCTGGAGCACATAAAGAGCTTTCAGTTGCTGTACAGAGAACATTGTGAGGTAACCGAAACTGGAACCCACTGACTATTTACTGAAGTTTTTCCTTTGTGTGTAGTTCCTTTCTCTGAATCACTGCAGGACTAGTCTAAGTCAAATTACACCAATTATAACCTTTTAGTGGGAAAAACTGACTGTAATTTGATCAAAATGTCAAAATCTCTTATAGATGTAGTGGTGAAGATGAGTTTTAAGGTTAGGAAGACTACACTGAAAGCAAAATCCAGAAATGCAGAATGTTGTTTTCCTCTCCTTTGTTGCTCCAGTTGCCCCGCTACCCCCACCCCCAATAATCTATTTGTCCTCAGTCTTCGATTCTTCGATGTATGGATTCTTTTCTTTCCGTTCTTTCAGGCTATTCTCGATGTGATGGTTAACCTGCAGTTTACCCTAGTGGAGACTCTGTGGAAGACCTTCTGGAGGTTCAGCCAAAGTCAGGCCGGAGATGCCACGTTGGCCGTGTGAGTGATTGTACTCCACAGGCAGACATTCATTCAAGATCCAGATTGTGTCCTAAGATAGTAAAAACATTTGTCTGTTGCCGTAGCATTACTATTTCCATACAAACTGTGTGTGCGTGTGTGTGCGCCTCGGCAGTCACGATGAGTCAGAGAAGCGTCTCCCTAAGTCCTGCCTGGTGTTGCTGTGCAAGTATGAGCCAGTGCTGCGCTGGAGCCGCGACTGTGACAACAGCCTCTACCAGGGCCTGGTGGAAATCCTCATCCCTGATGTCCTCAGACCCATCCCCAGTAAGGCTCTATAGGAAGACTAATTATGTAGTGAACCATGTAAGCATGCTTATCCGTGCCTACAGAGTGTGTTTATACAAATAAAGAGCTATTCCTAAAACTCAGTGCCAATTTAAAGTTGTTGAAATGAGCCAACTAGGGAGCAAAGATCCTCCTGACAGACTTTTGGATGTGTAGTGAAAGAATCCATCACATGTACCCATTGCGCTGCCCTTACTGGCAGCTACACTTATTTCTTCTGGTTTCGGTTATAGTTTTAGTCAGGGTTTAACTTTTAAGACCTTGAACAGTTCCCTTTTGTATATTCGTCATTTTCTTTCCCATCACAATGCTGCCAGAGAAAAAAAATGTTCCACATAGACATAACGTGGACACAATTCTGGATAATCAGCTGTAATGCCAAAAAGAAAATAAATAAAAATTGAAAAATCTTTGACCAGCAGAAACTTGGCTAATTGTCTAGACATTAGATAATCATTTTCCCACTCTAGCAGTGACAGACCCATTTCTGCCCACAGGTGCCTTAACTCAAGCCATTCGCAACTTTGCCAAGAGCCTGGAGAGCTGGCTAACCAATGCCATGATGAACATCCCTGAGGAAATGGTCCGCATCAAGGTAAAGCCCTCCATTATTAGCTTGGCGCTGATGGAACCGCTTGTTTTCTGAGCCATGGAGCAAACAGTCTTTTCAGGCATGACAAAAACATTGCCTTATTGTGTGGGACTCTAAGCTCAGACATTATTAGATTTTTGTGAGCAGGAGCTAGAGTTGAATTTATATAAAAGCTCTGCGGTGCAGCTTTTGTGAAGAAGGGAAAAAAGAGGTTCCATCGAAGTAAATAAATGACAGCAGATTGAGCAGCTATCACAGAAAACATCTGTTATATACGGATATTTGTGAAAATATTGATATGCATCTTTTTCTGACCCGTCATCTTCCTCCTCTCTCAGGTCACATCAGCCAATGCTTTTGCTCAGACCCTGCGCCGCTACACCAGTTTGAACCACCTGGCCCAGGCAGCCCGTGCTGTCCTCCAGAACACGGCTCAGATCAATCAGATGCTGTCCGACCTCAACCGCGTCGACTTTGCCAACGTGCAGGTCGGTTCAGTGTCTAGCAGCATTCTCATTAAATCGCGCTGATGACATTGTCAGTGGTTGAATGCTGCTATGGTTTTGCAGCTGACTCTGTAGCTTGTGGTTACACTGAGGTTTCATGTGTTATTTGTTTATCCAGCTTCCTTCATAGTGTCTCTTTTATTTTACTGTTCAGGAAGCTCACTTGCTTTTTCTAAGAAACTGCTTCTTCCGCCTGATTATATGTTCAGATACTGAACAGTAAACTTAGTACTAGTGCGTAGTTTAAGCTCCATCATCTGCTGCTGTTTATAAATATAAGGTCATCCAGCCTCTTTTACTGATGCAGATGTGGCTGCCCTATAATGACACTTTTTTGACTGCCTTTTTCTCCCTGTTTGTGCTTTTTTAGGAGCAGGCTTCATGGGTGTGCCGGTGCGAAGACCGTGTGGTCCAGCGGCTCGAGCAGGACTTCAAGCTGACCCTCCAGCAGCAGAACTCACTGGAGCAGTGGGCCGCGTGGCTCGACGGTGTGGTTTCCCAGGTCCTAAAGCCCTACCAACACAGCCCTGCTTTCCCTAAAGCCGCCAAGCTCTTTCTGCTCAAGTGGTCCTTTTACAGGTGGGGAGCAGTCAGAAAGAATGAATTCCAAGTTCTGCCTCTCCTGACCTTTCCCGAGTCCATTTTTATTTGTGTTGATAGATTTGATTTGGTTGGATCTTTATTCTCCTCTTTTGAGCTAAATGTCTGGTAGAAATGATGAAGGAGGAGTGCACGAGTGCACAATAGCCAGTAATTTAGAGCTGAAGTATACAGGGCTAAAATGGCCTTTGTCAGTTTGCATTATTTTTTGTGGTGTTGTATTCAGTTTGGGCTGCAGGCTTTAATCCTGAAGTTAAAACAAACCTGCTCTGTACTCTGTTAAGTCATTGCTGACTGTAATAATCACAAGATAATCATCAAAACTGTCCAATTTTTTTTATCTTAAATGACTGGATTTTTTTTTTAATTAACAAAACAAGAGAGCAGTTTAAAAAGTGATAACCAAGACAAGGACATAGAGTACTTACAATAACAACACAAACTAGAAAACAATCACTAGGATAGTAGAGATAAAAGGACGAGTGTAGTACTCATAATAACCATATTCCTAAATAAATGATAACAGTAACAATAATCCTCATCCACCTCTATGCTGTAATCATAAGTATGCATCCATATACCTTCCTATGCACATATGCCATAGTAATTAAAAAAACAAGGATATGCATATATATGTGTGTGTGTGTGTGTGTGTGTGTGTGTGTGTGTGTGTGTGTGTGTGTGTGTGTGTGTGTGTGGGTGTGTGTGTGTGTGTGTGTGGGTGTGTGTGTGTGTGTGTGCACAGGACCCTCAAGCTCCTAGGCCTCTGGTAGAGACATGAGCTTGAAGGATAAAGATAAAGAAGGATAAAGGGCGAGTGGGGGATTTTATTTATTTATTTATATAAATATATATAAAACCAAGCTCATCCCATAAGCAGGGTCTTAGTCAAGCAGGTCATTACAAGTCAGTTGCCATTCATTTGCCTCCTTTGGAGACTGGATGGAAATCCGAAGGCTCTGAGTCGCTCTCAGACCTGTCTGGAATAAATAGCAGAACTGAAATTTAAAATCTACACTTCCCCACATCACACAGCTTTATTGAAGGAACTTATCAAATACTCAAATTGAGTAAATAAGCTGCGATTAGTGAGAAATCACTGACTTGACTCGTGGTGTCAACCGTGTCCCAGTAAAGCAATGAGACAGAGAGGAAAAAAAGCAGTTTCTGTTTGTAAGTTAGAGAAGTGGTACATGTGTGAAGAGTGGCTTGTTTCCCATTTCTGTTCCTCAGTTCCATGGTAATCAGAGACCTCACCCTGCGGAGTGCCGCCAGCTTCGGATCCTTTCACCTGATTCGTCTGCTATACGACGAGTACATGTACTACCTTATCGAGCACAGAGTGGCCCAGGCTAAAGGAGAGACCCCCATTGCTGTTATGGGAGAGGTATCAACATACACGGATCCAGAAATGCAAATACATTCATATAATAGTGTAAGCCACATTTACACCACTAACCAAATCCCCTCTTGCCATTAGTTTGCCAGCTTAGGCCGAGGTCTGAACCAGCTGGATCCGGATAAAGGTCTGCACTGATTCTGATGTAGCTCGTCTTAACTGACACCTGTGCTCTAAGCTTTGCTGGTAACCATCTCTGTTATGCTGTCTGTTGTAGAAGAGGAAGAAGAAGAGGAGGAGGAGAGTGATGAAGAAGGTCAGGAGCTGTCCCTTCCCTCAGACGGGGCCGTGCTCGGAGAGGAGTCTCTGGAGCCGCCTGCCAAGCTGGCCAGAACTGACCAGAGAGTTCTCTTCGCCACCGGGTCAGCTGACAACTAGCCGCAGTGTAAATGACATGTGCCGATCTCACAGACACACACGCCGATGTACAAAGAACAGTAATTTATACCCCCTGACACCTGTATATAGAGCTTGTTGAGTTGCGCCCGCGTGCACTCTCGCTGCATATGGTTCTGTTTGCGTGCAGTGCTCAGGCGCACACAATCAAAACACACTCAAGTCAGTAACTGCTGCTGCCCGGATGGCACGACCGCCTGTCGCCACCATTGATTACTCCCACAGTCAGTGGCGTTTTGTAACAGGACGTGGCTTCAGAAACCCGGGGTCTCTTGATGCAGAGTGGACCTTCAGTTGTATGAATCTGTAAAAACAAAACAAACTAAAGCCAGGCACTTCTTTTCGTTTATCTCCTCATCGCGCCGGAGCCTCGCTGTTTTTCCCTCTCATTGCTGTAAAACGAATGCTCGCCCTCCCACCACTGTCACTGCCGTATCAAAGTGGTCTTTAAAAGGCACTGCGGGGTGTGTGTGTGTTTGTGTGTGGAGCGGACCGTAAGCGGTGTTTAATTTAATCACTACATCATTTACCGCTTTGTGGGAGCGTAGGGGTTTTTTGTTGTTGTTGCTTCTTTTTTTTTTTAAAGACAGCAGGCGACTTTTTTGTATGTGTCAGCTTGTACGAGCACTGTGGTCACACCGCTCTGCTGTTATTTGTAGAGGCCAAGTAAACACGCGTTTTTACCCGGTCGTGCGCGTCTGTTTGCGTGACTCATGCCGAGTGGTGACTGTTGTGTAGATATTTTCTAGAGCATTCATGGTTTGATTTTTTTTTTTTTTTTTTGATGGTGTGTGCAGATTTCCTGTGTGATTCACCTGTTAAAAGACAAAAAAAAAAAAAAGAAAAGCTCTCGTGTTCTCGGAGTGCCTACCTCAGCTGCCACAAACACTTGTAAAGATGAAGCTCCAGCTGTGAAGTAGGAACTCCTGTTAGTTGCTGCAAGAAAAAAATTCTCTGTTTTTTTTCCTTTTTTTTAAACAAGAACATCTGGTTCCCACGAGAGAGAGAGAGAGAAGTGCCGTACGTGTACCATAGTTTATGTTTAAGTGCTTCAATTCTGTCCACCCATTAAGTTCCTCTGTGCCCTCATTTGCCCTTGACTCGTTATGTTTTTGCCTTATTTCATTCTGTTTCTGTTTTTTTCCCCACATTTGTGTGTTTCTGGGTGCCAAACCGGTTTGCTTTGATCCTCGCTGATTTTTCTTTCTGTCTTTTGTTTTTTTAAGAACTGTGCCTGAGTAAGAACGGTGAAATACTTATATTCTACTGTATATTTATCCACTATTTTGAATTTCGTTGTCACTAAGTGAACCTCTTGTGCAGTGTACGGTGCTGTGTTGTCACACATTGTAAGCGACCCTCGTGTGCATTATTGATTTGTGATTGTACGTTCGGTTATCGATCCTCTTTCATATCTGATGACTTTTCCACTCACAGGCTAAGTAAGGCCCTGCCTCTTTGCACATGTTGACTTTATTGTCTAAAAAGTTTTTTTGTTTGTTTTTTCCCCCCTCACTTTCTTCGAGGTGTTTTTTTTTTTTTTTTAAACGGTGAGATGGAGGCGTCAGATTTCATGCAAATGTCTCTCACCCCTCGGTGAGATTCAGAGAAATCGACCGAGGTGAGAGATCTGCTCAGTCCTCCACCACCGCTCATCTCATTCCCCTCGTCTCACTGTGTTTTTTTTTCTCACTCTCACGCCCGATGGCTTTGTTTTGCTTCTAAAACACTGTTCATGGAGATCAGTTGTCATATTCCTTTTTCATTTCTGTCAATACTGTCTATAAATAGCAGTGCGTGTTTTTTCACAGGCATTGCCAGCCTCAAACCAGCACATCATCCTTTATACGAAGTCTAGCGCTACCACAGCTGAGTACATATCACTCCAGTCTTTTAATGATCTACAGCGTGCAGAATGGCCATTGTTTACCCACTAAAAAAGGAAAAAAAATGTTCGTCATTTTTATAGTGCGTTGTTTCTTATGTACAAAACAAAATGGGAAAAAAAAAGATGTTCAGTGGCAGTGTTTTTTGAATTTTGGTCTGCTCTAAGTATGACTGTGCCTTTGGAGGTGGTAGAATGCAATTCAGATGTTTTTAATTTTAAAGATATAAATTAAAGAATTTTTAAAATTACACCGGATATCTCTCATGGGTTTCTGAGTCTGATTTTATCATCTCTGTAGTCATTACCAGTGTAAGGGCGGGGTTACTGTCTGAAAAACAGTCACATTCTTATTCAATTTGACACCCTTGGCTGAAAAAAAAACAAGACCGTGACTTCCTGGGCCACGCTCACATGAACACACTCGTCTGTTACCACTTCTGCTGCTGTATAAATAAGATACTGGAACAGGAAACGCAGAATACCTGAAACTCAAAAGTCAGCCTGCTTTAAGCAGAGCAGAAACGGATCAATTGTGCTGGCAACTTTTGACAGCTGGTAACCCGAGCGTGTTCACTGAGAACAGCAGAGGTGGAAGAATCAGAGGTACAGAGCAGAGAAAGATGTTATTGGTGCAGTGTTTCTGCATGTGCGAGGTCCCATGGTACACACAGGATTTGAAAGTTTTGCAATAAATAGCTGAGCAATATTCAGATAAAAGCAGAAAAGCGCAAGTAAATGACTGCAAAGTGTCATAAAGTGTCAAAGTACCATGAGTGGCCACACCTAATGAGGCTCAGAGACACACAAACATGTAATTTATGTCAAGAGACCCTCCTTTACGTATCACGTCAGGTAAGCTAACAGTGACCCCCAGTGGTGTTTTCCCTCAAGTGCTCTTTTATGGCTGGCAACAGCAGGGCATGTATTATATACTCTGCAGCCACTTCATTAGTTACACCTTGCTAGTACTGGTGCTATAAACATTCCTCGCAGATGTTGGTCCATACTGACATAATAGCATCACACAGTTGCTGAAAATTTGTCAGCTGTACATCCATGAATGAAATCCTCCGTTTCACCACATCCCAAAGATGTTCTAATGCACTAAGATCTGGTGACTGTGGAGGCTATTTAAGTATAGTGAACTCATTGTAATGCTCAAGAAATGTTCTCATTCTCTAGAGATGTCTGTGTGGGGACAAGCTGAACAGATCAAAGTTCATAGTCACTTGAATCACCTTTCTTCTCTGTTCTGATGCTCATTTTGAACTTCAGCAGGTATTTTTGGCCACATCTAGATGTTGGGTTGCTGGCATGCAATTGGCTGATTAGATATGTGTTAAGAAGAAGTTAAACAGGTGTACCTAATGAGTGCATTTGGTCCAAAAGCGACACAGACACGATATTCAAGATTTCAAAGTAGCTGATATATTTATTTCAGATCAGTGCTGCTGGTGGTCGTCTGTTTATAACAATCTCAACACAATATCAACCCAAAGGCAAGACTCGCAGCTGCCATTCAGAATACAAGAATCATACCTGATACGTCTCTGGAAGTGAAAACCAGCAGCTTTATATTGCTGAATATACAGTTTGTGTATATACAATATATGTTAAAGCAGGACACACTTGGAAGACTAAAGTTCAAACTTTTGCACACAAACAATGACCGTGGAAGGACAATTAAGGAAAAAAAAGGCAGCGTTTGTAAAAAAGCTTTACAAAATAAAGGAAGACAACATGCAACCTGGAGTCTGCACAAACGGCAATGAACTGAGGGATAAATTGCTGTAGGAGAACTCAGCAGTGCAATCTACACAAGAATATAACTACACTTTAAAGTCTCCATATGCCACCATTCTGAGGTGTGCTGAAAGCCCTTCTGAACTTTCCAAATGATAAGAAATAACGATGATTTAATCACAGAAAGCTGGCCAAATCTGAAAAGCTATCCCCCACCCAGCCCCATCTTTCCAGTTTAGCTTTTAGTCCACAGTAAGCCGGCCTTTTTTTCTAACCCAAAACTAAAGCGGTCAGGTGGAACAAACAGTTCACAAGATTGGACGTTTCAAGAGGCAAAAAGGTGTTGAGCGGTGCGATTTAAAATGAACAGAGGCAATTAATACATTATTCACATTCGTGCTTCTGAACCTTGCAGCTCGGGGCTTCTTTTCACAATCTGACTGCATAAATCTAACCTGCGCACAGTCACCCAGATATACACGTGTTGAAACACCCTGCAAGCCTCTGCAGAGGAAGGAAAAAACCAATATGAGAAAATCAAATGAGGCATGTCTCCTCCTGTGTCTCACACACACACACACACACACACACACACACACACACACACACACACACACACACACACACACACACACACACACACACACACACACACACACACACACACACACACACACACACACACACACACACACAACATGATTATAGTCCTAAAAGCTCTATGCAAGTCAGTTAATACAACACTGGGATATGAAGGTGAGTACTTTAAAATGGGGCTACGGGATGACTGAGATGTGCTGAAAACTCTGTTAATGGAATAAGCACTCCGGGGCTCCCGTGAGTATTTAAATCTACGCTCAGGCAGCTCTGAGTAGCTCTGTGAAATGATCGCATTTAATCAGTCTTTTCCCTCCCGTCAGCAGCGAAGCACAGGAGCATCGGGTTCAGTTCACATTATTATCAAAAAAAGGATCCAGATGTTCACATGTGGGGAAGCGTTTCACTTGTAGTTGCAACGGATACAATATATATGAATAAAGGGATCGATCCTGGCCTTCAGAGCCCTCTTCTTTATCCCGTCTTCTGCCACGAACTCTCACTGCATCTAAAATACAGACGTTTGGAGGTGAGATGTGAGACGTGAGGAGGTAGATTAACACACACAGAAACAAGACCTCGACGAGGCCGCTGCACCAACCTGTCCCTGCTGGGGATTGGCCGGCTGGCCGGAGGGCTGCTGTCCTGTTTGTCCGTAGTACGCAGCCTGCTGCCTGTAGTACTCCGCCCAAGCTGCGCTGTAGTCCTGCTGGCCTCCTGTTGTGGATGTTGAACCTCCTCCTCCTCCTGCTGCTGCTCCTGGAGCTGCAGCTGCTGTACCGGGTATAGAGCTGCCTGCCTGGGCTAAGAAACAGAAACAGACATGAAAAATTAAATAACAACAACAAAATTACATAAATTACTACCTAACATATGCAACATACTCGTACCCATCTTCTTGTAGTACTCCTCCCAGGCCTTGGTGTAGTCCGGCTGGCCCCCCGGTGTCTGTGCAGCCTGGGTCTGGTCACCTGCAGCTTGGGCACCTCCAGCCTGGTTTGCGGGGTACGGGGCTGGCGCAGCCCCCGATGGCTGCTGGTAGTACTGAGCGTAGTAGGCCGCCCAGGCTGCATTGGGGTCATTGGCTGCTGCCTTGCCTAGAAAAGACGCAGGGTGGAGGGGGTGAGGTCCTCATAGGGTGAGGGTGAGCCCCTGCTACTGGCCTGGAGACCGGGCTTGGAGACCAGGGGGAGGAAACAGAGACAGGGTTAGAGCCAGAGCTGCTACAGATAAAGACACCGCATCTCATCACAACATTTCCATCAGAACTCCTGTTGACCTTCTCAGATTAAAAAAAAAACAAGTATAGTGAGAAATAAGTGCGAGGGCTGAGCAGTAAAGACTTAAAATCAGCAGAGGTGGTGAAGCCAGCAGTGACTCACTGGGGTCATGTGGTGGTTGGGGCTGCCACTGCTGGTAGGTGTTGCTCCAGCCCTGCGAGCTGTACTGGGGAGGACCTGGAGGACCACCACTGAGGAAAGAAGATGCGGTTTCTTATTTAAAAAAAAAAACATCTCAGGGTCATCGTCAGTTCTCTGAAATCTGCTTTAAAGCTGCAGCCACTCACTGTGGAGGTCCAGGAGCCCCAGGCGGTCCGGGGTTGTAGGGGTTTGGGTTGTAAGGAACCATTGGCCCAGCAGGACCTGGCCCAGCTGTCCCCGGGCCCACAGGACACAGTGGACCCTGAAACACATCACATGATGACACATGACGAGTGTTCTTCTTGATCGGTAACTTAAGAAATAATAATTAAGAATAATGATAATCTAGAATGACAAGCACCTCGATCTTCTCCTCAATGAGCTGCTTGGCGTGGTCGATCTGCTGCGGGGACCCACGAATGATAAAAAGCTTAAAGTTGGGGTCTCCGTTGGGAGGTGGCTGTCGAGAGATTTCCACGAATGCCCCCGTCTGCTGGTTGATGGACTTGACGTTCTCTCCTCCTCTGCCAATCACAAGCCCACACTTTTGGGCGGGAATAGAGAAGGTCATTTCCCCTCCGGGGGGACCCCAACCGCCTTGTCCCCCACCTCGCCCCCTATTGCCTGAAGGCATTCCTGGAGGACCTGGGGGACCCTGTGGACAATTATGCCACATTACTTCACATATACCCAGTACGTCACAGCCTCTGGTGATTTTGCCTCATCTGACTATGTTAAAAACAAAACAAAAAAAACGAAACAAAAAAACAAGGCTAAGCACTTAATTTATCCAAATATTTATGGACGTTATGATGTGAGGCCTTCATCTATTGATTTATGATGATTAGAGTGTGACAGCTGATCCGTACCCCCTGTCCCTCCTCTCTGACCCGGATGCTCTGCAGCAGGTCGTTGATGATCTGAGCCGCGTGCTCGCAGCGTTCAGGCGGACCACTGATGTGTGCGATCTTATCTGGACCGGTCCCGTCATCTGGAACGGATTTAAAAGTGCATTAAGCGTTTGGGATTAACACTAAATAAAATCAATCAGGTCAGCTTCCAGCACCGGTCAAAGTGAGAATTAACAGCTGTCTGTAAATTAGGATCTCAAAAAAAAAGTGCAAAGTGGTAAAAAACAAAAACAAACAAAAAAAGACTTTGTGAAACACGCTAAAGGGTCATGCCAGGTGACGTTCTGATGTGACCATTGTTCTTGTAACAGTGGATCTATGCAGGGATCCTTCTTTATCTGATTTTCTTTTCAACATACAAGTCAAATCAATAGAAGAAGAAAAGGAGCCAATTTTACCAGCTCTACACAACAGCTTACGCAAAAGGCAATCACACTGCCTGAGTAAAAGATTCACCTGATACAAAGGGGCAAAGTACAAATGCACAGGCTGTCAGGCTAGACAGCGAGTTTGTGACGCTTCATTTGTAGGCAAACTTTTACCCCCTCAAAAAATATCACTGCAATGGAGAAACCTGGTAATTATGTGTTTTAGGGCTTGTACTTCCAGGGGATTTGTGCCACCTAAAGACTCTCTGATGGATGGCAGTGTCAGCTGCCAGCATCTGTTCTTGTACTAATAACATTTATATTGATTTTACTAAATCATGTAAAATCTAGCAGAGTTAAAACCTGTGGTGGCAGCTAAATGAGACCAAAACAGAGGAAAGCAGAACATCAGCAAATGCGAAAGATAAATGAAGCCATAACGCCGTCGTCAGAGCGTCCCACCTTGTTTGAACTGTATCCTGACTCCGGCATCATTCTGAATTTTCTTGATCATCTCTCCATTGCGTCCAATGACCACACCCACCGAGTGTCGTGGTACTGGGATCTAACATGACACGAACACAAAACAAAAAACACATTTATTGCTTCCTCTGTTTGTGATTTGGTTAAAAAAAAAGTTTTTAAAAACCGTCTGCAGTCACTTCCAGTCTTGCTCCGACACACAAACTTACATCCATGCCGCCTCCCATTCGGGAGCTGAATTCGCTTCTTTCGCTGTAGCCGCCTTGGTCTCTGTCCCTCAGAATCTCCTGCACCATCTCCTGGGCTTGCTGAAAAACCATTAAGGATCAGGAAGCTCAGCACTATGCCACATTTGCTTTGACACAATAACAGGACTTTAAAGTTATACCTGGACTTTGTATGGATCTCCAATAATGCGCAGAGGCTTGTCAACGTTGGGTCCCTGAGAGGCATCCTGGATTAGGATCATCTTGACCCCTGCACGCTCCTGCATCGAATAACACATAATGAGACATAATTATCAGCCATACGCACTTGAAAGTGTTTACCTACACTGGAGTTGCCTCCACTTAGGCTTTTACTGGCACACTAACAGGCTAATTTGGCTATTTTATATACAGTGAGCTTAATGTATATGAATTATACTATCTATTATAAATTAGAAACATTAATGGCTTTAAAATGAATGTTGTGAGCTGTTTAGTCCCACCCTTGCATGGTGCATGGATTGCTGCTATAAAGCATCAGGCTGACTGCTTTCAGTCTGCAGGGAAGCTCAAGATCTTGCCCTGATCCAGTGTAAGACAAACCCAATTAAAAACCTCACACTCCTGGAGGATTAAATTAACTCAGACCTTTGCTGCTATTTTAATGTGAAAATACTGACTTTAAGAAAAAGGTTCAGATATGGCCTAATCAACTCTGGTTGGGTCATGCTGACTTCTACAAATGCTGAAGCCAAAAACATGAAATTTACCTGTAGCTGTTTGATGGTCTCTCCTCCCTTGCCGATGACTAGGCCGGCCTTGCCGGCTGGGATCATCATCTCATGAACTGCGCCGTTCTGCCCGTTGCTGGAGTCATGATAAGAAGAAAGAGGGGGAGTACCTCTTCCTCGGGAGACTATCTCATTTAGCAGCCTCTTGGCTTTCCTAACCAAGGGAGGAGCTGATTGGTTACTTCATTTAAGAAACACATCACTCTAGTGTTTATAGAGTTAAGCACCAGACCGTTAAAACGCTTCCACATAAAACTGCAATGAGTGTATTTGTATGACGTCTAAAACTCACTGTATGGAGTCTTGTGTCCCTGTGAGGGAGACGTTTCTCTCTGGAAGACCTCCACTGTCTGGACAAACAGAAAATGTACATATTTAACAAACTGAGCATAAAAAAAAAATAATCAGAAGTAGTTTACACACACTCATCCTGGGCATGAATGTCATGGTAATTTCAGGCTTTTAATCATTTCTTTGAACTGTTCTTTATCCGGGGTGGTTAGTGACTGTACAGCATACACCTTTAATGACTTAAAAAATAGTTTCTATATTTTAGTATATAAATACTAATTAAAGTTAAATGTCTGTTAGTGAGTTGTACCTTAACCGGATGCTTTTGGTAGTCATCAAAAAACTTCTGGCAAAATTACAGCTGGATATCTGTCAGTCCGCCCTGGCGGACTGACCCCCAGCTGCCAAGACTGGCAATAGGGACATTGAATGTCACCTCTCTGGTGGGGAAGGAGCCTGAGTTAGTGCGTGAGGTTGAGAGGTACCGGCTAGATATAGTCGGGCTCACCTCTACGCATGGCTTGGGCTCTGGAACCAGTCTCCTGGAGAGGGGCTGGACTCTGTCTCAGTCTGGAGTTGCCCCTGGTGAGAGGCGGCGGGCTGGGGTGGGTATTCTAATATCCCCTCGGCTTGCTGCCGGTACGTTGGGATTTTTCCCGGTGGACGAGAGGGTTTGTTCCCTGCGCCTTAGGGTCGGGGAACGGGTCCTGACTGTCATCTGCGCTTATGCGCCGAGTGGCAGTTCAGAGTACCCAGCCTTCTTAGAGTCCCTGGGGGGGGTGCTGGAAGGTGCTCCACCTGGAGACTCTGTTGTCCTGCTGGGAGACTTCAATGCTCACGTGGGTAACGACAGCGAGACCTGGAGGGGCGTGATTGGGAGGAACGGCCTCCCTGATCTGAACCCGAGCGGTGCTTTGTTATTGGACTTCTGTGCTAATCACAGTTTGGCCATAATGAACACCTTGTTCGAACATAAGAGTGTCCATAAGTGCACGTGGCACCAGGACGCTCTAGGCCGTAGGTCGATGATCGATTTTGTAATCGTATCACCAGACCTGCGACCATATGTTCTGGACACTCGGGTAAAGAGAGGGGCTGAGCTGTCAACTGATCACCACCTGGTGGTGAGTTGGATCAGGTGGCGGGGGAGGACGCTGGACAGACCTGGTGCACCTAAACGCGTAGTGAGGGTGTGCTGGGAACGACTAGCAGAGGCCCCAGTCCGCGAGATCTTCAACGCACACCTCCGGCAGAGCTTCAACAGCATTCCGAGGGAGGCGGGGGACATCGAGTCCGAATGGACCATGTTCAGCGCCTCCATTGCCGAAGCTGCTGCATTGAGCTGCGGCCGCAAGGTGGTTGGTGCCTGCCGTGGTGGTAATCCCCGAACCAAATGGTGGACACCAGAGGTGAAGGGAGCCACCAGGCTGAAGAAGGAGTCCTATCGGGCTTGGTTAGCCTGTGGGACTCCGGAGGCAGCCGACAGGTATCGACAGGCCAAGCGGAATGCGGCTCGGGCAGTGGCTGAAGCAAAAACTCGGGTGTGGGAGGAGTTCGGAGAGGCCATGGAAAAAGACTTTCGGACTGCCTCGAAGAGGTTCTGGCAAACCGTCAGGCGTCTCAGGAGGGGAAAGCGGTGCTCTACCTGCACTGTGTATAGTGCTGGCGGAGCGCTGCTGACGTCGACTGAGAAAATTGTCAGGCGGTGGAAGGAATACTTCGAGGACCTCCTTAATCCCACTGACGCGTCTTCCGAGGAGGAAGCAGAGTCTGGGGATGAGGGGAATGACCCGCCAATTTCCGGGGGCGAGGTCACTGAGGCAGTTAAACAACTCCTTGGTGGCAGAGCCCCTGGTGTTGATGAGGTCCGCCCCGAGTTCCTGAAGGCTCTGGACGTTGTAGGGCTGTCCTGGTTGACACGCCTCTACAATGTTGCGTGGAGATCAGGGGCAGTACCCGTGGATTGGCAGACCGGGGTTGTGGTCCCCATCTTTAAGAAGGGGGACCGGAGGGTGTGTTCCAACTACAGGGGGATCACACTCCTCAGCCTCCCCGGGAAAGTCTATGCCAGGGTGCTGGAAAGGAGAGTTCGTCCGCTAGTCGAACCTCTGATGCAGGAGGAACAATGCGGTTTTCGTCCTGGTCGCGGAACACTGGACCAGCTCTTCATCCTCTCGAGGATACTTGAGGGTGCATGGGAGTTTGCCCAACCAGTCTACATGTGTTTTGTGGACTTGGAGAAGGCATTCGACCGTGTCCCTCGGGGTGTCCTGTGGGAGGTGTTGCGGGAGTATGGGGTGTCTGGCCCATTGCTACGGGCCATTCGATCCCTATACAACCGTTGCAAGAGCTTGGTTCGCATTGCCGGCAATAAGTCGGACTCGTTCCCAGTGGGTGATGGACTCCGCCAGGGCTGCCCTTTGTCACCGGTTCTGTTCATAATTTTTATGGACAGGATTTCTAGGCGCAGCCAAGTGGCGGAGGGCTTTCGCTTTGGTGGCCTCAGGATCTCATCTCTGATCTTTGCGGATGATGTGGTTCTGTTGGCTTCATCGGGTGAGGGCCTCCAGCTCGCACTGGAGCGGTTCGCAGCCAAGTGTGAAGCAGCGGGAATGAGGATCAGCACCTCCAAATCTGAGGCCATGGTTCTCAGCCGGAAAAGGGTGGAGTGCCCACTCCGGGTCGGGGATGAGGTCCTGCCCCAAGTGGAGGAGTTCAAGTATCTCGGGGTCTTGTTCGCAAGTGATGGGAGAAGGGAGCCGGAGATCGACAGACGGATTGGGGCTGCAGCTGCAGTAATGCAGACGCTGCACCGGTCCGTCGTGGTGAAGAGGGAGCTGAGTGTAAAAGCGAAGCTCTCAATTTACCGGTCGATCTACGTCCCTACCCTCACCTATGGCCACGAGCTGTGGGTAGTGACCGAAAGGACGAGATCGCGGATACAAGCGGCGGAAATGAGCTTCCTCCGAAGGGTGGCTGGCCTCTCCCTTAGAGATAGGGTGAGAAGTTCGGCCATCCGGGAGGGGCTCAGAGTAGAGCCGCTGCTGCTCCACATCGAAAGGAGCCAGCTGAGGTGGTTTGGGCATCTGACAAGGATGCCCCCTGGGCGCCTCCTGGGTGAGGTGTTCCAGGCATGTCCCACCGGGAGGAGGCCCCGGGGCAGACCCAGGACACGCTGGAGAGATTATATCTCTCGGCTGGCCTGGGAACGCCTTGGTGTCCCCCCGGATGAGCTGGAGGAGGTGGCTGGGGAGAGGGAGGTCTGGGCCTCTTTGCTTAGGCTGCTGCCCTCGCGACCCGGCCCCGGATAAAGCGGATGAAGATGGATGGATGGATGGATGGATATCTGACCACGCTTCCTGGCAGAATTTATAAGAGTTCATTTAAACTTGTTGGTTTTCTAGCACAGACTCAGATTTTAATCTTAAAGCATTAAGCATACAATAGGGTTGAGATCAGGGCTTTGGGAAGACCATTCCAAAAGTGTCAGCCTGCTTTTATCTATTCCAAATCCAGTTTTGATTTGTGTTTAGGATCATGGCCCTGAGACACCCAACTATATTGGAGTTTCACTTATCTAGCTGTTGATTTGAGGTGAAGTTGAAGAATTTGGAGATAGTCCTCCTTCCTCATTATTCCAACTTCTTTGTGCAATGTACCAGTACCACTGGCAGCTAAACAGTCTCAAAGCATGATACTACCACCACCATGCTTGACATTACAGCGTTAGATACAGTGTTCTTAGGTTCCTTTACTCCTCCAAAGTAGTAAAGGAGAGGCCTCTTGTGGGAAGTGTGACCATAAAGCTTTTCTCCAGAAGGCATTCAGCTTGTCCATGTGTGGAAATTTGAGTAAAGCCTGAAGGTGTCCACTTTGGAGCAGGGACTTCTTTCTTAGTCGGCACACTGTCAGACTACGTCCACACTAGCCCGGATAGATTTGAAAACGTCGTTTTAGAAAGTCTGCGTTTTTGAGTGTCCACACTACGACGGGACAGCTCTGTTTTCAAATGTATGCGTTTTCGCAAGCGTTTTGAAAACGCTGCGTTTTTCCTTGGGGAACACGCCGTCTCAGTGTGGACAGGAGGCCAAAAACAGAGAGAAAACGATGCATTTTCAAATGAAAACGCATTAGTGTGGACGTAGCCTCAGTTCATGATGATGTAAAGCTTGTTTCACTGTTGACAGTGACACTGGTGTTCCAGCAGTCTTTTATGGCAGGCTCGAGTCTTGGTGGTTCCTGGGTTGTTCCTAAACATCTTAACCAGTTGCTTTTAAACTGAGGGTGACCGCTGGGGTCTTCTTCAGATCTTGGCAAAGTGGTGACATATCTGAAAAACTTTACTTCAGATATTTTTTTGTTTGAATTGTGATATCTGCAGTTGTTTAGAAATGGCTCCAAGAGACTCACCCACCTTGTGTAAATCTACAATTCTCCTTCTTAGATCTTCACTAAATGCCTTTCAGTGAAGAACAGCATTAAGTGAGTGACCCTATGTGGATTAGAGAAAATCCAAAATAAACCCAAACTTTTATACTAAATTCTTGTTTTATAAAGTAATTAAAGATGCATGCTGTACAATCATTTCACCCTGAAAAAAGAAAACCCCAAATTACACTGACATTCACGCCCAGGATGAGTATCTGTAGACGACGAGTGCAACCAGTACCTGGAGCTATCTGAACCTTGCAACCCGACTCTTGCTGAATCTTATTGATCTGTTCACCTCCACGGCCAATAACTGAAGAGAGAAGGTGGGGTTTAAAAAGAAAAGTGTGGTATACAGTACGTGTTAAAATAAAGCTGGGCTACACTCACTGAGTCCCACCATACTGTCTGGAACACTGTACTCCTCTGTGGTGGAGGTGGGTCTGATGCCATGAGTACAGGAGGGATACAAAGGTGGGGAAAAAAAGCAATAAATCAGACAATAGCAAAGTCAGATTAATACACAGTCACCTGAGAGGTATGAGATCTCACCTTTGCTGTGCAAGAGCAGCTAGCTGTGCACCAATAGCTGAGTGAGAAAACAAGGCAGGGGAGAGGTTTAGGATTACCAACGGACTAATGTGGAGGACGCAGACACCCACTGTTGACTGTAGGTCACAAATAACAATGCATCCAACAGTAAAATGAACTCACACAGCGCTTTGGCTGACTCCAAGTCACTCTGAGCAGCCAGCTTCTTGATCTCTGGCTCATCTGTCAGAGGAGGAAACGAAATTAATGTACATAAGAGACTCCCTGGAACTGAAATAATCACAAAGCGAGCGAAATAAAGGTGCAGTCACCAGTATTTGTGTCCTCTAGCTGTCGTTTCTGCGCAGTGAAGGGAAAACTATCTGGAGCAGTGCTGTTGTTCACAGGAGGACCAGCGTCGCCCCCGATCTTAGCTGCGATCTGAAACACAAGCAGAAGATTTGCCAGATAGTTCGCTGTAGTACAGCAGATCTACAGTATTACTGCTTTTTAATGATTTTTACACATTTTTCTGATTTCCCCCCGAGCTTCCTCCTTGAGGTTAACCCACCCCACCCACGGAAATCCTGGGAATGCCTCTGGCAAGACTGTAGTTTATTTTATGGATCAGATCCACCATTTATTTTAATGAGCTATGTGATGGATACTGATGTGTTTTCTGTTCTTTGGCCTTGAGGCTGCAGCACACACCTGAATTATCCTGAAACACCTTTATATAAACTACTAACATTCATAATGTAGCTCAGCGCAGAGGAAGAAGCTGGCAGTGAAGTGAAGGTAATAATGTTCTCTGAAGGTTTTCAGTGTTGTCACACTGGATATTTGGTGGGACGCTGAAACTGTCCGGCCTCAGTGACAGTTAAAGCTAACGCTGACATGTGATGGATGAAGCGGTAGAGGTGTGCCTGACTGTAGACACATTCACCATGAAGTGTTTGAATGTAAAATATGAACCTGGTCTCAGGTGTGTCCGCCTTCATACATGCTAGCTTCTTAGCTGTCTGTCTCATCCCTGCCTCACCTGCCGGGCCCGCTGCACCGCGTCCGCAAACGCATCCTTCTTGGCGCCCCCCGCTCCGTTCCCCACAGCCGCCTGTCCGGGCAGAGGAGCCCCGGGGACGGGCGGAGGTACCGCGTTGTACTCCGACATGGTATCCAGAAAAGACCGAAGAGGAGAGAGAAGCAGAAAGCCGGGATCAGAGCTACGCAGGAGTGGGATGGGAAGTCAAGAAAGTGACGGCAAGGATAGCGCCGGTTGGAGACACGACGGAGGCCGGGAAGGATCATTCGCAATTTTATTGTTGATTTGGTGGTAGCTGATTTATTATCATAGAAAACATAATCAAAGCTCATATGCAGGATGTAAAAGAGACTTTTTAATTTATTTTTTTAAATAGTTGTGCTTGAGCGATTTAACAGCCTATCCAAAGCCCAATAACTTATGTTTTTAAAATAGATTTTGTATTATGAACAAAAAATATAAAAAGGACAAGTAACCGATCTTTAATTGTGGTGGGATACAGGTGCAATATAGCAGAAATGAACTACTTTGGTCCAGCACTACAGTAAACATGGTTTAGGTATTTTCCACCTCCGTCCCAAGTTACTCACATCTTCCCAGTAAGATGACTCTTGCTTAAAAAATATAAAACTGCAGTCGACCTTTCAAGTCTGTTTTCTGAGTAAAGTTTGAGCCAAATCATGAAACACTTGAAATGCAATTATCGTAATAAACTCAGCAACCATTTCAGATTTTTTAAAATCAGCTGTGATTCTTATGGTGCACTTCTATGAAATGTGATCTAATATCAGCTGTGCTTGTACTCCAAGTTTCTAGTATCTGAGAGACTTGGGCTATATATGTCTCGGGGATCTTATGGAGTTTGAATCAACACTGGGACAAATGTTTTGTCATGTATTCAAGTAACTGTGAGTGGAGCTGTGGAACACGGAAGATTTCTTTGATGGCTTGTCGATTTCTAACATATCAATGACACCGTAAATTTGTAGTTTTTTTTATATATATATATACATTGTATTAGTTGCATCTTTAAAATATGTTTATCAAAATGTGTAATTCTAATGATTATTTAAACATAATTTTATGCAGTAAAATATATGGAAATTAAATCAGGGCATTAACAGATGGAACTAAGTTTTTTACACTGCAGCATTTTGCTGTAATTACTTTTCTTAGAGTGAAAGTACGGGTTGCAAAATTATTACAATAACTTACAATAAAGGTGAAAATGAGCATGCAGTAAATCTGAATTACTATAACTTAGTGTCAAAATCCTCTGAAATGTCTTACAGTCTACATTTCAAAGTTGTTGTTTTTTATCACAAGCAAAATACAGAAAACAGTCAAACATAAAATCTTTATTGAATTCTTAACGCTGAACCATTTAATGTAGAACCAGGGGCAAATCTAAGGTTTGGGCTAGGGTGGCATCAACCGTTGTGACAACGAGAATCTGCTAACTATATTAAAACCAACTCAAGGTTGCATAGCTTATTACATAAAAAAAAATAACCCATTTTTAAAAAATCAGGATCTACTCTTAGTACCTCTGTTTCAATCCCGTTTTTTTAGTTTGCTTAGCAAGTTCCTGCATTTGAGTTTTTATAGAGTTTTTCTTCTAATGAATAACTATCTTGTCCGTTGTGGGAACTTGCTGGTTAATCATTTTCATCAGGCAGAGGACTTTCATCCACATGACTGGCTGAGGCGCTCATGCTGCCAATCCCAGAGGTGACGTCAGAATTTCCAGCTCTGGTCTTCAGCCATTCAGACACTTTGGCACGTGCCCTTTGATTCCAAAGTTCTGACATGTTCCCAAACTCGGAGGGAGCGTCTCCACTCACTGAAACAGAAATTGAATGCTATTTGATATCATACCCACAAGTAAAAATACAAAACAAATTCAGAGTTTTCTCTAATTAATATCAACTCACTGCTTGGAATGAAAACTCCATCCAAGCTGGCTCCTCGCTTCACAAATGGTTGTGTTGGCTCTTCTGGTTCATTTACGACAGCTGTCAACATTCGGTCTATCAGCTCTTGCTCCCTCTTGTTCCACTCTTCTTCTGTCAGCACAGGCTGTTTTTTCCCTTGTTTGCTTTCAGCAGTGAAGCATTGTCCCTTGTTCCGTGTGATCAAATCAATTATTTTTTGGAAGAGCAGTTTGACAGGAAAATGATAACCCAAACCATGGCAGTTGAGGACATGGTATCTGTATCCACACTTTTCCACCAGCCACTGGAGGCTTTTCCCCTCTCCTGCAATGTGCTCCTCAATGAGTCTGTCATTCAGCCAGTCTCCCCAGGTGAACAACACCATGCAATGTCTCCACACTCTCTCTCCAAAGGGCATCAAAAGCTCAACCAGTGCTTTGTGGTCTTCCTCTGTGAATGCTTTGGAAATGGGAACAACCAAGAGAAAAACATGAGGGCCTGGAGCGCACATGGAGACGCTGCGGAGAACTTCTTCTTTTAGCCAGACAGGAGCCGTCGTGTCTGCAGGCCAGCCTGGAGTCTCAATGACTGCAACATTTATTCCACCAAAATATCCTTCATGCTTTACACACTTTTCTGTTCTTCTCTGGTCCTGGAATTCCTGCACAATTTTTTTTAATTTAACAATTGTTACAGATCTGATAAATTAAATTAAATTGTATCCTTTCTATATCACATTTCAATTCAGGCAGCATATTGGGCTACCTTTTTCAACAAACTTCTCTCAAATATCGTTTTGAAAAAGATTTTGTTTCCTGCCATACTCTTCCCAGATTCCTCTCTGCCAAGCAGTACAATCCTCAGGTCAGTGATTGTCAGTCTCTCTCCTGTAAAAAAGTAAAGTTTAAACTGAAAGAGTGACTAAAATAATGCCATAATTATTTGATGATTTCTTGATTACCTTCAAATAACTTTCCCAGTATTCTTGATTGTCTTTTAGTGGTCTTTCTGATCCATCTAGCTAATTTTCCTTCAGCCTCTTTTCTGGCCTCCAGCTGTGCTTCACGATCTGGGTCAACTTTATAATGTGAGTCTTCATTTCCTGCCCACATCTCTTCAATCTTCTCCAGGAGATCTTGTACCTGCATCTCATCATCATCCTTCATGTTGTCCAGGACGTGGTACCTGTTCCCACACTGCTTCATCAGCCACTGCAGACCTTCCTCACTCTCTATACGTTCTTCCACAGTCTTCAGTCCCAGCCAATCACCTCTAGTGAACAGAACAATGGTGTGCTTCCAGACATCATCCCTAAACAGCCTCATGTGCTCCTGGACTGCTCTATGATAGGATGTATTAAATGCAGATGCCAGGCCTACCACGAGGAGCACTGCGTGGGGTCCTGGAGTGCACATGTACACACTGTTCTCTATTTCATGTTTATCTGTCTCAGAGGTGTCCTGAAGGGTGTGGTTGTAGAACCAGCCAGGAGAATCCACCACTGCGAGTGTCCTTTCTCCCAGAATGCCGTGATTAATTTCACAGGACATCGTTGTTCTTCTGTGATGAACAGCAAAAGCCTTTTTCCTCAGAATGGTGTTTCCAGCCGAGCTCTTGGCTGACCACTGAGCACCAACCATCACTAGTCTTAAATGTGCTGGTGGGGTTTTACCACCTGCAGAAGCAAAACTAATCAAGAATCAGGCATATAGTTTCATGCATTCAAATTATGATATATATATATATTAGGGGTGCAACAATACTCGTATTGATATTGAACTGTTCGATACAGTGCTTTCGGTTCGGTACGCATATGTATCCAACAATACAAAATTTATTTTATCAACTTTTCTTCTGACGATGCTGTCTGTGTCGAGCGCTCAGTGGATCTGCGCTCGACAGTGCAGCCTAGGCGGAGTAGTCGAACGCAGATTCACTGAGCGCAGGGCAAGCTAGCAAGACAGAAATTAAGCTCTCCTTGCAACATGGCAAATTGAACCTCCCCCACCCTAATTCAGATCTGGCGTTTGGAACTATTTTGGTTTTCATGTGACGTATGACCCTGAAGGTAAGCGCGTCATGGACAAAAGTAAAACAGTATGTCAGATGTGCCACGCAATGTTCAATTACATTGGTGGGAACTACTGCGTTAGCGCAGTTAGCTCGTTAACGTGTTGACACCGTCCAGCCCCACGCACGGGGCGATCCGCGGTAGCTCGTTAACAGAGATTTGCCGTGTTGTGGCGTTAACGCCATTTCAACGAGATTAACGCTGACAGCACTAGTGGGAACACAACAAATATGACTGCACATTTACTCTGACATCATCCTAGTGCAAAGACAAGTGGAAGCAGACAAAAACAACAAGCAGGCATGCTACACACGTTACCCGAGTCATTTAGACAGCCGTTAGCACATGATTCTCCTTATGGGGACCTGATATGTTTAATATGCTGCTGAGAATATAGCCCAGAAGAAGCGTATAGTATAGCTTTTATTTTGGAAAGAGGCATTTCTCTGTAATAAACTCTCTTTTCCAAAGATGAGTGATTTCTCGATCAGATAGATTTGTTTAGATTTTTTATTACTTTGTTGTTTCAGCAACATTAAATTTAAAAACTGTACTTTTGAGTTAAAATATATATTTATAATTTTAATAAATGACAAATTAAAAAGGCATGAACATTTTTTTTGTATCGAAAAAATATCGAACCGTGACACCAAAGTATCAAACCGAACCGTGAATTTTGTGTATTGTTGTACCCCTAATAAATATATATATATATATATATATATATATATATATATATATATATATATATATACCATCACCAAAACCAACCAGCTGATCTACACCATGGCAGCAGTGATATCACTAGGATGTTTGGATAAAACTTGACCAGCAACAAAGAAGCAGTGGGACTAGGCGCCAAGATCAAGGCAGCAGGAAGGGAAGGCCAACTATCAGAGCTGCAGAAAGGAGTTATGAAGAAAGGGATGTCTAAGAAGTACCTGACTTCATGCCTAAGGCCTTGGAACCTGCCAAGCAATTACTCATAGTCCTGGCTAGTGACTTGAAGAGGTATACCAGAGGGATATAAACCAGTTGTACTCCACTGAACCATCCAAGTTGTACTCTCAGTAGCAGGGGAACAATATTGGAACAGCAGCTCCACCGAGGCTGAAGAGCAATACTAGAAGAAAATCTTGGAGAAGGACACAACACATAACAGCTATGCTCAGTGGCTAGTGGAGCTAAGAGCAGACCACAGCAACCTTCTTGAACAGGATTGGGTAACCATCACAGTAGGAGACACCCAAGAAAGGGTCTCCAGTATAAAGAGTTGGACAGTGCCAGGCCCTGACATGATTCGTGCCTACTGGTTAAAGAAGCTAACTACACTCCACGAGCATCTGGCAGCACAAATGAACTGGCTGCTAATAAATGAATCATATCTAGAATGGCTAACTAAAAGCCAGACAGTCCTGATGCCCAAGGATCCCCAGAAAGGACAGGTCCCATCCAACTACCGGGCTTGACTGTAAGACCAGACTAATCAACTTGTGAACCGCCTGATTTCACTACAAGAAAGCAGGAAGCACACGACAGACACAGAGACACAGACTAGACACTGAACAGAGGGAACGCCGAGTACAGAGACGCGACTGACTGGGGAACAAGAGGACAAACACAAGGACAGAACTAAACCTACACGAAACATGTATAATAATGTTGAGTGTATTTTAGTGTTGCATGCTTTTATTCTATTTATTGGGAATGCTCCCGGAGAGACTCCGCCCCCTTGCTTCCCCAATTAGATACACCTGGAGGTCATAGGGGGCAGGAATCAATCGGGCCTCCCTTGTTGGCAGCGGCCAATAAGAGGATCTGGCAGGTCAGAGAAGGGGACGTGTGTGACTGGACGCAGGGCAGCAGGAAAACCATGGAATACAGCGGCGGCGCAGCCACAAGAAGTGGTTGTGTGGGAGGACACCGCCAAAGGTAGCGTGAGCCACGGAGCGGCAAGGTGCGGCTGCAGTAGAAGGAGAGCGGGCCTTCAGTCAGTGGATGGCAGCCTCTTCCTCTCTTAAGTGAACGCTTAAGGCAGGGAGCAGCGGCGGGCGGAGTTTGGAGCTCTGCCCTCCCTGGACAAGTACCGACTATTAAGATTTATATAATACCCCGGGAAATTAAGGATAAGGATAAGAAAAGTGACTGCCGCTGCTCTCCTGTGCCTAGCGGAACCTCGAGTGGAGCAGCGAGGAGGCGACTGAGGACGTGGTCGGCCAGGCTCCCACTGGTGGAATCGGCAGATTCTTCACAGCCAGGAAGTCTGGCGGAGCCTGATCAGGAACTTTGGGACTTAGCTCAGGGACTGAGCATCATCATATTTTTATTATGCTGAGGTTTATGTTTTTATTTTGTTCTCTCCCCTAATCAGGGTATTTTTAGTGTTGTAAATAAAGTGTATTTATCTTTTGACTATTTTAACCGGGTAATACGTTTTCTGTTTCCGTGATCACCCCCTGCTGCTCTTCCTATTATTGAAGGGGTTCCCTTCTACACTTGTGACATAAGCACTAGAAATCTCAAACCAAGGAGAACAGGAGAGCTAGAAGTACAAAACTGCAACCCAAAACACAACTGCCATAAAATGTGATAATATCAAAATAAAAGTACAAAAACTCAAAACACTGGGTCACCGACCGAGGACCATGACACATTGCCGTATACATGGATCTTGGAATGCCTAGAATTGTCCAAGATTAAAAGGACCCTCAGAGCCTTCATCAGAAATTCAATGGGGATGTGGGGAACAACACTAGAGGCCAACTTCAAGCCAACTGCACAAGTTTCCATCAAGTGCGGGATGTGCCAAGGAGATGCTCTGTCCCCATTCGTCATAGTCCTGAATCCTCTCAGTTAAATAGCTGACAAGACTTGCTACACATACCGAATGGAGCAATCATTAGCCACCTCCTCTACGTGGATGACATCAAGCTGTATGCCAAGAGTGAATGAGACATAGATATACTGATCCATACCACTACGATCTACATCAGTGACATCGGAATGTCATTTGGACTGGAGAAGTCTTGTCAGATGGTAACAAAGAGAAGAAAAATAGTCCAAAAAAATAGTCAGAGCAGCATTACAGACCTTAAGGATAGCTACAAGTGCCCAGGAATTCCAAAGATAAATAGGAATCATGAAAGCTGCAACCACCAAATACCTAGTGAGAGTAAGGCTAGTCCTGAGGAGTCAGCTGAATGGGAAGAATACGATAATCCAGAATAATAAGCTGGCCAAATAAAAAGATAAAAACTACTGACAACAAGACTTGGAAGCTCCTTACTATGCATGGCGGATTTCACCCAAAATCCAGCACTGTATGCTAAGCAGAAGGAAGGAGGCCAAGAACTAGTGAGAGCAACAAAGTCAGATGTTTTCTCCAAGTTCAAAAGACCCAAGTAGACATGGGCAACCTGCCATGGAAGTTTCAATGGAACTGAAACTGGAACCTATGGATCGGACCTTATCTCTATAGGGATTACTTCTGTTTTTAAGTTACAAAGTAGCGACAGACCATGAGTCCCTACATTCAGAAGGCAAATATCTCTAATGAATATCTAAATGTAACTGTAACTAGAAACTGGTATCCATTGCCTTGTCTCATGTGGTGGTACATGAAATATCTTGTATGTGTGTGTGAATGAAGTGAGAAATATGTCTCATTTTCTTCTGCAATTTACTTTAGAGATTTATTAGTCTTTAATTCAACTTCATTGTGATTTTTTTTTTCAGGACCTTTGACTCACCTTCAATTAGTGCTCTGAGTTTCCTTCTGTGTGTCTGCACCTCATTGAACCTCGTTGATGCTCTGTCACTTATTGCTTTTATTTCCTCCCTCAGAGTGTTTCCATGAGCACGATCAATGGGATAGTGTCGGCCTTCGTTTGCAGCAACCATTGCCTCGATTTTCTCAAAAAGCTTTTCAACTTGACTGCTGTCCTCCCTGTTACTCATACAGAGGACATGTTTTCTGTTTCCACATTGCTCAAGAATCCACTGCATTTCTGACCACATACTGATTTTGAAGTTGATATTTTTTTTTTCCCATGGATCTTCAGCAGTGAACAGTACGATGGTGTGATTCAACACATCCTTGTGGAAAAGTTTAAGGTGCTCTTTTAAAGATGATATGAAGATCTGGGGCATAAAAAAGCTATGATGAAAGACCAGAAGAAAGGCGTGAGGTCCTGGGGGACACAGATGGACGCTGTTCTGGATTTCTATCTGATCCAGCTTTGGGGTGTTTTCTAGTGGATAGTGCCACCACCAGCCTGGAGTATCCACCACAGTGACCCGTCTGCCATGAACCTCCTGCTGCCCCGCCACACTCTGGGCAGTTCTTCTGCTGGTGTCAAAAACATTTTGACCCAGTATGATGTTACCGCTCAGACTCTTATTACTGGGCTCTCCTGTTAATTCTCTGCCACCTATCAGCACGATCCTCAACTCTGGAGAGTCGTGCCCTTAAACACAAGCAGGAAGTGTCACATAAACAGTCATCAGATCATGTTTCCATCAGACAGCTCAGTGTGATATGGATCGGTACAACATTTCATCCTGTCTATTTGAATTTGCTGTTTTATTCTTAAATTCAAAGCCAAACTATAATAAGAGGTTTAGGCACAACTACTATAGTTACATCTCAGCAGCTTTGCTGACATAGATTTGTTGTGTGTGATCACACTGAGAGATGACACACTCTAAACAGTCGTACTTTATTTAACACAGCTGGTTAGTAAAGAGTCGATCAACAAATAATCAACAAGTAACAAAAATAAAACCTATATTCTGCAATAACGAGATAAGACTCACCGAGGCTAGAAACCGCATGCTTATCAGCCATTGTTTTAAACAAAGCTATTTCTGCTTCCAGCAATGACTGAAGTGACAACTATATAATCTTGAAACTTCACAAAATAAGGTGTGGCATGTACTTTGAACTGCTATTCTCTTCTTTTAGTCCTGGTTGCAGTTAGGTGTGTAATTTGTTGAACAGGGGTTCAAAATTTGTTGAATCCCTGTTTGGGGATTGCAAACACTGACAAATAAGTAGTTTCATTGCTGGGTGACGCTCATTCCCTTGTCGTTTCACAACAAATTAAGCAGATGAATAATCTGGAGTTGATTCCAAATGATGAAGTTGTATTTGGTAGATTTTAACAAGAACTGTCAATATGAGCTTCAAAGAGATGTTTGTGCAAGTCAAGAAAGCTATCATTAGGCTGAAAAACAAACTAAAAATATCAGAGAGAAACTCTAGGAGTGTCCAAATCTATAATCTATTCTTAAAAAGAAGAAATGCACTGGCCAACTCACTGACCACAAAAGGTCCAAAAGATGACGGACGACAGCTTAAAGTGGATGATCACAGAATTATTTTCATGGTTAAGAAAAACAAAATGTTTGTCCAAGTTGGGATAGGCAAGTTTCTCAAGGTTTACAACCTTGTGCCCTGCAACACAGATGCAGCATTGTTTACAAACTGTAAAACTAGAAAAGTGTCTTCATACAGAATTTATGGACACGTTTGTGTAACTGCAAGTACTAGTAAATAAAACTGTAAAAACAATGTGAGTAGATAGCAGTGGTATGTTTGCTTAGCTTGTCCATCAGTTTAAAAGCCAAGATGACAGAGGTGTGAAATAATATGATGTTTTATACATACAGAATAACCTGTAAATGATATCTCTGTTAAGCACTGAGTACTCTACTGAACACTGTGGAATTTAAGCACAATCAGACATGTGACACTGAGAGTCACTTCCCTGTATGCAAAGACACGGCCAGTCTGATTAAAAATGTGCTTCCTTGTTATGTTAACAAATAAATCAAAACAGTCTTATATTCCATTTCTATATACAGGTTTTATGAACAGAATAATATTTACCAGAGCTGGGAACAGCACGCTCATCAGCCATTGTTTAACTAAAGTGAAACAAAGAACAGGAAAGGCAGAACTCAAAGAACCAGTTTTGATCATCTACAAGCTGTTTTCTTAAGTCTTTTTAAAAGAGAAACACCAAATATTTACTTTAGAAATGTTTTGATATTCTTTTTAAAATCAGTTCAGGCAAACAGTGCTGTGAAGAAGTATTTGCCTCTTCCTCATTTCTTGGTTTTTGTTTTCTTTCCATATTTGTTAAATGTTTCAGATGGTAAAATAAATGTTGATATTAGGCTAAAGTAACCTGGTTAAAGACAACAGTGATTATTTATTTTATTAAGGTAAGAAAGTTGTCCAATCCTACCTGATCCTGTACGACAAAGTGAGAGCTTAGTTCAGTTTCACTAAACAAACCCAGGCCTGATTACTGCCAGACTTGTTGAATCATGAAATCACCATAAGGAAGAGAAACTGTCTGATAAAGTGAAGTAGGCTAAAAGCTCTCAAACAGCACCACATATAATAACACAGCCTAAAGAAATAGCTGAGAAATAAAGTCACTGACATCTATCAGTCTAGAAAGGGTTACAAAGTCAAAAGAGCCATTATCGACAAATGGAGAAGAGCATAAAAGTCATAAAAGAAATCAGAACAACATTTAAAGAACTGCAGGCCTCACTCACCTCAGTCAATGTTAAAGTTCATGATTCAACAATAATAAAAAGACTGTGAAAAATAGCGTCCATGGGAGAGCAAAAAGAACACAAAGGTTCGTATCATTCGCCCAAGAAATATATTAAATAAAAAAATATTAAATTAAAATTTTATATATAAAGTAATATTCTGACGAGAAAAAAGATTCATCTTTTGGAAGTCAAACATGGTGGTGGTAGTGTGATGGTCTGGCGCTTCTTTGCTGCACAAGGTAGAGGCTGCTTGCAGTTTTTAGCAGAGACTTTTACATATCCTTTATTTATCGGGGTAAAAAGTGTCATTGACATAAAAAATGTCTTTTTTTAAAAAAGAAAGATCTGGCCAAGAGGGAAGCAGAAATTGTAAAAATAAATAAATAACAATAAACAGTTTTATAAACATACTTTAAGTGACTAAGAAGGAAACGGTTGAATATAATATAATATAATATAATATAATATAATAAAATATAATATAATATAAAATGCAGAATCATAAACATATCTTTATTTCACATATATAGCCCCTTCAAAAATCATTTTTTTAAAAATTGTATTTATATAGCACCAAATCACAAGAGCAGTCACCTCAAGGTGCTTTTTATTTTAAGGCAGACCTTACAATAATACATACAGAGAAACCCCAAAAATCATATGACCCCTATTGGCAAGAACTGGCGACTGGTGGAAAAAAAACCCCTCCCTTTTAACAGGAAGAAACCTCCATCAGATCCAGGCTCAGGGAGGGGCGTCTGTCTGCTGCGACCGGTTGGGGTGAGAGAAGGAAGACAGAACCGAAAACATGCTGTAGAAGAGATCCAGATATATATTTATACTTCCCCAGTCTATGTACACTAACAGGCCAGTTGCCATTTCTTTAATGAGGAGGATGTGGACGTCCTGGAGAGGGAGGAACAGAGGGACGGAGAGTAACACAGTTCATTTACATGAAAGGGGAAAGATATCTAGGCCCCTTAAGTGTACCTCTATCTCCAACTTACAATGCTGTGATTGCGTCCATTCCCCAACTCTCTGAATGATACTCATGGTCAATCAATGGTACAATCATGAAACTGCCCATTGTTAGACATTGTTAGTTTCACCTATTATGCAAATGTACTGTTTAAAAGGTTGGGGAAACCTGCAGTCAACTGAGAGTGAAGAGTTCACTTGGATGAGTATTGAAATGGTTCTTCCACTGAAAAAGTCCAGGAAAACAGGATCAACTTCTAGGTTTGTAATTTTTGTTTATTCTCTTTAGTGACAGGGTTTTAAATCTGTGCTAATATTAGTGTTTTCTTGGAAAAATTTACTGACAGGGGAACAGTAGGCTGTGAAAGTCTGGGTGAATATAGTTATATAAATAAAGGAAGGAAACTTTGAAGTTAATTTGCCTTCTTTTGGTTGTATGGGTAACAGGTTAGAGTGACCCTCAGTCGAGTCTGAAAAGACTGGATAAGCACAAAATATACCAAAGTGAACTGGTCTTTGTTCCTCGTGACTCAATCATTCTTTTCAGGTCATAGAATTGTTTTGCTCTTCCTTATCCAGGTTAAATGAGCTTCAGTAACAGGGTTGCTGATATGTTTTTGGGGAAAAACATTTATTATTCTTCATCTTTAACATATTGATGTGATGAAAAAAATGGTGTAACAATATAAAAGACACAATTAGAAAATGAATTGTAACTCTTTGACATGAAATATGGTTATCAAGAAGTTGGGATAAAATGTAAAAAAAAAAAACAGCTTCTTGATCTATTTTGTACTTTAAATATTTTGGAACCATTTTTTTTTAACAACTAGCTTTAGCTTTTTCTCCCAAGTGTAATTTACACAAAAAAATTATATTTTAATAGCTTTTACGTGGATGGATGGGATATAATTTTGTGAAACGTGAAATGCTCACACTAGAGGGAGCTGTCGTTATTTTACCTCTCCATTAAAGGCGACGCCACACGCCATCTTTGTTATGGGCGGACTAGGACAGCTGATGACGGAGGCGTTTTCTTCCCTGTGATTGGTGGACTGACGCCATGCCAAAGGTCGTGTATATTTCGCGCTCTCGATTCACAACCGAACTGGCGCGCTATTGAAACAGCCGCAGTATGTGAAGAAATACGAACCTTTGGTTCGGTTTCGGAGCAGTTCGGAAAATATCCGTGTAACATTTTAGCACTTTGCCTTCTTATATACTTGTCTGACACGCCGGCAAATGTTTGGAGCACTTCTGGGATCTGTGGGAAGCTTTTAGACTAGCATCTAGCGAAGACAGCTAGCTTGTTGTTTTACAGTAACATATTTCTTTTGGCAACAAACAGACTCACACGATGATTTTATGTTTAGTTGTTTGTTCAGTCAGTCGTAGACGTGAATGACAAACCTTTGCAGCAAGTTCCGGTTCGGCTTCATCGGTGAGTGTTTCCTTTGTTTACGTGGTTTCTCTCTCTTGTGTCGCACAAACCTGGAAGTTCCTGGGCGCCATGTCAGGAATAATATCATTTTACAGCTTAGTTGTTGTTTGCAAACACCATAAGTAACACACACGTGAGCCTACTGTTTATTAGCTTTTTCATACTGACAGTGTTTTAGCAAAACTTCTACTTGGCTGTCGTGACATTAACAAAAAGCGCTGACAGACCACCGCTTTAAAGAAAAGGAAAGGCTTTGTGTTATCACTTGTAAATACACTTAGTGTTAAAGTAATTATTAATATTTCTGAATGTAAATACCACATGCTTTTATCACAATGCCAAAACATAATAAACACTCGTAATCCGCGCAACAAAATAAAAGGAAAACGGCTAAATCATCCAGAACATACCTGAATGCAGATGCATCATATAAGGTACAACTAACCTGCACATAGCTTTATTTTAATTGTTGATTTTCATTCCCCCCCCCCCCCCCCCCTTTCTTTCCCCATTGTTATTTTTCCGGGTCCTTTTTTTCTTGCCACCAGACTCGCTGCCTGGTGATTGTAGTGAATTTTTCACATTCAGCGACTGATTGCAACTTGTGGTGACTAAAGATTGCCCACTCACGACCAATTTTGATTGCACAGGTTGCCTAGTAGGAGGCAACCTTTTTGCAGTCAGTCTGACTTTGACTGACTGCCATTACTCGTTTAAGGTTTGCAAATAGTTACATCTAATTTATAAACACTGACTTATTGTTGGTTATTGTAAATATTGGATATTTACAAAGTTTAACTTTGAGGACATCATTTGCAGTTAACAAAAGGTTCAAAGATCTCAATATAAGTCAATGAAATACTCGGCAAAAATAAAAAAAAAAGATTGTGATAATATCATATTATGGAGTGTCTGGTGAGTCCCACCTGTAGCTTTTAGTTATTATTTTCTCTAAAAATGGTAAAGTCACAGAGGAGGAGAGACGGCTCCTTGGCAGGAATCAGTATGAGGGAAAATTAGAAAATGTCAGGTGACAGGATGGGTCACCTGGGAAAAGGAAAGCAGTTAAACTTTCACCTGAATCTCTGATGTGTCTTTGCTGATCTGTTCTTCTGCAGAGTTGTGTGTAACAGTGTTTTATTTATTTCTGCTTTAGGTCTCGTCAGATAATGGCTGGTGTTGTGGCTATGCCTTCTGTCATTGAGGACTTTGACAGCCAGGTGTGTTATGACTCTGATTTGAGCAGCGCATCAAATGCACCAACTATTTTTAACTGCCTCGCATTTTTATCTTTGATTAAATTTGTCTTTCTTTTGCAGCCTTGCAAGAAATCTCGCAAAGATGGTGGCAGTCCTGTTGTCAAAACAATCACCAACTATTTCTCTCCTGTGCCTAAGCCTGTGGAGAAACCCTTCTCTCCTCCACGTTCCAACAACATCATGAACTACTTTCGCAAGATGGCTCCATCCTGTAAAGAGAAAACCAGCTCACCAGAGCAAACTAAAGAAGCAGGGAGGCCTCATTTTGCAGAAAAACACACCAATCCGGAGACGGTAAAACAGCTGTCTCAGAAACGGGGTCGAAAAACCAGCAAAGCTGCAAGGAAACTTGTGGGGGCTGAAGGTGTCAGTTCCACCGAGGAGTCAAGTTGCGTGACTGTACAAGAATCGCATGAAAGCAAAGACCAGGCTGTAGATGCAGTTAAAAGTTTTGGAGTCCTTGGCAGCGATACAGCAGCTCTACTGGCCCAGCTTAGTGCTGAGAGCTGCATTCCTGCAGAAACATCAGAGAGAAATGCCACTAAGATTATCACGGATGAGCAGGCTGAGAAAGATGATGATCAGGAAGATGGTTCTAAATGTGTTGAACTTAAAACAGCACTAAACACTATTGAGTTGTCTCCGATTGTACCCTCAAAGTATGAAGCAAAACAGGTTAAAACCACACCACAAAATACCAGGAAGAGGCAGCAACAAGAGGCAAAGCAGTCAGAGCCAGAGGAGAAAGAAGCAGAAACTGAGAACTCTCTCCGTGATGTAAGCACGGAGGTCAATGTTGATGACTCTTCTCAGTTGAACAGCAGCACAGTAAGAATCTCCTTTGAGGATTTTGTGCGGAGTCAGAGTCAGGATGAGGCTGAAGAGGACAGAGAAGATGAAGAAGTAAAAGATGATGACCGTAAAATAAAAACTGAGACAAAGGAAACAAACTTGGGTGAGCTGGATATTTCTAAATCTGAAGAAAACATGGTTCCTAAGGAGTCGCCATCATTTCAGGTTTCACCCCGAACTGTCACCATCCAGGCTCAAGTGCACGTCTCACCAAAACAAGAACCAAGCAAAGCAGTGGGAAAGTTGGCTTCCATCTTCAACCGGAAAAAAGGTGGGCGTAGTCCTGCAGAGAGATTCTCACCTTCTCTCGCAGAGGCTGGACACCAGCTTCCTTCTCTGACTACCAAACGGAAATCCAACGTGGTTCTCCAGGAGGAGGATCTAGAGCTGGCAGTGCTCGAGAGCGAATCCACTCCTAAGTGCAGTGAAGTCGAGAGGAAGCAGTTTATGGCCGCTTTTAAGCAGCCCACTGCAGACGGCTCCAAATCCAAGCCTGTCAAGAGCCAAAGCAAGCAGAAGCAACCAGGAGAGCAAAGTTTGGATGCTGCTGATAAAGCTGCTGAAGCTGAAACTGAAAGTCTGCTGACTGTTCAGCAAACATCTCAACCCTCTCAAGGAAAGAAAGCCACTAAGAAGAAAACAGCTAAAAAGGGGAGAAAGAAAGCTAAAGAAGGAGAGGAGACTGTGAGTGCGTCTCCTGCTGCTGCTGATGAAGAAACGCCAAACATGACTGTTGAGGTCGAGGAGAAAAGGCCAGAGTCTCCCATCACCACATCTCCGTCCATGCCAGCTCTGAGAAGATCCAGACGGGAGGCCGTAGTGCAGAAAACACCTGAAACCACCCCAACAAGTCCTCTCAGAAAAACCAGGAGACAAACTCAAACAGAGTCAAAGGACACTGATGTTCCTGCTTTACTTCATCCTGAGGACGGCCCTATAAAGATGTCCACCCCAAAGACCCGCAAGTCCAAATATGGCGTCTTTCAATCGGAGCTGATGTGCCCGTCTGAGGATAAAGAGAGTCCAATCAGGTGACGCATGTTTTTTGTTTAATCTGCCTCCTGATCTTATCCATTTTTAACATAAAAATAAAAATGTGTAATGTTTTTTTTCTTCTTCTTTTTTTTTTTTTAGGATGAAATTTACACGATCCAGTAAAAATGTTTCCACATCTAAGGCTGAAGGCATAAATGCGTCTTTGCCTACTAAAGTAAGCATGGCATTTTTTATTTTGTGAACTTGGGGAAAAAATACTAAACCATCATAATTGTGGTGTGAAGATAATTAAACACTTGTTCTAATTCATCCTATTCAGACATCGAGTGAGTCTAAGAAGAGAGAACAGGCCAAGAGGTTGGTGCAAAAAGCCAAAGTGATTCAGCAGAATAAAAAAACTTTGGAGGAGAAGAGCTCTCTGAGGCGCTCATCGCGAACTTCCATCAAGAGGAGCTACTGTGAAGATGAGGTAGAGTCAGTGGCAAGCGAGGAAGATGAAGTGTGTGTTAAGATGAGGCTGTGAGTGGTGTTGTGTGACTGTGTAAACAAGAACTAAGGCAGACTGGTCTCAGATTACTGAGACTACAAAATCGAACGTAACTAATACACACGTATGTTAATACACACTAAACTACACATTTATTTCTCAGTCATGTTGTGGATGTTTACTCAGTTTAATCCTTAAGGGTCTTTATAAGACATTACTCGGAGAACATTTGACTGTGGTAGAGGTTTCAGAGGGGCGGTTATTTCAAACCTATGCCATAACTTTCCACCTGAAACATAAATCCTCAGTCATTAGTCACCACTGACCCAGATGTTTTTAAAATTGATAAAAATCTGAACAGTTATCAGTCTTAATGCATCAGGCCTAAATATTACCTCGCTGTCGCCCTCATGAGTCTTTCTGGAGTAAAACTTAAAATACAACACCATAAAAAAGGCTCTCTGTGTTTTTGTTTGTTTGTGTTTGTCAGGATTCTGTCATCTGCGTCGATGACCAGACTGCCTCTCCTCTCAAAGAACCTGAAAAGATGAAAACCCAGAAGCCTTTACGCAGTCTGAATGATGTTTTGGGCAAAGCCGCCCCACCTGGCAAAGCCTCTTCAGGTAGTTTTTATAGTTTCCTCTTAACTAAAACTGTAATTTATTGATTTATTTTGTAATATCTTCTAACAGATATGTGTTTTCTTTGTTTAAGGCTCCAGAGTAGGCTCACACAGCCAAGACAAGACTGCTCGCAAGCTGTCAGGCGTGATCTCCATCTTTGATGACAGCAGCCGCGAGGGCTCGGAGAACTCGCAGGATGATGAGCAGTTCAGGGCGCGCAGAGAGTTCCTGAAGAGCGGTTTGCCCGAGTCCTTTAAAAAACAGATAGCCAAGACTGCTGCCACGAAGGAGGCGTACTCTGCCTCCTGTTCCTCCTTTCAGCTAGTGACACACACCAGGCAACCACCAAACGGTAAGCATATTTATATTCAGTAATCAAATATCACACTGAAGTTTTAAGGCAAAGCCTAATTTCTGTGCATACCGACAGATTGCTCTCTCTGGAGTCTGCCATGGCCCGAGTCCTCATTGCTGTGTCAGCTAAAAGAGCTTCGGAGGCAAACATCCAAACCTCTGCCAGCAGTCAGTGGCTCGCTTTGTGTGAAGACTGCACCAGCCTGTCGGAGCTTTTGTAAAAGGGTACGCTGTTTTAATAACCTGATCCTCAACACCCATCACTTAATATCCAGCTGTAATCCCTCCCATCTAAAGGCACATGTATAATAACAATGTTATATTTTTAAAAAAGGATGTTTATATAAAAATGCTTAAAACCCCCTTTTGGCTGTATTGTACTGGGATAAATAAAGAGTGTACTTGTTTTGGTTCCAGGGTTCAGGCTGGAGACCTGAGATCTCTGAAAGTGTTCGTCAGCTTCTAGTTGAGGAGTTCAGCACCAGCAACCCTCAGTTCCCTGCACAGATGTTCATCGCTCGCTTCCTGAAGAAACGCGCTGACCATCAGAAGCAATTTACACACTCAGGTCAGTGTCTATAAGCAGATAAGTACAAGGACACGTGTTAAACTGCAGTGGCTGTGTGTTTTAGGGTAAAAAGACAGTCTGCTTAGTCCTTTTGACTGTAATTAATGTTCACCTTGTTTGAGTGAAAATGGGACAAATGTGCTTGTCCTGAATTATCCTGACCAAATACTGAATTTTACTTTCTCAGAAGAAGAGGCTGCGACCAGAGATGCAGCTGAACCAGCGGGAGGGAAGAGGAAAAGAACGAGTGAAGGAGAAAATATGGCAAAGGTGGCTAAAAAGCGTCGATCCAACCATTCAGAGGAGAACGTCTCCACAGCAGAGCCAACGAAGCGTGGAGGCCGTACAAGACGATCTCTGAGATCCAGGCGAGGAGAGGAGGAAGAGGCGACAGAGAAAACCAAGCCACCGCTCCATGCTGCTCCCATCCCACCTGACGATGACAGCATGTGCATAGTAGAGGACTTGCTTTCAGGAGAGGACACTGGGAAAAAAGGTTTGGTAGCTTTTCTGTGTGTGTTTGAATCACTGCTGTTGCCTTAAAGGAGTCTGTAGTTCTTCTCAGTATATATCAGTATTTATCCGCTTTTGAGATGAAGTTTGTTTTACAGCCTGTTCTCTGCTGCCCCCAACTGGCCAAAAAAAGAAAAACAGTAATTGCAAATATAAATCCTCAGATTAAAATCTGAAACTCAGTCTGGTGTATTTTTTGTTTTGTTTTTTCCTACAGATGTGGTGAAGGAGGATGTGCTCTGGACTGACAAATATCTACCACAACACTCCAGTGACATCATAGGCAACACCGCCTCAGTGAGGAGGCTGCACAGGTACTGTACTCGTTTTTATAATGCTGTGCCTCTCATTTAAAAAAACAAATCTGCACTGTATGGAGATCATATACTGACTCTATATATTCTTTTTCGGCTAGCTGGCTGAAGGAATGGAAACTCCGTGCTGACAGAGAAGAAAGAAAAAAGCAGAAGGAGAAGAAAAAAGAGGACGGCAGCTATGGTGAGAGATAAGAACAACAATAAAAATCTTAACTACTACTTTTAGCTGCATGTTTGTTATAACTATGGATTTTTTAAATCCCCAGACTCAGACTGGGACGGTGTAGAGGACGACTCCCAGGATGGAGAGGACATGTTGTGTAACACAGTGCTGATCACAGGACCCACCGGAGTAGGAAAGACTGCTGCAGTGTATGCTTGTGCCCAGGAGCTGGGCTTCAAGGTACAGACGTGTCACGTGACTCTGATACGATGCGTTTGCTCGATGGATACCTGGATAACTTAAGTTCCTAAATTGTCTCTTCAGGTGTTTGAGGTGAATGCTTCATCGCAGCGAAGTGGTCGTCTTATTCTGTCCCAGCTGAAAGAAGCCACTCAGTCACATCAGGTGGATAGTCAGGGGGTCAATGCCCACAAACCCACATACTTCAACAGCTATGGCACGAGCAGCAGCACCGGCTCTCTCAGGCCTGGATCTTCTCCAAGTATGTGAAAATATCACTCTCTCTTTTTTAAATTTTACATTCTGCACAATCTGCATGAGAATATTACAAGATGACTCTCTGATCGTCTTCCATGTCTTTCAGGAAAGCTGAACTCCCCTCGCAGGGTGGTTTCCTCCCCCAGGAAACCGCAGTCGCCCAGAGGTGTTAAAAAAGGAAGCCTGACTCCAGTTTCTTTAGCTAAATTCTTTAAAACAGCGGCGTCCAGCACCAAGGAGCCACTAAACACTACAAAAGGTAAGCAGACGGGTAAATTTTAATCTTCTTTGATGATAAAACCTGCATGAAGGGTTTTAATTGGGGACTTTATTCTTTCATTTCTACTTCCAGCTGCTTCCAAGAAAGTTGGGAAAGCCAATGAGGCTGTCCTTCCTGTGAAATCACCACCAGCTCCCAAAGAGAAGGGCAGCGAAGAACAGAGCAAGAAGACGCCAACGTCGCTCATCCTGTTTGAAGAAGTGGATGTTATATTTGACGAGGACTCTGGATTTCTAGCTGCCATCAAGACGTTCATGACGACGACTAAGAGGCCAGTCGTCCTCACGACCAGTGGTTAGTCTTTCAGTGTGGCCTGTGCTAATGGTGTGTTTATCTACTGTTTGCATATTGAGTTTAAATGATGTTTGTTTTTGTAGATCCGGCTTTCAGCAGCATGTTTGATGGAACCTTTGAGGAGATACATTTCAAGGCCCCATCTCTGGTGAGTGGAGGGTTGTTCAGCGTGATTGTGTAGGCTCTGATGGAGTCATTCAGCCCAGCATTCATGTTTGGTTTTTTGTTTGTTTGGTTTTTTCCTGCTACAGTTAAACGTGAGCAGTTACCTGCAGCTGCTGTGTTTGGCTGAGGACATGAGGACGGACCCCGCGGACATCCGGTCTCTGCTCAGACTCAACGGCTGCGACATCAGGCAGAGTTTGCTGCAGCTGCAGTTCTGGACTCGCAGTGCAGGCGCACGCCACGGGGCAAGGCCTTTAGTGCCGACGGGCAAAAATGGTAAGAAGATGATCAGGGACAGTTTGAGCTTTAATACCTTCTGTTTTTGCATAATAAAATAATTTTCTGTAGCTGTGACTCGCTCTAAAAGTGTTTTCTCCCTCATTTTATTAGAAACTGAAGTAAAGCCAGAAGCTGAAGAGGCAGCAGACAAATCCACCCTGCCTCCCTGTGACACTGGCTGCACTGAGAGCAAGCTTGGCCTGCTCAATAATGGACAAGAGAGAGACGTTTTGGAGCTGCTCAAGGTAAATTGTTTATTTAGCACACAGAGTGCATAATAGGCAGTCACGTCTATTAATGGATTGTGGCTCTGGTACTCAGGCAACAATTCCTGTCACTCGAGGGGCACCGAAAGTTTACTCACCTTCAGGCTGCTCATTCTTTCAAGTTAATTTTAGATGTATGGAAATACACTATCAAATAAAAGCACATTAACTGGCACATTCGTTTGTAACTAAAGTGTGAAGCAGAACAGAAATGTCAGACTTTTAATTGTATTACACGCATTTTGTAGCTTTTCCTGCTGATAAAGAGCTCCCTGTGGCCATTCATCCTGCATTAAAGTAATGAGATAATAGATTTCTATAGGTTTACACATTTACTTCTTAAAATTTAAGCCCAAAGAGTCGCAGTGACAGATTTCTTTCTGTTGAAATGCAGATTACTCAGGGATTAAATGTGTAGTTAAATCTCTGTACACTGACAGAAAGGGCAGTTTCAAACTTTGATCTTACTCAAATGAGTGTGACACCCCTGATCTGTAGTGTGGACTTAGTCAATATTATTAAAATCTCATACAGGTAATTTGGCTGCAGTGACAAACAGAAACATGAATTAACTAGTAGTAGGTTGGACATCGTTCTGTTATCTAACATTAAATTACACCAAAGGAATCTCTGATTCCAGTAGGGAAAAATGTTTTTGTGAAATCAAGGAGTGGACGATATAGGAAGAAACGCGGACTGTCGTATCGATGTTTGCAGGATGCTGCAGTTAAAAGTGTCAGTAAATAAAAATCCTTCATCCTTCTTTTCCAATAAGCTGCTCTCAGTGATGACACACTTCCTAAGTAACATAACCTTAAAACTCTTCAGGAGATGCACAATATTTTCACGTAATAAAACAGAAAAATATATTTCTACCTCACATGCTGTGCCTTGTAACCAGCTACCACATAACCACATCAATAATTTCCATCCCCTGTTTCCTCCTCCTCTCATATGGAGTGCCGAAAGTGAGAGCACCTTGCAACGGTTCAAGTCCTTTGTTTACATTTGGGTCACACATCACCAGCTCCTCGTATCACCTCCACGATTGATGATTTCCTGAGTGAAATCATCAATCGGGACAATAAGGAGAATGATGTGCTGTGTTTAAAGGGGTGAAAATTTTATTTTGAAGAGTAGTATTGGACGCTTATATGGCCCCACACTTTGAATAATGTCTGGCTTTAACAGGAGGAAAAAGTAGACACAGTTTGTTGGTTTGAAAGTTCAAATGCTGTTATAGTCCTGCAGGACTCGCACAGCACTTTGAGCTGAGCTGGAGTTAAGCGTGTCCAGTATGACTGAGTGTGTGTTGTTTCTGCAGAGCCACAGTCTGGTGGAGGAGCCGGGTTGTTGGGAGCTGCTGACGGACTGCAAACGACGTGGAGTCGACTTGCTCTACTCGAACATGGAGATCCTTTTACCTCTGCCGCTCACACATTTGACTACCTCTACCCGCAACCCAGAGCAGTGTGCTTCTGTATCGCAAGACCAGCCTTCTGCCAGTCCGAAAGAGCAACCGTCATCCACGCTGCTATCGACAGAGTCAGCTGATTGCTCAGACGGCAACAGTCCAGTCAAAATGTCTAACAGGATGAGGAAGAACAAGAGGAGACACAATCTACCTGACCAAGCTGGAGCTGACTCTGACTCAGACTCAGAAGATAGATTTCTTTCTCTCTGTAAGCCTCAGAACGCTCCTCAGGCCAAAGAGAAAGTCAAAGCTTCAGAAAGGGCTAAAAGGAAGCCACTGACTCCTGAGGAGCGCTTAAAAAGCCTCCCAGTGTCACAGTGTCTGGAATCAATAGCAGACTTCTTAGACAGCATGTCCTACATGGACTCGTTGCTCGACAGGGCTGACAGTCACAGAGGTCTGTCATCTGTAAGTGTGGTCATAAAAGATGGGATGACAGACGAGTCAAGTGTGGAGATCGAAAGAGGGAGCTCGATGACAGCAACTGGCCTGGAGATCCAGGCGGCGGTCGAGGCTCTGAGCTTCCGCAAGTTCCGGGTATCGGCAGAGGAGGCTTTGGAGAGAACACGACAGCTGGAAGGGGAGCTGGCCAAAGAGGCTGCAGCAGAGCTCAGCCTCCCCGTGGCTGCTCATCGGGAATGTTTCAGCTTCACACAGGACGGGCCCTCAGAGCCACAGTGAGTTTGGACCCTGAGAAAATGCCACGTTGCCCAACAAACGTGTAAAAGTAGTTTCAATGGTTTTAGCTGACGTTGATGTCCGGTGTTGCTTTCCAGGTTGGTTGAGCGGAGGAGAGAAGTGATGGAGAGTCTGATGCTGAAAGGAGTGTTTGGTACTCTTGGCAACAGTCCACCAGCTGCTCTGGACTATTTACCAATCATGCGCTGCATCTGCAGATCTGAGAAGCTTAAGGAGCAAGGCAAAGTTAAGCGAAGGTGAGGACAGAATTGCTGCTCCTTCAGCTGGTCAGCGGTGGCGGGTTTGGATTCAAACCGTTGGCAGGATGTGGTAAAGATGACGATGGTGGTAGTGAGGTTTCATTTTGTCACATTTGAATATGAGGCTACAAATAAATAAAATAAAATGTGGTGCATTAATGCAAAGTCATTTATATGAGTCCACAGATAATGCTGAGCTGTTTATTTTCCGCCTCCTCCAGGTTTCTGCACTACCTCGACGCGATCCACTTGGGTCTCGAAAAAAGGACTCTACAGCTGCTCGCTGAAGATTTCCCCTAAAACACAAAGACGACCAGACTGGACTCCAGTCACACACAGGCCTCCAATAAGTACTCTCTGGCTCTCAGAAGGACTGGTGTACAGATCTAAATAAATAAGTGTGTGTCATCCTCTGAGATGGTGACAGAGCACACGGTGAGAGGCGCATGAGCACAGAGGACCGCTTCCACATTGGTACCAACATAGAGGCGACTGAATAGTAAAGATTTAATCTGAGCTAAAGGACGGACAACTAACTAACCTCACTTGTGTCATCTTTTGGTGCTCTAAAAACTAAAATTTTACAATTTTGTCATCTTTATATTTTTGTACAGTAGTGCTCTATAGGGATGCGTATCGGTGGTTTTTATTTTGCAAAGTGCTGTTTTTATGAAGTAGAATTTTTTTCTTACTAAGCCCCTGGGGTCCCTCGTGTGTGGGTGTGTGCAAAATATAATTTGTAAGTTACTGAATCGAAGTGCACATGCATGTCTGGCAGCTTCAGATGTCTGCAGCCAAGCACATCTTTCTGCACAATAACTTACAATTAAAGGAATTTAAAAAAAAACCAAAACGACTTCACGCACTCCATGCTTTACACCACCTGTAAGAGATTAACATGTAAAATAAATCTTGCTTCTGTATTTGTGTAAATTGTCACTGATTTATTTCTTTTATTATTTTTTTGGTTCATACAGTTAATAAAGACGTGCAGCTCTTGATCCAAAGCTTACTGTGACATCATCAGTCATTTTGCTCTCTTTAATGTTTTAAATATGGACACTTTCTTCACCACAGTGGGGATTTCCTTACACAGCAATAAACGTTTATCATCCAAACAAGCCTAAAGGTGTCATAAATCTGCTAAATTTAACAGACTTCCGTGTAAATTAGCAGCGCGCTGATGTGCTCGCATCTGCGCGGCGGGCAGACCGGTTTGTGGTTAGTTTCCTCTTTACCTTCATCACAGAGAGTAGCAGGTGTGCTCTGTGCACGAAGGTGCATTGTTTATTTAAAAAAAAAAAAATCAAAGGGAGCACCCTCTGTGACAAGCTCGCAGCTGGACGCGCTCCAGGGGGAGGCGGTCCGCTTCGCGTTGAGACATCCAAAGCTCTTCTGTCGCAAGTTCCACTTTTTCTTTCTTTTTAATTTTTTTCTTAGTCGCCTTTTGTTGTTTGTCGAACCATGTGACCGCCACGCTCAAGTTCAACCGCGGGATCCATCAGTGTATGAGCCTGACTGTGCAGAGAAATGGCAAACCGTGAGCGGAACAAAAAGATTTTACTGGAACTGGTGAAACAGTCAGACAACAGCCGGTGCGCTGACTGCGGCGAGCCCGGTAAGCAAATATATAAACGTTGGTACGTTTGTTATCGAAATAAAGTGAGGCGCGGATCCGAATTTGATATGCGGGTACTACTCAGAGGCCTCGAGATATTCAGATTCATTGATTTATTTTCATGCAGTTTAACCGGTTTGTTAATGTTATTTCTGAGGCTTGAAAAGACTGTTGCCCTGCATGAACGCGTGCACCCTGAAGCATGTCCATCACGACTAAAGCTTGGTGATGGGCTGACATTGAGGGGCTAAAAAGGGTTTCCTGTTTTTGAACTTGAAAACTTAATACTTAAAAACTCAAAAAGTCACTTTCCCGGGCATAGATGAAGCCTAATTGTGAACTAAACATTTACAGATTTCAGTGGAAATCTTAAATGATTGATTAGATTTTGTATATGTTCTTAACCTCCTAATAGAGTGGCAGGAAGAAGTATTTATCTGACTCATGTCTCTTCTTCTCACCTCTCCCAGAACCGGACTGGGCCTCCTACAAGTTGGGAATTTTTGTGTGTCTGAACTGCTCCGGGATCCACCGCAGCCTGTCCAGCCATGTCAAATCTATCAGGCTGGACTTCTGGGAGGACAAACTAGTAGAGGTGATCACTGTTTTATCAGTCACCCACCTCTATTTTTGCTGTATCAGACTGTGTCTGTGTGTAATCCTAATGTGTGTGTGTTTTTATTCTGGGGGATGGAAGTTCATGAAATCCAATGGCAATGCCAGGGCCCAGGCTCAATATGAGAAAGCTGTTCCACCGTACTACTATCGACCCCAGCGGGAAGACTGCAAGTAGGTCTTTTCCAGGATGATGATATTTACCAACCTCTGTCGCCATGGCAGAATCATTTATGTGTAATACCAGACTGCTGACGAGGCAGAGCCACAAAGTAGAGAAGTGAGAGCTTCTGGCTGTAGAAGTGAAATATAGATGAATTTCTGCTGCTAAATCAAGCTTCAATGATCCAGGTTTTTATAAGAGCACTTTGCTATTGAACTGTGAATACTTTTATATTTTCACTGTGATCCACAGTATCCTCAGGGAGCAGTGGATCCGTGCTAAATACGAGAGAAAGGAGTTCACAGGAGACACCAAGTATCCACCGCTGCCATACACCACAGGTGACTTTTTTAACGATTTACTTATGAACTCTTTGGGGCTTACATTCTTGTCAGTATCGGGGTAAAGGAAAACCTGTTCTTTGCATGCAGAACTGTGCCAGAAAAACCCGTTCTTTGCACAATGAACCATCCAGGAAGTGAAATCTAGCCACTGTCTCTTTGAGCAACCAGAAGGTTTTCATTTTAAGTGAAACCTTTTTTCTTATTCCCCTGTGACTCTCTTGGATTCATACTAGGGTTCTATGAAGGAATACTGTTGAAGAAAGGCAAAGACAACACACAGTTTCTGAAGAGAAAGTTTGTGCTGTCGGAGAGAGAATTCACCCTGAGCTACTACAACAAAGAAGATGTGAGTTCCCTGCAGCTTTGACACAGTTACACCACCCGCTAGAACATGAATCACCAAGAGCGATGACCCTTAAATACTGCAAGATGTGTAGTTATTATGGCGTAATCATTGCTTATGTTGAAGAAATTTTATCTTGTATCTAAGCTATTTGTTTATCTTTTGCACACACAACTTCAAATGTTTCTTCAAAGATCTATTGTAAGCAGAAAAGCCACCTTAGAATCAGTCAATCAGTTTCCTATAGCTTTACATACACCAGCAACTATAAAGGCAGACGTTCACCATTTATCGGAGGAAATTCAGCTAATTTGGTTTTAGTTTTACCGCTAAAGGTCAAACAAGGAGATTTTTGGTACTCGTCCACAGATGCTTATCAGATTATCAGGTTATTACCATAATCAGCCATCTGCTATGGCCAGCTAAGGTGAAAGGAGGGAAATGGGATAAAAGACACACTGTGGAAGCAATAGTCTTATCTTAGGATTTATTTGACTAATTTCACTTCGATATATGGTGGATGTTTCCATCTGAAATTCATAAACTTGGATGATTTTTATTGCAGAAAATCAGGGTAATAACTGGCTCACAACAAGATAACGGCAGCAATAATAAAAAGTTGCACACATGAGGTGTCCCTTACACATTACGGGGCCTTATCTATATTATTTGCATCTGCACTGAATCCATGTGGAGCCTATGACATAAGCCTATTCAACTGGTCAACGCCACAGATAAACCTGAGCAGCTGTGATAATGGCGGCATGCAGTTACATTTCTAGAAAGGAGCATGTACGGTTAAGGTGTAGAGTTTCAGAAGAGTTTTAACGCAATTCGTTTCACTATAGGTCTCATAAACGTAAAAGAAAGTTAAAAAAGAACTAAAGGGAAAGTGAGAAGATCACTAAAGTAATTTGGATTCATCCTCTGGACATCATGAATGTTTGTGCTCCAACTGATGCTGAGCAGTTTCGATCTAAGTGACATTGATCCAGTTTTCCCAGCAACAACAGCTGTATAAACTGGATGCCTTCCTGTTATGCCTCCCTCTGGGCTTCAACCAGGGATCCTTCACTTTTTATGCGCCTGTGGTGATCACTACTTGCAGCCAGCATGGCTCAGACAAGTGTAAAAACAGCAGCACAAAGCCTCCAAATCTGAACTGCCCTTGTGTATTTGTTACAGGAGTCTAAAGGCCCCAAAGCTGTAATATCCATCAAGGACCTGAACGCCACCTTTCAGCCAGAGAAGATCAATCATTCTAACGGACTGCAGATCACCTACCAAGACGGGGATCACACCAGGAACCTCTATGTTTATCACGAGCGTTCTGAAGTCAGTCGACATGATCGTCTATAGCATCAATATTAACACCTGGTAGGTCTCATATGTTGTTTTGTGGTTCTAATAGAAGCTCAAAGTTTTTGTTTTTGCTTTACTTCAGGAAATAGTCACATGGTACAATGCGATTCGAGCCGCTCGCTATGCGTACTTGAAGACGGCCTACCCGACAGGAAGCGATGAAGAAGTAAGTGTCAAACTATTTCATTTTAAGCCAGCTGTATGTCAGTTTTTAGCTTGTACATTTTAGTATTTGACATGTTTACTGTCTTGTGTCTTCATCAGTTGTTACCAATGATAACAAGAAACTACCTCAAAGAGGGTTACATGGAAAAGACGGGGCCTACGGTGAGCTCACTGAAGTCACTCGAGCGTCATTCGCACGCCCATATTATTTCTCTTCTACTTTGATTTTTACTCACACTCACCAGCAAAGTTGTTTGTGACTACATTATGTGTGATCAGTACATCTGAATGTGTCTCTGTTCCTCTTTTAGACTCTGACTCACATGTGCGTGCAGCTCGAATCTTTTTTCTTTTTTAAGAATCAGTTTCTGCGATAGAAGGTTTTGAGGAAATGAAGTCGGATGAGCACATTTTTCAAATGCACATTTTATTTTTTAAATCAAATGTTTTCTTTTATTTTGTACGCAGCAAACAGAGTCATTCAAAAGGAGGTGGTTCATTTTAGACTCTCAAAACAGGAAGTTGCTCTACTTCAAAGGCTGTCTGGTGAGGACACTACCTCTTTTTTCAATCTCGCTCTAACCCCACACTGTACACCTATGAAGTATGTGAGTCACGTGCTTTTTCTTGTTGTAGGATGCAGAGGAGCTAGGGGCCATTTTTATCGGCACAGAGTGCAAAGGTTACTCGGTTAAGGAGTGTGTCCCGCTAAACGCCCGGGGAAACAAGTGGAAGTGCGGATTGATGGTGGAAACGCCCGAGCGACAGTTCGTCTTCATGTGCGAGCAGGAGAGGGACCAGAGGGAGTGGCTGGAAGCGCTCAGGAAGGTTTTGTCCAGACCCATGTCACCCCAGGATTATACCAGTAAGCAAGACTTCAGTGTGCTTTAAATATGCTGGTGCCCAATTTTCCATATTATTTTTCTTTGTATTCAGAGGAAAAATTGAACTCCATTAACTAAATACTGTACGCGCTGCCACTAATTAATCCTCCACAGGCACAACCCATAACCATCACCCCATTTTACAGAAAGGGTTGGACATTGTGGAAATTATCAGTAAAAGCAGAATGACATATTTTGCACAAATTTTAAATCTTATCTCTTATCTATGATGTTGAAACTGGGAAAATGTGTTGGGTTTTGCTCATTTTTAATTTAATGAATTAAATGGCAGGAACACATTTCAAAAAAGTTGGGCGAGGGGGATTAAATGACTGGAAAAGTTGTGTAATGCTGTAAAACAAACATGTGATGGAGAGTGATGACAGTAAATAGTTTAAAATACTGTCTATTGTCTATTTAATCCATTACTGACCAGTTAATCCATCATTGGGATTGTTTTCAATCCCTATAAGGGGATTGGAACTAGTCAAACACTTGAAAGACTGCAACTGCAAAGAATTTGAGGAATTTTTCATTCACAGAACAAAATGTTATAAAAGACTCTGTATGAAGAGGACGAGGCTGAAAACCTATATTGCATGACCATTATCTTTAGGTCCAGTCATGATTCTGGTCGCGCTTTATGGTTTTCTCACTGCTGCATGCAAAAATGCAATTTTGCCTTTTTCCTTTTACTTTGTAAAGAAAAAAAATTTTATGCTTCAAAAACACTGCCACCTTCTCTGGACCTCAGTTTTTTAAGGCCTCACTCACCCAGGCCTAGAGACTGATTGGCCAACCAATGGTCACTAGGGAAAAATGTGTATCCCCTCCCTGATTGGCGAGTAGTTGCTAGGTGACACACTCACAATGAAGGATCTGCACTAAAAATCTCTTCATGATTATTCTTGTTGCTAGCACATGGACTTGCAGGGATGACATTTTGTTTGATAAGTGTTGCTAACTACTGCCTGAGCTCCAGTGAAACTTAAAAAGTGCAACACAAACTGGAAATGGAGAACTTTCACTTTCAAAGTAAAATTCCAGCTTTACTGCTGCAACCAGTTCCATTACAGTAGTGCAATCTTTACTCTGAAGGTGAAGGGTCTCCGTTCAAAAACTTGCATCTCTGATGGTATGGAGGCACATCAGTGTCCATGGAATTGGTAGCTTGCGCATCTAGAAAGGCAGCATTAATGCTGAAAATACATACAGGTTTTAGAGCAGGGGTGGGGGAACTCCAGGCCTAAATGGCCAGTCCTGCAGACTTTAGATATCACCCTGGTCAACACACCTGACCACCCTTGAGGCCTGGACTTCCCCCACCCCTGTTTTAGAGCAATGGATGGATGGAGTACCATCCATTGCTTGAATCCATTGCTTGGTATCCTTGGATGGATACCACTACCCCAGACTGTCCTCCTTTTTAAAGAATTCAACGCATTACAGCCACCAAGTACACTGAGAAATAACTGATGCTTTTAACATGGTAGGACCAAAACAGAAAAAATGTTTAGCAGTTTGGAGCATACTGGATGCTCCCATCCAGTATGCTAAACCACATACTGCTCAGTTTAAAGATTCATTATCTATTGTGTTCTACTGTGAATAAAATATGTGTTTAAGTTGATATTTCCAAATCATTTGAATCTGTTTTTATTTATATTTCACATAACACACTCCCATCTACTTTTTAAACTGGGGTTATATTTGGTTTCAATGAATGAACCTTGACATGTATTTACTTAAGATATAGTGTGCAGCAGCGGCAAGACACATGCTGTCTGTCTGTAGCTGTTTCTGTCTGTCTGAGAAGAGGCAGAGAGAAAAAAAGCATCTTGTGTTATTACAGTTATGTATTTTTGGGCTTGTTTAGCACATTCAAATATGGTGTTGGTACGTTTTTAGGTAATATTTTAAGCCCTTAGATGGCATGCTTATCCTCTAAATGTAGCTCGTTACAGTGCAAAAGCAAAGTGCCTCAAGCAATCTGGCCTCCCTGCTACAGCTTTAATATACATATGTAATTATTTATAGAAAGCTGTAGTAGCTGATCGTTAGTGTGTTAAGCTCTAATGATGTTCTTTCTTATTCCAGCCGAAGCCGTCATGAAGTATAAGCGATGATCGATGAAGCTGCAAGCGAGAGAACAGAGACCTGCTGTCAGCTGCACTGACTCTCAGTACTGACTGATTCATGCTGTACAGAGCATTAAAGGGCATCAGTACGCTCACTTCAACTGACACTGTTTCTAATGCTAAAATAAGGCCTCACATGTGTTTATCATTTTACATAAAATGCATTCTGCTGTTAAACACCTGATCAGCATTGATATATCACTGGGTACACCCATGCTGTATATGAATGTATTTCTAAATTTTAATAAATTTATTTTGGATATTTAATGAGTGGATACATTTATATTTGAAAGTGAAGATGCTACATGACACTATGGCCACAAAATAAATGTCTTTTTTTTTGAATGGTGTCTTTTTTGCAAGGTTTTTATTTCCATGTGCAGACAAATTGCAAACACTTATTAGAAATGGTGCTAATGAATCAAGATTATGTCACAATATCACAGCTTTTTAAATTAATGCCATTTTGGTGCTTGCTCTTTCTTGTTCCTCAATTAGTTTTGCTTTTTTATTTTTTATTTTCTCATGCTGCCTTTAGGGGTCGCCAAAGCGGACCATCTGCATCCATCTCTGTCACACCAACTATGTGCATGTCTTCCTTCACTACATCCATCCAATGAAAATTTGAACATGAGCTCGAAAACACAATAACGTTTATAAAACATTATTTGACTTGATGCTTCCATAAACACAGCAAACATACAGAAAATAAAATTAGAAATCAAACCGAATCCATGAATTTAACCTGGTAAAGGCCCGTGTCTGTATGGATTCTGTTCAGGTTTTCTGGCTTACTCTTACAGTCCAGAGCCATGCATATTAGATTAACTGGTATCAAAAAATTGACCCTAGCTGTGAGTGTGTGCATGTGTCTCTCAGTCCTGCGATAGACTGGTGACCTGTCCAAGACAGCTGGAACAGGCTCCAGCCCAATCACAACCCTGAATATGGAAGAACATGGATGGACGGAAAACCTCAGCACTGATATAACAGGCTGCCTGACAGAAACTACGATGCCTTGGCATGAAAACACTTCATCCAGCTTTGTCCATATATCCTGTTTTGGGGGAAATTACTAGCTGAGCTGTTTAACGTGTAAAGCTGTCCACAAAAGGTAAGAAAGGGTCAGTGCCATAATAGATAATATTATAGATATTATTATAAAGCAGTCATCTTATCAACCAAATAAAACCAAATATATTGTTTGCTGCTTGTTTTAGTAAAGTTTTAATTTTTAATATTTTATTTGGACACGCAGGAGACGCCAAATCATTGCACTTCCACGTTTTAAATCCAGGGGGCAGCATGGAGTGTTTTCTTCTCATTTTTTAAAATTTCTGGTGCGCGTTTTGTCCTGTCTGGCTTGCCGTAGATACCCGGTCTTGTAGGTCGGGCATGCCCGTGAACCATCCCCTGCGAAATCCTCTGCCAGCGCCTTCAAGAGAGCGATTAACGTTCGCTTACAGAGATATGTGACACATACTGCATTTAACGTTGTCTTTCTGTCCAGCGGATAAGCAATAAGTCCAGCAGAAGCGTGCGGAAAATTGCGAGCAGGACCCGAAAAGTGTCCGTCCGTTTTGTCCTACAAAGGCGCGGAGTGTTTGACAGCGGCAGGGCCCAACGGTAGTTAACTGCCTGAGAAGGAGGACGGCATCCAGAGGTCTACATGAAACAATAAAGACGGTCCTCTGTGCAGGAAAACAAGTGCCAACATGAGGAAAGACGTGAGGATACTCCTTGTAGGGGAGCGTAAGTAGCAACTTCTTTAATCTTCACTAGCTAATATGCTAGTAGCTACAGCTACTTTCTATCAGTTACATATCGTGTGATGAGCTGTGAGAGTCAGCGGAATAGCTTCATTATCCCACAGAGCTTGATAATCACACACTTCGACTGGTCCTGTTATTAGAATAAATAGCAGGCTTTGTTTATGTCGAGCGGTCATAGCCAAATCATTATCACATGGTGCATGACAGCTGCCTCATCAGGGCTTACATGCACTGCTCGGCTCGCTGCTTCTTATTTGAAGGGAAAATGTGAGCCAAACAGTACAGTTTGGAGTATGGACATCACTATAGCTATTTTATGTTGATATCTGTAGAAAATGTTTGTGTACCATTTTTGTGGCTTGTGAGTCATTCTCAAAGTATGTGTAATGGGATTCAGGGAGAGTCTGAAACCATGCATGCACAAACAGAACAATTACAAGTCAGTTAGGGTGGTTTATTTAACATATTATTGTAGTATTTGTTAACGCGATAGTGATCTGAAGGCAAACCTCTGTATGTTCTAAAGAGTCCTAAAACAGAATATCAATACTACAGATTAGATGTGATACAAGTATTTGTATTTTTTTTAAAAAAAACTACAGTTGCTTTAATTGGTTAATTACTGTAATTTGGCTTATCGGAGTCAAGCGATGAGGATTTAGGAGGATGTAAACTGAGTTTATTAACTAAAGTCCTCTTAATTGGGATACAGCCTTGGTAAGAAAAGCAGAGAAGTAATTAAGTGGTAATAAACACCCCCAGATATCGCAGGGTATAATAAATATGTGAATCATGATTTTTTTTGTGCGTTTTTAATTGTATATTTGTAGGTGACATATTCTGATAGTTCTGTATTATTAAGTGATTGAAGAGCTATTGTGCCGATTAGATGGTGTAAGAGTTTTGAGCTGTGACAAAGATCACAGGAATTCAAAGACTTCTGGAAATACCGTGAAGTTAAGGTCATTCTGTGGTATAAAAAGTTTTATTGGCTTAAGATAACATAACACATGATAAGATAAGGTACGAAATACTTTATTCATTTCAAAAATTGGGAAGTTCTTGTTGAAATGAAACAGTCTATAGTAAAATAGTTTGAATAAACAGAATAAATATTTAAGCTTGTTTAAAAATACAGGAAGCATAAAGAAATTTCACATAAAAACTACACAAGAGAAAGAGGGTGAAAGAATCTAAACGCACTGCTATTACAAAAAACTTTATCTCTTATTAAAAAAAATTAACATCTATGTAGTACAACGAAGCAAAATATCTTATTTAATAAGTCAAAATAAAATAAAATATAGTTTAATACATTTAGCAAGAAAAAAACTACAGCAAATGAAAATAATAATGTTCACTGTTTCTCAAATGTTATTTCTTTGTCTTGTAAAATGGTTTACGTAAACTACTTGAAACCCAAAGTGATCTCCTCACTTTACTCATTTTTTTGGACTCAGAGCTTCAGAACCGGGAAGCTTGAAGCAGAAGATATTACATAAATCATCCATCCATCTATTTTTCTTCTGCTTAAATAATCCAGGTTCACCTTTGGGTTGGAGCCTATCACAACATACATTGGACAGCTTGGCACACTGGCTGCTCATCTATCACAGTCCTTAAATAAATGATTTGAACTTTTATTTTGAAGAGCTGTTTGTTGACCGATTGTGCCAGTTTTACATGGCAGAGGATATTATGGGTAAACAGCTGCATGTTTACAGATCCTGACCTTTTCAAGGACTTTGAAATGACCTGTAAAGCCAGCATGTCCCACCCTGCGTGTTTCACCGTGTCTGTTTGTTCTCTTTTGAGCACACATGTCGACAGTACTATTTATGTTCAAGTTGTGGCTCTTCAGGATGGCACACATTGCTACTTTAGGAGAGTTAGTGCTTAAGGAGGTGCAGCCAGAAAGCTACGTGCCAGCCTGTGTGTTATGAAGTTCAGGTTGTGAGATTAACTGTGAACACACCGAGAGGCAAATGGCAGGGAAACGCAGGGCTGCGGTTTCAAATAATTGCAATTGACTGTTAACGTCTATAAAAATGAACAAATATAAAAAATATCCTGTCACAGGAATCATCAGTGATGTCAGGGAAGTGGTAGCTTTGTCCAACTCACGATTCAAAAGTAAGTTTGCTGGAAAAAGGCAAATCACCACATTTCCAAAGCTGTAAATCGCTCATGTTTCAGGGTGTTTTGGCTTCATTTATTGCATTGTGTGATTCAACTAATCGTTCAGTCAACACATCATTTCACTCCCAGTCCTTAGATCTAGAGTTTGAGGTTTTTCTTGATAAATACTGCCTGTATTAACAAAATGGCAATGGCCACGTCCTGTGTGTAAGACGGATCATGTTGTTGTCGGCTGTTTACCTCGATTGTTATACATTTATTTTTTATTTTTTGTAAATCTGAAGCCTATCCAGCGATCATGGGGCGAGAGGTGGAGCAGACTCTGGACAAGTCTTCAGTGCATCACAGGGCTAACACAGAGAGACAGACAATAACAACTTAGAATCAACAATTACCTTAACCCCACTAACTGCATGTCTCGGACTGTGGTAGGAAGCCAAAGTATTCACAAGGGGGAGAAAATACAAACTCCATACAGAAAGGCTCCGGCCAGATTAACATACATGGAGTTGAACTCAGGAGTAGGGCTGTTCGATATAACGATATATATCGGATGACGATATAAAAACGTCTATCGTTTCATTTTACGCTATCGTTTGTTTCGTGGTGTCGCAAAATAAACTGTTTACAGCAATATTTTTTCATTATTTTGATGGTCACTGGAGTGGCTATATTAATTTCTTAAAGTTCTCTTTTTCTCTTACATTTAATATAACCACACTACAGACAGACAAGTGTTTGTTTTTATGCATTGTCGTTAGAAACAACGATGGTAAAACCACCACGTGTCCGCTTGTTCCACATAAACCTTTCACAATAAAGCTCAAGATCCTATTAAGACTTTTCAAAATAAACTGAATCACATGAAAGATGCAGATTATTTATGGATGAAAAGTAAAAAAGAGCTGTCGGGTGCTAAAAAATAGACCTTAGACTCAAACGTTAGAACAGGCTTTTCCCCGCAGCACGTTGTGTAATAAATATTCACAAAGAAAACGGCAGCCGTTACAACTTATGTCTAAAAATGTATCGTTTCATGCATCGGTTAAAACACTCGACTCCAGGTATGCGACGCGCAGCTGGAAACACTTCACGCAAGTCGAGCTTCCCGAGATTCACAGAATTTACAGAAAATGTTACATTTTTGTGATTTATATCGTTATCAGACGATAGATGTCTTAATATCGGGATATGAGATTTTGGTCATATCGCAGAGCCCTACTCAGGAGTGTTTTTTTGCTGTGAGGCAACAGTGTGGACCACCACACCTTAATATCTTAAATACTACTAAATCTACACTAATTTGAGTTTAAAATACTCATTTACATGACTTTATATGACTTTACTTTCAACAATTTGCTACATGTCAGACACTTTAACCCTCACATTCATATCAATAAGTGTCTTTCACCCTCAGTTAATAGTGTACAGTCGTAATGGATCAGTATATTATGATGGTTCTGTAAGTGCATGCTTTAGTTGGATGAAGAAGAAGGTGCTACCTTTGAACCTGTATTGATTTAACCGTACCATTAACAATAAACCTCTGTTGATTTGATGGTGGGGGTTTGTTATTAGATTTTGCAAATTCCTTAAGTTTAAAGTAAAGAAAGCTCTGATAATTACAGGTTTAATCATTTCTGGATGTTTTATTCACATAACAGTGTAGCTCTTTGACCTGCCTTTCCAGTGCAGGCCTATTTGCAGACTGCGTTACCTCTCCATGTTCTGGATTCACTGGATGGTGGCCTTTAGTGAGCGCTCAGCTGTGATCGGTGGCACTTGGCTGCAGCTCTTCAGCTGCTCTTATCTGTTCCTGTCATTTCACACATCACCCAGATCTGTCATGAAAATGGCAGAGTTTTTGCATGTTAATGACCCTGTTCTATCTTTTTCTTGTTGTGCTCTACAGCTAAGGTGGGGAAGACGTCCCTGATTATGTCTTTAGTCAGTGAGGAGTTTCCAGATGAGGTATGTGTGATGAGGCACTGTGGTTATGGTTAAAAGCCTCCTTTTGAGTGTTCACTGTTGACTGTCATTTTATCATTGTTTGACATCATTGTCCTGTTTTCCAGGTTCCACTCCGAGCTGAAGAGATCACCATCCCAGCCGATGTCACCCCGGAGAGGGTGCCCACACACATTGTGGACTACTCAGGTATCTCCCCCTCTACACACAGTCTTTCAAACTGAAACAAGAACAGTGTAGCTAATAAAAAGAAGCCCATTCAAATCCTTCCGGTACAAGGAAGTATTGAGTGTTCAGCTGACATCATTTTGTGCGTGGCTGCAGCTCTTATCTGTTCCACTGGGTTTCAAGATGTAGGTCATGAGAAGTGTCTCCATTTTTATTTGAGAAAAACAAAGTGACCACAAGAGGTGTTAGGTAACATAATACTGTACTAATTTTCCTTTTGCACAGAAGCAGAGCAGTCAGATGAGCAGCTGTATCAGGAAATATCCAAGGTCGGTGTTATTTCATTCTTGCTTTGCCCTGTTTGTGCTGCATATTGTTGATGTGTGCTTCATAAGGTAATGTTGCTTTTTCTCTTCTTAGGCTAATGTGATCTGCATAGTTTACTCAGTCAACAACAAGAAGTCGATTGAGAAGGTGAGCCTGGTGTCAGTGTACTTATGTTTCATATTACGACATAAGTTGGTTTCTTTGTAAGAAGTTGTCAAAAGCTGGTTGCTGTTATTATTTTACTGTCCATAAACAATCTTTAATGTTATCTTGGGGTGACACCAGAGAAGAGTAATGGATGTAGTGATGGAGGACATGCAGTGGTTGGTGTGACAGGGTGAGATGAAGGCGGTCGATCTGCTGTGGTGTCCCCTTAAGGGAGAAGCCAAAAGAAGAAGTTATTTACACTAAAGCTCACATTCATCCTTTCACACACACACAAATAAAGCTGTTTTAGAATCAGAATACTTCATTAATCCCATTTGAGATATGCAGCACTACCTCCTGAGCCAGCAACAACTCCAATACCATTAAACACCACGGTGGTCACTGGCATCCCTCATAATAAAAGTCAGATCATATTTCACCAGTTAAAAGCTTTTAATGTGACACTGCGGCAGAAATGTTTGATTTGCACTTCCAGTAGCTTTTACTGGGATGGTTGCCATAGACACAGACTGAATTACTCTGCATATATTGCAGTACTTTCATCAGACTGGGTTACCTTTTTTATTCAGTTTGGCCAGGCATTTATTTAAATGAAAACCTTTGTGTTGGTGCTGCATGTTTGTCATTGTGTGTTCCTTCTCTAGGTGACGAGCCACTGGATTCCTCTCATAAACGACAGAACGGACAAAGACAGCAGGTGTGTACGTCAGCTACGGTTATTTTTATCATCAGCTCATCTACCGACCGTTTTCTTACTTAACTTATTCAGTGTTTGGTCTATACAGTGTCAAAAATTGTAGTTAAATTTTTCTCCTCTTCCAACCAGAATAAACACGTTTACAGTATTATTTTTTTTTAAATGAGGCTGGAAAATCCTTCCCTTTAGATACCAACTGCTGATTTTAAAGCAATTATAAAAACACATGATCTACATGATCTAATTAGCTTTAGTCTGATTTTCTGTTGATTGGCTGATTGTTGCTGCTCTGTAATAAATGGCTTCACTGCAGGGTGCCATTGATTCTTGTGGGGAACAAGTCAGACCTGGTGGAGCACAGCAGCATGGAGACCATCCTGCCAATCATGAACCAATACCAGGATATTGAGACGTGTGTAGAGGTAAAGCAAAAGTGATACAAACAGACACACACACACTTGGACTCATAACTATGATTGGGTCTATTGAGGCTGTTTGGAGGTCCCACTCAGTTAAATGTCAAAGTCTGATGAAACTGTTGAGAGCAGTGAAACTGCAAATAAAGTTTAAAAGGCTGATTGAAAATCCAATACTGGCAGAGTGTGTCAGAGAGAGACAACCTGTGTGGAGGACAGATTGACCCCCAGCTGCTCTTAGAGTGCAATCCAGATCCTGACTGCACATACACTCTGAGACCTGAATAGATTTATATTACTGCGCTCCGGGGCCACAGCCTGCTGACTGACTGAATGTGCCGTGAGGCTCGGCTGTCATGGAGCGAGGGAATGGGAATCTGCCTCCCTCTGCGTTTATTCAAATTTCCCTCTGCCGCCTGCGACGGCTCGGTCCTGCCCTTCTGAGCTGGCTTAGTTACGAGGTTAAAAGAGGGACGCATGGTGGACGTGAGGGACAGCACATACACAGTGGGAACAGACTGGGGTCAGTCACTCTGCTATGAGAAATATGTGATCCTGTGAGGTTCTTAGATTTCAGATATAACTGTGTCAAAAATAAAAGCAGCAGCACAGTTTAAAGTACAGTCTTTATGAAGCTTTTTAGAAAATCATGTTTAAGATAAGTCTGCATTTACTCAACCCCCCCAAATGAGATGTTTTTAAGGGGAAATGATCAGAATTATTTGGACAGTAAGCTGCATTTTAAGTCAGTTTTTTATATGGACTGCAGTACCCAGTATAATGTTCAGAATCTCCTTAAGTCAGAACTGTGTTGTGCCTGAGTTTAGTATTACCTACTTCATGCATTCAGCTCTTTTTCTATTCATTTATTTTTTGTTTATTGAAACCATTCATAACAACATGGTAACCTGAGCTGCACAGTGGATCAGTGGTTAGCACTGCTGCCTCACGGTTAGGGCTCTGGGTTCAAACCTCCGGCTAATGAAAAGCATGTTCTGTCAGCCATGCTTTCGTCATACCCATCATACTCTTGGAGAAGAGATTCTCAATCTCAAGAGTTTCACTTCCTGGTAAATAAAAGTTTAAAATAAGGCGGCCTGTTTTTCTCTCAGTGCTCTGCAAAAAACCTGAAGAATATCTCCGAGCTGTTCTACTACGCCCAGAAGGCCGTTCTCCACCCAACAGGACCCCTGTACTGCCCAGAGGAGAAGGAGGTGGGTTCTGACTTGTTGAACACAGGTAGCTTTAATGGAAATGTTGGTTTGCAGCGTTCAGAAACCTGGTGGAGTTCATACAGGTTTGCCTGCTTTAGGCCTAGAGACAGGACAGCGACTATCAGCCAACCAGTGGTTACTAGGGAAAAGATGTGTGTGTTCCCCCACTGGTTGCAAATAGTTGCTGGCAGTTGCTGTGAAAGTGTTAAAGTTCCATTCACACAGGCTTAGAGACCGGTGCTAACCTCTGGTCTCTAGGGAAACCAGAGAGTGGCTTATGGAAGTTGCTTGCGTGAAATTGGTTGCAAAGGGGAATACAGTGCTGCACTGAAACCTCCTTGTGACTGCTTTGCCACTGTTGCCAGTAGTTTACATTGGAGATGTCGACTTGTCTGAAAACCCTTCAAGTGGCAGTGAAACTGTGAAAAGGGAAAAGAGACTGCTCACCTTTCAAGTAAAAGCTGAACCTTTTGAAATGTGTCCACTGCAGCGGTAAGGCACAGCTCAGAGTTCAACTAATAGTTTAAACTACCGCTCAGCCAGTAGTGAGTGCGTGTTTGCAGATAAAACAGCATCTACTGTGGAAACTATGGGCAGCTGTGTCAATCTGCTGGCAATCAATCGCAAGGAAGTTTTAAGTGCATCCTCTTTGTGACCGATTTCAGCTGGCAACAAGTAGCAACCACTCACGAGCAGACTAGAAAAGATTTTTCACTAGCGGCCGGAGGTTGTCAGGGATACACCGACCAGGCTGTAGGTCTGTGACGGCATTATTCTTTGATTACACTCGCAATAAAATCTGCAACTGTGCAAGAATCACCTAAATCTGTTCTTCATGTATTTTATCCTCACTGTGGCCTGTTTTTCTGTTAGAGAGAGATCAAGAGTAAAGCTAAGGAAATAAGAAAAGCAGATTTAAATCTTGGTGCATCACAGAAGTGTATTTTGTCTCCTAAAAAATTGTATTTCTCCTGTATTACAGCTGAAGCCTTCATGCATTAAGGCTTTAACAAGAATATTTAAAATCTCTGACCTGGACAATGACGGCACCCTTAATGACAGCGAGCTCAACTTCTTTCAGGTAATGTTTTCCTCTTTAGTAACATCAGCGTCTGTTGGTTAGATTGTGAGTACTGAGACGGTTTAAGGTTCAGTGTTGGTCTGTTTCTTTATGAGGAAAACAACCTGTAACGGGTTTAGGGAGATGGGCTTTGACATGAAACAGTGCGCTCATAACAACACATGTCACAGCAGCAGCATCTGAAAACTGCATATATGTTGTGTATGCATATAGAGAACATGCTTCAATACACCACTGGCACCCCAGGCGTTAGAGGACGTAAAGAACGTGGTCAGAAGAAACATGATGGATGGAGTCAAAGACAATGGGCTCACGCTCAAAGGTCGGACACTGCCCCGTTCTTCCTTTGTTTTTATGTGTTTCTTATACTTAGTGGCTTTGTGAACATAATTCGTACTGTCTGAATCACTTTTCTGAGTGTTCACCCTCTCTCTCAAATTGTGTCCACTTTTTTTCTTTTTTTTAATTGCAGGCTTCCTCTTCCTGCACACCCTCTTCATACAGCGAGGTCGGCACGAGACCACATGGACCGTGCTGAGGAGGTTCGGTTATGACGACGACCTGGAGCTCACGCAGGAGTACCTGTTCCCCCTGTGAGTGCAGATTAGTTTGCATGTCACTTTGAGGGGTGTTCAATTTTAAGCAAGAAGTGGAGAAAAAAGAAGGTACCTGAATAAAACCAGAAAGCTGCAAATTCACCAAAACGTATGTTTTTGTTCCTTTATACCAGGATAAAGATCCCTCCAGACTGCACCACGGAGCTTAACCACAACGCTTACCTCTTTCTTCAGAGTGTCTTTGACAAGCATGACAAAGTGAGTGGTCATGTTTGTTGGTTTGTTTTTTCCCTTAGCACTTTTATTTCCATATTTATGACTAGATTTCAGCAAGATGAACCTTTCTGTGCTCAATTGAATTTGTGTGTGTTTATCTCTGCGGTCTTCCAGGACAGAGACTGCGCGCTGTCGCCAGAGGAGGTGAAAGACTTGTTTAAAGTGTTTCCCTACATGCCCTGGGGTCCAGATGTAAACAACACAGTTTGCACTAATGAACAGGGATGGCTCACATACCAGGGATACCTCTCCCAGTGGACGTGAGTGTGTATATTGTTACGCATCTGTTTTAACTCCATGCACCTTGAAAAACTTCACTCTGGGACAGATTAACAGGCACTTCTCAGTCATGTAAAATCTTCTCACTTCTCTTCCTTTCCTTTGGTAGGTTAACAACATATCTGGACGTGCAGCGTAGTTTGGAGTACTTGGGTTACCTCGGCTACTCTATTATCTATGAGCAGGAATCCCAAGCGGCTGCAATTACAGGTAGGTAGAATTGGGAAGTAATAAAGTACAGATACTTTGTTACTGTACTTAAGTACAATTTTCAGGTATTTGTGTTTTACCTGAGTAGTTTTCTTTTTTTACTCCCAACATTTTTAAATAAATATATGTATATCTGTCTATACATTTTCAAAACAGGCTCATTACTTTTGGTTTTAACACATTTGCGTTAATATTTTGTCGCTGCGAACCTCCACGTTTGAGCCTAAACAGAAACGCATTAAAGGCAGTCCTGTTTGTTTATTAATCAGCAGAGGATGTCTCAATAAAAAGAGATGACGCGTGCCAAAGTCAGAGGTTAAAAGTGAGAGGGTGTTTTTATTGATTTATGTATTTATCGCCACAACACTGGAACGACTCCAGGTGTCTGTAAGTTGTGGTTGCGCTGCTTCGCATCTAGCTAGCTCTGCTGATGAGGGAGAATAAAAGGAGTGGCAGTGTTTTTATCACCTCAACAAACATCAGCAAAATCACATATAGGGTCTGTACATGTGACATATATATTTTTTTAAATTATTATTGAGAAACATGCTGCAAATCAAACTGAGGTAGACTGTGCTTTTTAAAGGTTGCATGAAAATCCTCTGCAGGTTAGTGCAGGATAAACAGTTTGCAGTACTGTGATGGATTTAGAGTTAAGTATAGCCTGTGACTGCTGCACAGTGGCTGTGGATTCATAGTCAGAGTTGTTACATCAAGTGTAGCAGAGATTCATTCATGATTTTCAGCTGATGATGCTGAGATCCATTGACTGAATTCCACCTTCATACCAACTTTATGCAGTCCAATATAAAGACAGCATAAGCAGTGTACTGTCAGTGTAGAGGATGGAAATCAGCCAGGACAACTCATGAAACATCTGCTGACATCTGGTTGAATTCAGTTGTGTCCATCCACAAAGAGCAGCAGGTCAGCTGATCACAGCCTGTACACTAAGAAAATTTACCGCAGCGCACAGTAGAAATCGTTGAGTTTTGATCCATTACAACTGATTTTAGAGATCCTGCTGAATCCACTTTATCCCCTGATTGTGCTCATTTTCCTGTTTTGAAGCAAAGTCACCATCTACAATGTAGGCAATGTTTATTTTCCTTTTTTTATTTTTATTTTCCAAGCTGAGTATAATTAAATTGTATTCGCATGTATGTTATTTCATCATTATGTTAAAATAGCACAAGGTTCAGTTCACAAAAAAGAAACCTCCAAAGAGCTCATTTTACTTACATTGAGTACATTTCAGAGGTTAAGTACCGAACTTAAGTACAGAATGTCTGTACTTTTACCAGCTTTGTATATTACTAATTGTATTATAAAGCTACAAGAAAAATGTTTCCTGTTCCTTCAGTGACCCGTAACAAGCGCATTGACCTGCAGAAGAAGCAAACCCAGCGCAGCGTCTTCCGCTGCAACGTTTTAGGAGCACGGGGCAGCGGGAAGAGCGGCTTCCTCCAAGCATTTCTCGGCAGGAACCTGCAGGTCAGTGGAAATCTTTAACAGAAAGCCAGTTAAACTTTATGAAACATGCTAATTCTGCAGCTATCGCAACTGTTTCCGATATGTACAAAATAAAGTGGGATGTATGAAGTGAATATAGGTACAGATCTTATAAATGGTGAGTAATTTTTAAAAAAAAAAGGTTAATTTTGAGGACTTTTACTCTAACTTGTCAGAATTTAAGGATAATGGTCACTATGATGAGGAAGCCTAAATTCTAACCAATGCAAAGCTCGTAATTAAGCCATTTTTTTCCTACCCTGTCTACATGGAGCACATCACAGGAGGACTTGCAGCTCTCAGTTGATTTTGCTTACAGATCCAGTGTTGAATGTGAACTCTGTTTCACTTTCAACACTGGATCAACATTTTATTATCATCATCATCTGTCACTGATTGATGGATGGCACTCAAGAGTCACACATGCACAGTTTGACTCTGAATTGGATAAGAGGAAGAGACTGGATGGATGGTTCTGTGCATTTTTACACAGCTTGGATCCCTAATAACATTTTGCCGTTCTTAATGAGGTTATATTCATAATCTAAATCATCAAAAATTAACTACATAATGTAAAATAAAGAATTTTTTCCCCTAAATTAAATAAATAAATAAAACAATAGTCTTGACGGGCGACACTGGCTTTGCTTTCCTCCACAGCGACAGAGGCGGATTAGAGAAGAGCACAAGTCCTTCTATGCCATCAGCACGACTTACGTTTACGGTCAGGAGAAGTACCTGCTGGTAAGATCCATTTACTCTGAGGAGTCATCAGCTGCTCGCTGGATTACTGCTATATAATCTGAGTGCTTTACTGAGTTTCAGCATTACAAATGTTAATCCCTCCGTCTGCACCCTCTGTTGCTCTGTCCCTGCTCCCTGCCCTGGCTGCTCACTACAAGCTCCACGAGATGATGCCGGATTTAGACTTCCTGACGGAGATGGACTTGGCCTGCGATGTGGTCTGCCTGGTGTACGACGTCAACAATCCTCGCTCATTTGAGTACTGCGCAAAAGTGTACAAGGTGTGTAAACTGAGAGCATCTTATCAGGCCTTATTTTAAAAGTCTTGCCTCCTGACATGGAGTTCTTGTGTTGGCAGCAATACTTCATAGACAGCAAGACGCCGTGTGTGGTGATAGCCGCCAAGTCGGACCTGCACGAGGTGCGGCAGCACTACAGCCTGTCGCCGCATGACTTCTGCCGGAAACACAAGCTCCACCCACCCCAGCCTTTCACCTGCAGCACGAACGAAGCACCCAGCAAAGACATCTACACTAGACTCACCACCATGGCTATGTACCCGTAAGAATTAAAATTCAGCTTCACTGTTTCTTCGCCACTTGTGCTTCTTTTACCTCTCTCTTGGGTGATTTTATGACATTTAGCACTCAGTGATGTTAGGAAAATAAATACTAGCCACCTTCAATGTATTGTGTAGCACTGAAACTTTACAGTTTGGACCTTAACCCAATGATTTTTGCAATCATTCGATCACACCGGTCAGTACACGAAGACTTGACACTCTGAAATACACTGCAGCCAGTTCTTTAATTTATGGGCCCTGCAGGGTGTCCTAAGTCCTCAAAGCTCTCTGAGCAGATTGGATTTCAGTAGCTTAATTAATTGGCACTTAACGGATGTGCCCGTTAAAGCTCATTGTAGCAGTCCACAAATCCTATTGGCTAAAATCTGAAATCATTGGATCTGCTGCGCTCTAGAGCATTAGTCTGAGTAGATTTAAGCAGAAGTGCTTACTGAAAGGCGACTTTCTGCTGAGAGCCAGAGAGTAGACTGCTCCGGCGACTTGTAGTTAACTCAGTTATTAGATGAAATAGAATAAAGTCTGAGCTTTAAACTCAGCACTGTGTTGATTTTTACTTTGATTTTAATCGTACAGCGCTTGGTAATTGTAGCATTATCATGCATGCTGTGTGGTCAACTCTCAGACTTCCTGTGCAACTCTACAAAACTGCCCGGATCTTCACTGTGTAGCGTAAATGTTGGTAAGTTTATTGTGTCAAACAATAAGCTCCCATCACTCAGGCGTCATTAGTTTCTAAAGGTGTTTAACAGTTACATTTTAATGCGTAGCAGGTTCAGTGCTTTAGCTGTCTCAGCAGTGAAGCTGCAGATAGTTTGTTTGGTCAGCTGAAACCACTGTGGCTGTCTGTTATTTACAGGTGACTGTGGTCTCTGAAAACTCGTATTGCATAAGCCACGTTTTTCTCTGGTTTTAGCTGCCTCTGAAGTATCTAAAAGTAAACGCAGCTGACAAAAAGTCAGTCTGAGATTGTTTTAGTTGTGATGTCTGTTTTGTGGTTTTCCCTCCTTTCCTCTTGTTTTGTGTTACAGATATCAGTAATTCTATTCCATTGGATGAAAGTAAGAGTTTGAGGTAACCAACAGCAGTGCAGGTTTCATATTACAGTGAAGGTCATGCTTTGATGTAGTTTAGCAGTTAAACAAACTTAATTGCTTTTTATCTGTCAGGCTTTGGTCCCTCCTCCTGTGAGTGTGTGTCCTTCTGTGTTTGTGTGTGTGTTGGCGTGGTGGTGAATACACGCATTTCTGTGTATCTTTCTGCAGCCACGCCCGTCTCCGCTGCATGTGTGCCTGCAACAGGTGCACATATTGCCTCTGTCAGAACCTCCTCAAGTTGGAGCTGCTGCGCAGCATTAAGGCCCAACTCCGCACGGTCGTGTTCAACAGGTTCATACACAAAATAAACTCTAGTGTTTAACATAGACTCATTCCTCCTCTCTGTCTCCGATCCTGGGGCTGGACCTCCACGATGGGACGCAGAGAGGCTTTTACCCAAGCTCACTAACACTGGTGGTAGTGACAGCTCCTCTGCTTTCCCTCAGTGTTCCCCACTGGTCAGGTTTACACTGCATATCAACTGTAAGGAGAGGGGGACACCATTATTGTTTAAATATTTCTGCTGATAAATTATTGGCTTTTCCTGCCACAGTTGGGTTATAGTACTCGTACAGAGCAGGCTGTTCTCTGCTCAATTAGAAACACAGTGATGAAGTCGTTAGCAGTAGTAAAGTTAATAATAATATAGTTAACAGTTAATCTCTGTTATCAAATGATGATCGTGTTTCCCAGAGGTCATTGTTTCAGCTGAATAAGAGCTGAAGGTCTTTAAATCTTCTGCACCGTGTGGGAAAATGCGTCCTCAGACTTTCTCAGGCAGGTCGTCAGGAATGCGTAGAGTTAGCAGCTGTAGCAATGACACAAATAAAAACCAGCTGCTTGACTGTCGATGCAGTTGTGGGTGGATTTTGTGCTATTCAGTGAAGTTTAAACTGTGACGTCAGTTTATCTCTATCAGCTGCAGAGAGATTCTGATGCTGCAGATGGTTCATTTCCTAAAATTCCAAAAGTTATTTTTCCAACTTTAAAATCATAACACATTTGGAATAATATTACATCAATTTACATGCAGCATATTGACTATTCTCACATTCACTGACACAGGCCAGACACAACTGTCTGTAGACCCTAACGGCCTGCTGTCTTGGCTCAGGAGTTCTCTGAGTGAATGAATAAAAGCCTTGTTAAAAGCTCTTAAGCAGGAACTCTTTGCTTGTGATTTAGGACTGCTGGGAGTAACTTCCCTATAAATGATGTCAGATATCTCGCTTTCTGCTCCAGCTCCAGGCAGCCGAGCCGCTCTCTGTACAGTCTGACACGGCGAGCTGTGACGGTGCTCTGCCAGCTAACAAACAGCCTGGTAGCCAGGGAGGTACCTGTGTGACTGTGTTGCGATGCATGATGCTTGCACCACAAACTCGGCTCCTAATACTGACTCCCACACTAACATGCAGTAAAAGAAACTTCAGCCCCAGATAACTGATCGCTTTATATTTGTGAATTTTTTTTAAAACTAAATAACAGAATTTTTATGTTGGCCTGAATTTTGAATGATAAAAAAGGAACTTTGATGATTCCAGGTGTGAATTAGAGCTTTTCTCCGAGTCACGTGTGCCCCCTCCTGTCCTGCAGTGGATATGCAGACAGTAAATTTGACTAACAGGCTTTGTGTGCACAAAATGAGAAACAACCAATTTCTTTGGTTTGTTTGTGGTTCAAAATGAAAACGTCATTGCTCTCTACATGTTTGCATGTTTGATTTCATTCACAGAGAAGTATGTTAAAAAGCACCTTTTGCCTGTTACATCTGTTTCCAGCTGTTTGATTATTTGTGACGTTTTCAGCCTTATTTTGTCTCCATTTCCATTCTTAACCTTGAAGTCTGCGCCCACAGGAGAGACATTAGTCTGAAAAGCATTGCTCTTAATGGGCGAAATAAAAACTAAACCAGTCTGTTTCTTGTCCTCCTGAAGGGTTAAGACTTGATGAACTGATGTTTGAAATCAAATGTGTTTAAATGATTGAATTTGATTGTTTTTGTTCTTCTCCAATTACTCGGTCATTTCATCCTGTTTTCCCCTCCTGTCTTCTATTTCCTGTCTTTGTGTTCTTCCTTCCACTCTGTAGGTGTTCACGCACACGTTTGTGGCTGCCCCTCGTCCTCTTCCTCTTGCATGTGTTCACTCTCTGCTAATCTGCATGGCTCACCTGTTCACTTCAGCCTCTGTATTTAAAGGCATGCCTCAGTCCTCTGTGAAATACTGCCATCTGCTGGCAGCTGGGGAAGGTTCTGCATCTGTCTGTACAGTGTAGTGAGCTTGGTGTTTGAATTTAATTGCGCAGGTTTGCTGAGCTACACTGCAGGTGTGAATGTGTTTAAATGTGTTTTGAGTGCGTGCGTTTCTAATTTTTGTAAATTATTGTTAGTCACTCAGGCAGGGCTAGATGAAGTGTTGCACTCAACAACTAACCCTTGTGTCGACATTGTCTCTGGGAGTTGTTATCAGTGACCTTAATCAGGCAGAGTGAGGGCCTGACAACCTAAAATCTAACATTAAAGTAACATTTCCGGTCCGATTGATTACAAGCATCGAGATTAAGGTGCATTGAGCCAAAGTGCTCATTAAGATTAGAAATTAACTGAGTAACAAGTACAGACCATCCTTTATACTCTGTTGTTAAAGAATGTAACACGCCAAGAACACAAACTATTATTTTATTTGGTAACAAACTATACAGCTTGTTTATGGTGTGTGTGTGTGTGCTTTTGTTTGAGATATGAAATGAAAGTTGGTCAGGTATCGTTGTGGTTGTGTTCAAGCTTTTGTTTCAGAGTTGGTGTTTGGCCTACTTTTCGGACTCAGTGGAGCTGGGCGATACAGATGACTCTTTAGTATTTTTCACATGCTCTCGTTTATCTTATTGGTGCATTTTATTGTATCTCCTTCACTCTTATAAATAAAAACAGTTGTTTTGTTTTTTGTTTTTTAGAAAAGAAGAAATAACCAAAATAACTACTTCACATCAGCTAAAAGGGAAAATCTATTTTGCTGAAAAAGTGTAGTTAATAGTTTTTACTGTTAATGAGGATATAATGTAATATAGAACCAAGTATATACAGTATGCACCACATATATGTGGCCATTTCCTCATTTTATGTAAAAACAGTTCCCACACATATAGTATTTCTCGGCTTCAGTCTCCCTCGTGAATATTTCCGGGGTTTTTTTTCGTCTCCTGTGATTAAAGACTATATTTTTAAGTGCTGTTGGGTCAGACCAAACCTGACAATATTCTTTTTAGCTCAAACAAGTGTTTAAAAAAACAAACAAACAAAAAACACGAATGTTTTTCTGAGCAACCAGAATATTAGGATGGCTGTAAATAGATTTTCTACCAGCAGCCGCCCACAGACTGTGTTTGCAGGCCTATTTATGTCAATGAGGTGATGGTCAGATAACCTATAAAGATAGCCATTACCATTTCCTACTGATTCAGACTACAAAACCACAGTTGAAAATTTTTTTTAAGTGAATGCCTGCACAGACCAGCATCGTGTGACCGGACCACAGGCACGGTGTAGAGTCCACACAGAAACAGAGTTTTGATGAAAATTTGGTAAAAGCAAACGACAGCAGTGCAGATGCAGACCCCGTGTAAACTCTAGTCTGTAAAGGACGTGCATCCTTCCTTTATTCGATGCCAGAAACAAAGGATAAACTCTTAGGGACAGAGTCTACATTTTATTTCTACAACAACAACTATTGTTGCGCAATCACAACTACAGTTGCCTCACGGTGCTTTATATTTTAAGGTAAACCCTACAATAATACAAGAAAAAACGAGAAGACCCCAACAATCATATGACACTCTATGAGCTAGCGCTTTGGCAACAACGGGAAGAAAAAACTAGCTTTTAACAGGAAGAATCCTTATGCAGAACCAGGCTTGGTGAGGGACATCTATCTGCTGCGACCGGTCATGATGAGGAGAATGAGGATCTTCTTTAAAATTAAGTGCAGGAGACTTTGTTGCCCTGCAGGCAAAACACAGTGTAAGATGCTTAACTGTCTTATACACTACAGCACATGAAAACATCCTTCCAGATTCCTCACGTGACAACATGCTGTCATTACTTTCACCTCGCTTACTTGAAGAAGAGATTCTTCTGATAAGATGACAGCTTGAGGGCCTCGTGCAGGTTTCCTGCTGTGCAATACTTATTTGCATATATCCTGTAGCTATGGCAACTCAGTTAACAGGTAACTGTGCGTGTCATTACGTGCTCCATGTTAATTACAATTATGAGAACCTGTGTAAGTGATTTCACTAAATGAATGAACAATGACTAAAGTATAAACACGTGTTAAAAAGAGATGTTGGTATATATTGTATGATGGTGTATGAATTATCTACCTAGCAACCAAGCAAACATCATCGTTTACTATGCCAACACCAATTTGTGTTTAAAACATGTTTACAGAAAGTTTTGATGTTCAGTAAACTGCACCTTCGTTTTTTTTTTTTGTTTTTAATCCCCAGAAAGAAAGTGTTAGCTGGTTGTTAGGGAAAATGTTTCTCGTAGAAACCACTGCCGCCCCTGAAAACTTCCGCTGCGTTGTGGAGGATGCTTGAACCGGGTTTCATGCTTTAATCACTAACTGAGCGGTTCTGGCTGTGATAAATGTGTTGATTGTTTAACAAATTCAAAGTACCTCCCTGCTTCACCTGCTGCATTTGACTCCTTTTGTGACTGTGTGAGAGGCTGCCTGGTTGGGTGGAGTTTGTGGGGTGGGGGTGGTGGTGAGGCAAGCTGCCTGCTGTCAGAGGAGGATTTCAGCCTGAAGCAGCAGGTTTCAGCCATCTCCATCGTGGAGGGGGGGGGGGGTCCATCTTTTATGGAGGCCTCCGCTGAACCAGTAATTCCCCCACAAAGGTAACGACAGAAATCAGAGAGAGGGGATGTTTGATTTTTATACCCATGGAAGGATGGGCGAACACATGCATGTGACTGTATCTCATAATGGCAGCAGGTTTATCAGGTTTTGACCTATAAGAGTCATGTCGATATCTACTGCCAGAGGCGTTTTCCTCTTTTTTTCAGTAGATGGAGCATGAGTCTGGCTTTTCTTTGGATCCTACGGGAGTAACAGGACATTTGAAGGGTTGAGTGGTGATCTGTCTGTCCCCAGATCAGCTTCTCAAATTTCCGATGAAGCTATACAATCAGTATATTATCTATACGGGGCACTTGGGCTACTCCCTTTCTCCTCCCTCCTCCTCCTCCGTTGCTTTTACCTGTCATTGCAGGCTGCATAGTTCACCTTGTGTTTCCTTCCAGCTCAGTCTGTTGTTTTAGAAGTTTTAACGCAGTTCTATGAAGCTCGGGTGGTGTCATGTACACACATGCGCTTAATCTTAAAATAATGCGTTGCCTACCTCATTGTTGCCACAGGTATATTTAGGTGTGAGATTTATTTCACTCTACGCCTCATTTAAATTAAAGCGCTGTTTAGATCTATACTCTGCATCAAAGCTGTTCTCTGCCCTTTGTGAGAGGAGATGAAGCCAAATTATAGAGAAATGATCCAATCAGCAGCACTGTAAATACCAAATTTATTTAGTTTAGACACCACCTGGGCTCCATATAATTTTAACAATCCTTTAAGGTACATAGCAGGTGCTTCTTTAAGACTCTGCTCTTTCCCTTTTTTACGTATCCCAAACTGAAACAAACAATGACAAGAGAAGGCATGTGTTTCTCTTTCATGCTGCCATGAGAGGATCCTCGGATTCGTCATTTGTGGTCAGGCTTTGGGAAGTTTTCACCCAGAGGGGGAAACACATGACTTTGTGTCATTTGGCAATTTCTCTCGTGGTTTTACGAGCAGCAAAATGTGGCACTAGATTCGTCATTGTGTTTTAAGCTGCTCCCCTTTTCTGCTATTCATGTATTTTCCCAGCCTCTCACCTGCTCTCTGTGTGTTTCCTGCTTCTTCTCTCAGGCACATGGCTCAGGCAGACCTGAAGAACTCCACCTTTTGGCTGAGGGCGAGCGTTGGCGCCACAGTGTTTGCCGTGCTGGGCTTCGCCATGTACAGAGCGCTTCTCAAACAGCGGTGATCAGACAGAACCAGACTTCCCCTCTCTGGTCCTTCTGTTGACTCTGCTCCTTCTCCTCCCACCACTCATACCTGGGGAAAGAAAAGACTCACAAAGACTGCCTGACCCACCAGCCAGGCCTCATTTCTTGGTCACCATGAACAAACGTGCAGACTTATAGGTACCTTTTATATAAGGGAGTGTGGTGTCTTTCTCCTTCTTTATGTTTTGAAGAGGGGGGCAGGTTACGTTTGAAACATCACCTCGGTTTGTAAATGCTGGCATCGTTTGGTCTGTTGGTTTAGTCTAGGTGAGATTAGACATGAGTAGTCAGCTGGTCCAGTCCTCTTTTTAATTCCCCCACCTCCTCAGGTCAGTATAATTAGATATTTGGACACCAGAGAGAGGCAGACATCCACAGATCCACCACAAAGGGACTTGAATCTGTTTATAGATATGTAGATGCAGGTATTATGTATGTATTCCTTTAAAAAAACATTTTAGGATCAAAGCTAAAGCCAGAACAGGAGGCGATGGGACAAAGAGCGCTGCATCTAACACTAAAAAGGTCACGGATGCCGTGCACTTGTTTATTTTGTGTGTTTAATTTATTAACCTGTTTCTCTCTCTCGTCTGTTTTCCGAGTGCACCGCATGAAACTCTGGGATTTTTTTCTTTTTCATGTATTTTTGTATTTAGTATTATCGAAGCCATTTTCATGGTGAACGACTACCTGCTGTCTGTTTTTATTTTTGTTTTTCTGCCTTTTGAATAAAGCTTTTTTCCTCCTTATATTTTTATGAAGTTAGACGCACCGTTTAAACCAGGCATCATCATATTAACAGCTGTTCGCCCTTTTTCCCACTTTGAGTCTTGTCATTCTTCATCTTCGGCGTTTTTAATAACGACTTGTGCCGTACGGATGCTGGTGGACAAGGACAAATGAAATGGTTTTAAATATCTGTAATAAATGACCTTTACACCCACTTATGTCACAGTGTGTGTTTGTGTGTCACTGAATAGAAGCAGCAGTCATAGTAGAAATGGTCATTGCTGTACTAGCTTTGTGACGTGAACTCAAACAAATAGGACTTCTGTGCAGAATGCAGAAGTGAGAAGGTGATGTGGCTGCAAGCGATACTGCTCTCAGTTCGAGCGATGAGGAAGTCTCACCACATGCACACAGGTAGCAAGAACTGGCAGCCACAGTGTGAAATTGTAATCTGAAGGTTAACATGTCTGTGGATGGGACCGAGCTGCTTTTTGAGAGCTTTCTACAAAAAAGAAAAGACACGGTGGTAAGTTATAAAGCTCCTTTTGCCCTTGAGTTACTGTGAACGTTACGGTTGTTGTTAGAAAGTGACTTTGGTCACTCTCTGCTGTGGTTGTAGAAAATGAGATGGGTCACATACTGGTTCAGGCTTCAAAACACAACCTTGTTCTTCTACACTAAGAAGAATGGAAGTGCTGTAAGTGTTTTTGTTTTATTTAATTAGTAATTCCAGTTTAATTGTGGTTTCATTACAGGTAGAAGTAGAAAATGCCTCTTGTAAAGATCTCACTGCTTTTTATGTTCACACTGGACATTTTTCTCTTTGCAGTCGAGCTTGAGAGGATTTTACTACATATACACAGTAAGTCTTTCATATCCCCGATTATTACAGTTTATATGCAGGAAGCTGATTTTGCACTTGTGGCAGTAAGTGCCCAAATTAACCACAGTAAGCATTTTTACTGAGTGTTTTTTATTTGTTAGCACTAGCAGTGGTGCCTCACTAATTGATGCCTCTGATGAACTACATTCATTTGATGGCTTCACTCACAGGTTGTCTCACAATAATGTGAAATAAAATTAAAAATAAAATGTATTCTTTCATTTTACCCTACAACTATTATAAGCCAGTCTCACACTCATGACTGCTTTAACCTCTTCTCTTAATAAGGAAAGTGCTGTATTTAAGGCTGTGAGCACCCTTTCTCTTTAAATGAGCACCACTTCTCTGAAATGCACTAGCACATATTTTCCAGTCTGTTTGTGATTTCTGGGGTACTTCCGCAGCTGTTGCGCCGTCTCCTGTACGTGAGTTTGGATTACCTAAATGTGTCATCTGTCCTCTGGGTCAGGTGCAGTCAGTGCGAGAGGTCCAGAAAGCTGACAGGAAGCGCTTTATTTTTGAAATAACCATGACAAATGGGAAGAAAAAAGTGTTGGTGAGTCATTAGTGTGTTTTAGAGATGTCATATTTCTAATTTTGATATGCATGTTGTCAATTGTACGCTCAATCCTTTTCCCTCTTCAACCACTGGACGCGTGTGTGTGGTGCAGGCAGCAGAGACGGAGGACCTCAGGAAGGAGTGGGTGGGATACCTCTGGCAGGCCATGCATCTCTCTGCCTCCATGACCTCCGTCTCTGAGGACGCACAGTAAGATCTGAATTTACAATCATATCCCGGCAAATCTTCTTTCTTTTGTTTTTTTTGACCTTTCACTTTTTCTGCTCCTCAGACTTGATGTGTGTGAGCAGCGAGAAAGACTACATAGCATGGCACCCATCTGCTCACACCGCGAAAGTGTCATGGAGGAGCTTCCAATTCGGCCCCTCTCTGCGCCCCCTCCCTCTGACTACATCTACGCACAACCCCATAAAATCTGCCCCCGCACCAAAGACACCTTGCATCCCAAAGACACCTGGCAACCCAAGGAGACCTCTCAGCCCCAAAACACCTGGCAACCCAAAGACACCTGGCAACCCAAGGAGACCTCTCAGCCCCAAAACACCTGGCAGCCCATAGAGCAGGACAACGAGGAAGACATTTATCAGAACACAGGGAAAGCCTACCAGAATCGCAACGGTAAACATGATCATGACTGTCTCTCTGCACCATCACAGCTTGAATTGTTATTTCTGGTGCTAAATGCTGCTGTTCTCAGATGACTGTCCCAGCGATCCCCAGTGGTCCAGCCAGATGAGCAGTGCAGAAGCCGGACAAGAAGGACACTATGATGTTTTGCCTATTAGAAACAGTATGACCAAAAACTTTCTTGAAATAATAAAGCTTTCACAATAAGAGTATGCAGATGTCCAAGAGGGGGCTCTAATGTGTGTCACATCTTCAGGATTGTGTAAGGTGAACCGCTCAGCGGAGGCAGAAGAGGACGTTTACGATGTCCCTGCGTCCTACAGACAGACTGCTGAATGTCATGGTGAGACTGTGGTTTGCTTGTAGAGGAAAGAAGTGAAAAGTCTGAATATTTGTTGTTTGCTGATGTTTTATCCATTTCACACCCTCGCAGAGAGTGTCTATGACGTGCCAAGCTCACTCCTGAGAACCATGTCTGATCACACCATAGGTAACTTCTATGACTTTACCCAGTTAAACAATTAAATAACCCAGTTCTTCATAAACTACGACACATTTGACAGTGTTTGTTTGCATCTGCAGACGATCAGCCAGAGGAAGGAACCTACTGGAATATATGAGGTGTAGTTTCAGAGCATCGGTGGAGGCCGGCAAACTCGCCAGCTTTGGATTGGAAGACCGTCGCTGCTTCATCTCTTTATCTTTGTGTTTCAGTTTTAAATGAAACTAATCGCGTCTTCTACTCTGGTTTATGCTAGATGCTGGTATGTAAAGACACAGGCAGTAAAAACTGCATCAGTTCTGTGAAATGCACTTGCACACAGTTTCATTGTATCGGTTGCAGCCAAAGGAAGGAACTAAGTGGATGATTTGAGCTGTGGTTTCAGAACATCTGCACATGCAACTCCACACGCTGTCAACCTTGGGAACTGTTCATTTCTGTATTTTGTTTTGTTTTACTAGAAGTAGCAGTATTGGATACTAGTACTATTTATACAAATGTAAATAATATCCCTCATCTTTGTTCAATGTTTCGTCTAAAACTAGGCAACAGATACGACCGCAGCAGAGGTTCAACTGTGGTATTTATTTACTCCTTCTATACAAGACCAGAGAACCACAAACACATTTATAGGTAGATAAAACATGCTGTACAGAAATGTGTACACACAAAGAACTGCAGGGTCAGTCACACTATGTTTCACAAAAGTAAAAACAATTCATTTTACATGTCAAACCTGGTTCACAGTTTAAAAGTATACACCATTATACTTTACTGATATTGCTGTATTACACACTTTGGACTTGATTTAATGGGAATGATCTGAGCTTAATGCTAAAACACTTTAAAAGAAGGAAAGAAAGTAAAAGTCTACTATGAGCTTGTTGTCAAATCTGTATTTTTAATCTCTTATTTCATTTATTTTGTGGGAAACTCTTTAAACGCCACGCACTCAGTTTAGTGATGTAGCGAGCGATCACGTGGTGCCTGTGAGCTGATGAAGGCTGTGATACTGAATGTAAACAAAAATATTCACACATTACAAATACGACAATTAATTTTTTTTTCCGTTACCAGAATAAGACTAAACATACAGTTGGTACACAGAGTATCCTTACTCATTAAAATAATTTAGTAGTGCATATATTGTGTTGAAATACAAGCAAAAACAAGGCGCACGTATGTAACAAGCAATGCGTAAAAAGTGATTTGTGCAGTCGCAGTAATTTTTTTCCTCTCACAATCAAAATAAATTCTAAATATTAATGAATTGATAAGAATAGAATTAAATAAGCCACACTCCACACCCTGTTGTCATCTTTGTCAGTTAGCAAAAATACCAGAAATAATATTTGGTTCATAGTATCGTGATACACAACACAAGCTGCACTACCCTCTCAAAAACTGCAGTTTAAACAATCTGTTTTTCTTCAATTTGTACTTATCTTCACTGAGGTAATGTCCTTAGAAAGTTATAATTTGTGAATTACAGCTGGCGTTAATAGTTGTCATTGTTAATACAGTGATGCTACTAAATCTGTCACTGCTTTACAGTACAGTATATTCCAAGTCTGACCACCAGTCTCCAAAACATAGTTTTATAACTTACACATTTTATTACGCAGCAGCCTCGACAGCTGCGATTCTCTCAGGATATCTGATATTTTAGATTGTAGTGTGAGGTTTGCTGGTAGTGCACGTCCGTCGGGGATCACGCTTGGGCCTGGGATTGTTCCCTGAGGAACTCCTCCAGGACCGTGATGATGCTGCAGGCTTCGGGCAGGTCGCTGTGCTCGGCCCGGGCGTTCTGCAGGAGCACGTCTCCGTTTCCGCAACCCTGCAGGAACTGGCAGCAGCGAAATAGTGCGTAGTGACTCATCTCTGCCTGCCGCACAAAGCGCTTCAAGCTGTTCATGTCCTGGATGGCCTGCAGGGGGAGAGACAAAGTAGTGGGTTTTACAAAAAGGGAAGAGGCGAGGATGAAAAAAAATGCAACAAGTAAAAAAATAAAAAAGAAGTTGTGCCTGATATTAGGAAATGAGAAGCTGTGGGCTAGTGGAAAATATATGAATTGATATGTGTCTGTCATTAATATATTCATTAAAATAACATTTTAATGTCCACTTAAATATAATTGAATGCGTGTTATCTCATAAAAGAACGCTATATTTAAACTGAAATTAATCTGACTTTAGAAACAGAAAACGGGGTCCAGAAAGCCAGAGAAACCCTGCTACAGTCTGTGTGTGTGTGTTTTCCCACCTTAAGTTTAAAGTTCTCCAGAATCTGTCTGAGCAGGAACGGATTGCAACGCTCTGCAGCGTTCAGAAATGCTTGAATCCAGTCATCACAGAAACGGTTACTGACTGAGGGGACAAAACATTTTTATTAGTTGCTCAGACATTACAAAGACAGAGTACATACATGTCACAGTGTGTGAGTTACCAGTTTTTGCGAGTGTGGGCGGGCTGGTGGAGCAGTCTATAATCAGGGCAGACTGTGCGTCCTCTGAGATGGCCTTGCACAGAGAAGCGGTCGTGGTGTCTTGCTGAGAAAGTCCCTGCAAACTGGCTGCTTTGATGAACCTGAGAGCATAACGTGGATGTTTTTTTTTTCTTCACACTGAACTGCTGAACATGAACAACAGGAAGAAAGACAGACCTGATACATGAGGATCAGCATGGACTTCGTCACCTCACTCACCTGGAAACGTCAGCCTTCGTCCGCTCGTCTGAATTGATGACCTCGACATGTGTGTGACTCAGAGCCTGTGCACACAAGGTTTTAGAGGTTGAAATGAATTAAGCTGGAAACAAACCGACAGCTAAACCATGATTTCAAAACCAGTTCACCCAGAACCAAAGTAACACTCATCTTCCTCCTTGGTGTAATTATGTCAAAATGAACTGAGGTTTCAAGCACCTCGTTGAATCTAAGCAATAAAGAATTTATTCTTCTATGAAGGCCAAAGGGGGTGCAACCTGCTATTACTGAGGTGTACTGAATAAAGTGGTCAGTGAGTATATGTAGTTCCAATACTTTTCAGATGTGTAAAATACTGTTTACAAACCAGGATAAAGACTGATCACAGACAGTGAATGTGTGGAAACCCTGGCAAGTCTCACTGTAGTTATGGAAACCTGTGCTTAATTCAATTTGTTTTTTTTAGCGCCCCACACATTTTATAAAAATCTATTTATTCAGTAAAAAAATTAAATTGCCTTGAGTCTTGAGGATCAAGTGAGGAGTGATTTGATGATAGAAATGATGTCATATTCTTGAAATGAGAGCAAACCAAACCTCGGTCACACCTGTAACTTGGTAACTGTTATGTAATATCTTCCTCATCAGGGTTATGTCACAAGCTTCTGATATTATTCCAACACTTGTCTCATGGAGACAAGTACCTATTAAACAAAATTCCTCTCTAGAGCAACTCGCAGTGTTATTCTTGAGTCCTCCATTCTTATCTTAATTATTTATTCTCTTGTATCAGATGAGTGTTTGTTTTGTGAGCACTTATCTTTACTGGATATACTTCAATAAGTAAACAGTGTAGTGGTGAGAAATGACTCACAGCGTGGAGCAGGAAGCTGATGTTGCTCTGGACCAGCTGCACCACTCGATGAATGTGCATCACAGACTCCTCGTACCACTGACTCAGATAGGGGCGCACCTCCGTCTCAAGGTTCTGCAGCTAAACACAAACAAAGTGGGACACATCAGTCTTGCACGGATAATACTATAACATATACATTTAGTGGTACACAGTTACACTGTTATTGCACTGTCATACCTCTGGGGTTTGCAGGCTGCTGTGCAGGCCTTGGACGTACTTATCGAGCTCTAATCTGAATGTGTATGCAGTCAAGGAATTTGAACTGTAACACGGACGCACCACAACAATGCAGTGAAACACATTCCGTAACAGCAAGGAGGATCACGTATAATAGTCCTGGAAAGCAATTTACTTATAACTTTGGCTTATTTTATACAAAAGGATATAAATTCAGTCCTTTTTCAGACCCTCCCATAAAGCAGATGACATATCCATTTCCATCGGAATCCGGCTGTTCAGGAGACCGTTCCTGCTCCAGGAGGCAGCAGTAGCAGCCGACGGCCTGCTCTGGAATACTGTCGAGTAAAAATTCAGAACGGTTGTGTTAATAAACGTATACATTTCCACTGCTGAGACATATTTCCAGTTAAACTTTAGCTTTTCATTAGTGTGGTTAAATGAAACAGGCTATATTCACTATAATATAAATACATAATATGCTTCCACATCATGACCTGCACAAGTCTAACAAATGAGATGAGGTTCAAAACATGTGCTCAAATATCCAGCTGAAGTTAAGCCAGAAGCTTGTGGACTTTGTGTGGATTAGAGAAAATCTTAAATAAATTGAAGCTTGTGCACCCAGTTCTTGTTTTATTTTTAAAGTTCTTAAAGATGTAGCTGTACAATCATTCCACACTGGAAGAAGAACAGTTCAAAGAAAGCATATTGAGTGTGTGTAAGCTTACCACTGCTGTATGTAAAATTATTACCTGAGTTCCACAGTGGCAATGTTGCCCATGCCTCCAAGCAGGGCTCCTTTGCTCAGCCTCCTTGAAATGTAGGTCCGCAGCTCTGGCTCTGCCTCTGATGGCAGGCTGCTGTCAATTAGTGTGAGGCTGTGGGCAAAGCAGAGAGTCAGTGTGGATAAAAACAGCCAGCGCAGGGATGAGAAGTTTGTGGAAGCCACTGAAGTCAATGGAGAGGAGATGGAGAAAGCTGATGACAATAGGCAGCACACAACACACAACTGAGTCACATAGTTGTTAAACTTTTCCAAACTCTACAAAGACATTCAAAGTTATTTTTTATTTTTTATTTTTATTTTTTTTACCAACAGTAGTTGATACATAAAAGTGGAGCCACTGTTTACATCAGGAGGCACCTTAAGGCCACGTAACTCAGAAGCAGAGTGATGACCAGTCGGAACAAAAACCATGAATGAAAACAGCACTGAATCCATGTTAATCGGATTGCCGGTGGCAGCTCGTGGAAACACTGATGCACAACAAAGAAAGCCAGAGAGAAACCAGGCAAAGCAAGTGGAAGGTAGGCGCTGGCTCCTTCGTTACCTAAAGTCTTCCTGACTGGTTGTGGAGTCTGCTCGTCTCTGGTTCCATGCCACATTTTCCCCAGAAGCCTCAGATCTAAGACAATCGACAGTTTACTCATCACCTGGTTAGAGTTTAATGTATAAAGTGGGCTTTACCCGCATAATAGCATGAGAAGGGACAAATACAGCTAAATAAAACCATAAACTACACAGAGATATCTTTCCTGGATGTGTTCAGAAATAAAAGGAGGACAAGGGTTATCCACAGTAATAATCCAAACATTTTAAACATGCTCCTAAATTCGAGTTATCGATGCAAGAAGCAGAACCATAGGTATCATATGGTTGCAGCAAAGCTCTGCAAAGCAGAAACCTAGCAGAGAAATAGCCACGGTTACCTTGTGCCTTGATAAAGATAGATGGTGTAGTAGCAGTTCAGCTGAATCTTCTGGCTGTATCCAGCTATTTCTTCGCTGTCAAAGTCATCTCTCTCCTCCACGTCGATTGAATCTTGGAAGGACGAGGTTTGGGAGGCAAACATGCTGCACGGAGAAAGCTAGCAGCGGCTACAGTGGAAGATAACAAGGACAAACTTTATTGTTTAGCTGAGCTGCTTTAATATGAAAAAAAGGACTGTAAACGTTGCAAGCCCTCACTGATATTAAACTGAAAGCCAACAAACAACGGCTTCGTTTATGGTCCTACTGCGCATGTCCTCTTTGTACGTTTCAAAATACGTCCGACTTCAAAGTGGTTTGCTGGAAGTTCCTGGGTCCGACCAGGTAAATAAAAGCAGAGGGTAACGTCCTATAACGAAAGAGCTTAAAACCCATTAAATCTCGCAACGTTTTTAGTGTCTTTATTTAATGCCAATGTAACTCTGGCGTCTTTTTTTTTAATATATCTTGTTTGTGTTTCTGTTATGATCGGCTTATTTTGCATACTGTGATTCATATAGCTCAATCTTGTAGTTTTAAATTTACTTCATTTTGTATCGTAAATTAATAATAACAGGCTAATAATTAATTAATAATTTGACATCTAGAAATTGATAATTAGGAATTATTATTGTATCCTTAAGCTAATTTGTAAATATATTATGCATAATACCTGCACATGTTTATAGTGTATTTTTATTAATTAGTACACCTGTTCACCGGCTTAATACAAATATCTAACCAGCCTATCACGTGGCAGCACATGTAGATGTGGTCAGGCCGACCTGCTGAAGTTCAAACCGAGCATCAGAATGAGGAAAAAATGTGATGGAAAAAATGTGATTGAAGTGACTTTGAACATGTTGGTCTGAGTATTTCAGAAACTGTTGGTCTACACAGCTATCTCTAGAGTTTACAGAGAAGGCTGCTGTTAAATAACAGATATGAATAAATAAATAAAAATCACATGTATATGAACCTACAGATATGTTTAAGGTAACCAGGTATCGTCAAATACTGAAAATCTTTAATAATAGTGATTTTGTCCTGACAGGTTTTAAGGTGAGTGTTTGTTTAAATCACAGAGGTGGCCGCAGTGTGTTATGGGATGTTGGAGAGCTGACGCCATCTCTGTGAGGTGTTTTTATTTTTAGCAGGCAGTGAACTGACAACGCTAAAATCATGGGCAGGAAGAAGAAAAAGCAGATGAAGCCTTGGTGTTGGTATCCTTTAGCACACCTTACATTATACTGTTATATTACGCCAGTCGGCACCCGTTTCTATGTCTTGTCAGCTAACGGTTGTGTGAATTAGCAGCTCTTAACCAACACTTAGCTAACATGACAGTTATTTGTTTACTTGGGATGTGGTTGTTCAGCTTATTTTTAGCGATACTAAATAAAATACATATTAAAAAATATCTGTAGTAACTAAACTATATTTTCACCTGGAAGTGCAGCGAGTTTATCATCCAAAGTTTCCTCAGCCGTTATCTCAGGTACTGTAACAGAGATTTCGATGATGAAAAAATTCTCATCCAGCATCAGAAAGCCAAACACTTCAAGTGCCACATCTGTCATAAGAAGCTGTACACCGGCCCCGGGCTCGCCATCCACTGTATGCAGGTGAGGAAACGATAATAATGCAAGTGAAGTGAAGCTAAATTGTGTTTTTGTGCAGTGAAGTTACCACGCCGTACCACTTCACATGTGTAGGTACATAAAGAGACCATTGATGGAGTTCCTAATGCAATACCTGGAAGAATAGATATTGAACTGGAGATATACGGCATGGAGGGTATTCCAGAGAAAGACATGGAGGAGAGGAGAAGGATGTTAGAGCAGAAGAACCAAGGTATTAACACCACGATAATCCCAGAATCCATCTCTTTAAGCTACATGTCTGACTCTGCTCATCCTGATTTTCAGAGACTCAGAAGAAGAAGCAGAACCAGGATGACTCTGATGAATATGACGACGACGATGAGCCCGGTCCCTCCTTTCAGCAGCCTGCTGCACGTCAGCCACAAGCTGGCTATGTCCCCCCTATGACCCAGCCTGGAATGCTTCCTGTTGGATCTGGGACCCCAGCATTACCACCAGGCAGCTACTCAGGTGGGGAACAGATACTTAACTTGATCTGCAATGTTCAAGACTGTTGTAACACTGTAATGGAGTCCTTCTTCCTTTTTCATGTCTTAGTTTGAGATGCAAGGAAGGACATCTATCCTTTGTAGCCTCAGCGTAATTTATGTGTAGCATTTGACAGAGATGTATTTTATTAGTTTAGCTATAACAGTGTTCATAAATGTTACGTTAGTTGCTGTGCCACAAGATAGACCTGTTTTTGTCACAAAAATAGTGAAAGGAAGAAAGTGTGGTCATGCTAAAAAAAGTGTCCTCCTTGCACTGTGGTTTGTATATTCCAGCAGTGTGCCTCGCCTCTTTTACGCACGCAGACGTACGCTTTATAGGTTTAAGCTTCTGGGAAGCCTCGTCTCCTCTTTCTTCTGAAAGCATTTTAGGAACTGAAACATCCTTGAAACATCCGTCACAGTCTACAAGGCACGAATTAGAGAAATGAGAAAGGCCTCTGGTGTTTGCATGACTCAATGGTGACCCCATGTGGCTGTTCAACATAGTATTTCTGCTTTTTTTTTGTTTTGTTTTTTTGCCTTGGTGCAAAATTATCTAATTGCTGGTTCCCAAATACTGAGCCTCATTCCTGTTGTTTTGTAAGTTTACATAAAGTATCAAACATCAAAGATGCTGACTACATTATGTGTGCAACACGTAGCTTGTAGCCAAAACGTGGAAACCACATGGTGTACGTTACATAGACACACATCCCTTTGAGGGTACTGACAAAGGGATTCCTCGGGTCAGAGTCGTAACTATTGTGAGCTAAACCGGTACTCTCTTACGTGAATTTGAATGACCTCCTGTGTCTCATCTGAAGTAACTATTTGATCCACAACGGGGCGTAATATATTGTATTTATCAATGATTGTAGGTGCTCATCAGTGATGTTAAACTCAATTTACATTATAGGCTACATACAGCACACTTTGATCATAAGTGGGGTAGATCAGTGAAACTCCCCTTTCTGTCAGTATAAAGAAGTTAAACTGCAAACAGAATCCATCAGATTATTAATATTTGAAAAAGCATTGAAATTTTAACAGCATGTCTCATTTATTTTTGCATAATAAAGTGACGTTCCTGTAGTGAATTAAGGAATCTTTCAGCAGACACTTTGGACTTAAACTGTAATAACTAAATGTGAAAAAGTTCTTGTTGAGTCACAGAATATGTGTTTGTTTATTCTCCCTCTTTTTTTCCTTTTTATTTATTTATTTATTTATTTTACTGTGAGCACGCTGTAAAAAACTGACTTTTTAAAATCTCCTTCACATTTTCTAAAGCTAACCAATAGACAGGACCTAGAGTGTTTGGCCACAATTCTGGCCACTGGGACTTATTCCCCCGGTGCACATAATGAAGTGGCAGGATCGTCTGTTTTGATATAAGTAAAAATGTTTTAATTGCTTCAGGAATTCCCCCGATGATGCCAGGTGTGCCACCCATGATTCCAGCGACGCCCCCTGTAATGCCAGGAATGCCTCCAGGGTAAATCTTTGTCATTTTTAATCAAATCTTTCTATCAGTCAAACCCTATATATTATATATATTGTATATTGTAAACATCATGTTTTCTTATGTATTTAGGATGATCCCAATGGGTGGGATGATGCCTCCGATGATGCCCGGTGTACCACCAGGTAATGCCCTGTTTGCATACACCCTCAGGATCCACTTAGATCTCTGTAGCTCAGTTTCATTTATTTCTTTTTAATATTTTTAAATCCTAAGTAACACTACTGCAGTGAGGTGTTTGCACACATAGAATTAATTTGTTCTGCTGGTATCAGGCATTCCTCCTCCAATGGGTACCCGTCCAGCCATCACTCACATGCCTCAGCTCCCGCCTGCTGCAGGCGTGCTGCCCAGACCTGCAGTTCCTGCCGGCCCGTCGGTGCAACCTGATGTCACAAAACCTCTTTTCCCGAGTGCTGGGCAGGTAAAACCCTTGACGCCTTTTTATTGCTGCACAGTTTTCACCTCCTCTCAGCATTCTGACAGGACATTACAGTTTTCTTCAGTAAGAGATGTCTAAACTTGCACGGGCTGATTAAAAAAGGAGACTTTACACAGGAATTCTTTTAATTAAAAGACTTTTCTGTTTACTTTTCTTTACTTTTTTCCTGTGCTACAGATGGCCGGTCAAGTTGCAAGTACAAGTAAAGCCTCACCAAGCGCAGACACTCAGTCCGCTTCCCCTAAAGCTCTGTTCCCTAGCACTTCACAAGTATGAGGCTGTCTGCCCTCTTTACTCTGACAACCTGCTGCTTTACAGCTGGCATGCACACAACTGTGTATAGTTTGCTTGTGGCGGGCAGGTTGAATCTCTTTCATTTGCAAAGCTGTTTTTTCTTATTTTTTTCTTAATTAAAATGTTTAGCTATTTTTTTATTTGCTTTTTAATTTATCTGCATTCACTCAATATTAAAAATAGCTTCATCACCTTAAAATCAAATGTTAAAGTGAAGAATTATGTGGATATGTGTAATATATGGGCTTCTGTTGTTGCAAAATATGACAGCATGCTCAGCACTTCATTAGTTTTTCTGCAGATCTAAATAAACTGGTTTTATTTTAGTCAAACTTTGAAAGATTACTTATTATGTTACGAAGTTGGAGTAAAATGTTACAGATCCATCTTATAGGCTTGGCATTAATATGGTAAAAGCTTGTTTAGTCAGATGAATTAGATATTTGTACTGCTTCACAAAATTAGTCCTGTAAGGTTTCGTTTTGGTGTTTTAAATTTTAAAATGTAAATTTACAGTTTAGTGAGTATAAAAAATCTAGGGTCATAAATTCTCATTTTAAAAAAGAACACATGAAAGAAACATTTTTCGATTGTCATCTATTACGGATACAAGGAAGAGTTCAAAGTATTAAAATTTCTGTCTATAGCTGTTCCAGACAAATGCATTTTATTCCTGCTCATGAACGTTATGAATGCCAAGGCTAAAAAGGACCAAATAATCTATATCATTGGAGTAATCTTGGAGTTTGACTAAAATTGACCCCCCTGTGAAATTCAAAGGTCTTTCTGCTGAGTGTCTCTAACCTGCTTTCCTGTCTCTTCCCTCAGAGTCAGCAGTCAGTGTTGGGGTCCCCTCACACTCCCCCCTCCACCACCTCCGACCTCACAAAGCCCACTTTCCCAGCCTACACTCAGTCCTCCGCCGGTTTGGCCAGCCCAAATGCTGGCAGCAGTACGGTCTCCAAACCTCCCTCCACAGTAACCAGTAAGCCTGCCACGCTCACCACCTCCAGTGCAACCAGTAAGTTGATCCACCCTGATGAGGATATCTCACTGGTAAGTATTCTAGCTGGAACACTCTTGTTAAAGTAAGTAGTTATGCAATGTTCTTGTTATTTTAAAAAAATATATTTTTCTTGTTTTTTTCCTCCCAGCTGAGCTACACATGTCAAGTGTCAAATCACTTTTATTTGCTTTTTTTGTGCCGTAGGAAGAGTTTCGGGCTCAGTTGTCCCAGTACCAGTGCAGTATTCCTCGTCAAGGCCAGACCACCAGTGCTACAGCGTCAGTGGGTGGCATGATGGCTCCTCAGCAGCACAGCATGAGGCATCCCATACCTGGTATACACTGCTGGTAGTTTTAGACCAACTGTAAACCAAAGAATTTAATTTAATTGGCTTAATTTTTTTGTAGTCTTGAAAATGTTTAACTCTATTTCAGCTTAATTGTTTTAGAAAGTGCTCTATAGATAATATTTGTAGAGTTTTAAAAGGGCTGCAGTAAAAATTATGTTTTTACCAATGAGCCTGGTCCTTGCAGGTCAGTATGGTGGGCCACAGCAGGGGATGCCAGGCTACATACCTGGGCGAATACCTCCGTATATTCAGGCCCCTCCTGTTGTTCCCCCAGTGTACCAGGGAGGCCCTCCACGGCCAACCATTGTCACGAGACCCCCTGTCATGTCTCCTGGAGGCCACTACTGAAGTCTCCCTCTCTTCAATAGGTTTGGACTCTCAACCCTTTTCTAATGCCCTCAGCGGCTAGTAGAGAAACCAGTATTGGTACTATATTACCAAAGTATACTGATGTTCTGCTACTGAGCTATGAGGAAGAGACATTAAATAAACAGCAAAGACAGGAGCTGTAAACATCCCATGGCATGGGAAATATTACATTCAATCTATCAAAGACCTGTTTGATTTGATTCTGATTGAAACCATCTCTGTTTTGTGGCTTTTTTTCCTTTTCATGTTTAGGTGTATAGAAGTGTAGTAGATATGGTTCGTAGTGTTGTGAAGGCGCTGGAGTTACATGGGCAGTACCCACCCTTTATCAAGGCAAGTTTGATGTAAATACCTTTCTGTTCTAAGCTAAACAGTGAGGCCTTCACAGCACGTAGTGCTGTTGGACTTGTGTCCCCAACTTTGTTTGGTGAGGGCTTCTACTACCTGTTCATGCTCTAATTCTGTCTTTGTGTTGATATTTGTATGAACAATTACTCCCTTAACTCTAAATAAAGGAGGTATTTATTAGTATATGTATGACTGTGAAACTGTATTGTGATGAAATGTTAGATTTTTTTGTGTGATGTTGCTGGGCTGAGACGTCACAACAGGTTTGTACTCCTGGTATAAACTGCATTGTGACTGCTCTTCTGTTATTATGAAGGTGAACAGTAAAGATTAATATCTTGTATATGAAATGCAAAATGCTTGTAAATATTGTCTTTTATCTAGGGAGTCTTTTACTGATGCTCTGTACATGTCACTGATAGAAAGCACTGTACAGGTGCATAACATCCAGATCATTAAAGGCTGTAGTGCTAAAACCCAGATTTTTCTTCTCCCTGTAGCAATGCCATTGGGGGGAACTGGCTGAGGCCCTGTCTCAGTGTAGCCCTGTTTCAGCCAGAGGCAAGTCTCACTGTTTTCTGTCTTCTCATTCATTATCAGGGGCCCTCACAGCTTACATGCTGTTGGATATCATTATCCCCAAACTTGCAGCAAGTTTGGTGAAGGTCCTTGTTTGTGTTCTTGTATTTAGGCATCTTTTTCTTTAAACATGTAAACAAACGTAAACAATATTTCATTGTTTGTCATTAAACTATCTACCCTGTCCTCCATTTACTGGTCAAGCTCTAGTCTGCCTGAACCCTAAGCCTGGATACTAAACTCAGTCTCAGTATTACTATCCTGATTCTGTTATCTTGTCCTGGGTTTTTGAACATTTTGTGTAATAGTGTGGAATAGATCAGAAAAAAACACATGTGATCGATCAGGCAGCACTGATCATGGTGGAAGTGTTGTACAAAGTGGATCTGTAGTAAATGACCTGTGAGAATGAGTATTCCTGTGCAGCCATAACCATGGAACAAGCAATTGCCACTATAGTTCAAAAGGGAAAATGTCACTGCTGCTTTTAAAATAAAAGCAGTCCATGCTGCTTCCGTCGGCAAGAGAGGGAAAACCACCATCAGCTTTCTTGACAAAGAATGGCATCACAGCCAGGCACAGAAGAAAAAAGTTTTAAAATGAAACTTGAGTTTCATTTTTAACCAACTTAAAATTCATAATTACTTTTTGGCAGAAGTTTTCTCTGAAATCTTTAGGATCTTTAGACCAGTGAGATCTCTGTGGGTGAGACCATCTGAAAAGTATAGAGCTTTCAAATGTATTTTACTATTAAACAGACTATTAAAGGCATGTTCAAGGCCTAAAAGTTCTACAGTAGCATCACCATTTGCAGTTAAAATGTGTGGCAGGATGTTTGAATGAACAAACTACTTTTCACATGATCCTAAAATGGCTTTACTACTTAATCCTGTTTGTTTTATTAGTTTTCCTCATTTGATCATTTGAATTGAACTATTTACTTGAAGGAGAATCTCTGCCAGTAATGGGTTAGTTAAAGCAGTAAGTACCACAACTATAATTGATTGATGATGTTTGTCAAATTGTATTTGGTATGGCATTTTTTTTTTTTATGTCTGACACAATCGTCTGAAAAAACTGCATCCTTCATAAATCTGAAAGGAATTTTATATTGGTGTGCTGCAATTGTTTTTCACTACTACTAATAAATGCTAGTTAGCATTTGAAAATGATTTCAGCAATATACAGATGTCATTCAGGCAGACTTTATTGGTAAGTATAGTCTTATTATTATTTTTTTAATTCTGTAAACTGTTTACTTCTTGAAGTATACCATTCCATGAAAGAAAATTAATTTGCTCATATTTATGAAATAATGTACTTTGCTTCAGTTTTCAACCTAAAACTTTCAATGTAAAATGTCTCAATTTAAATAAACCAATTCATAACTTCTGATGTATTTAACTTTATTTAACTTGTATTTTTTCTGCACTGGATGTTGAACACTGAGGTTTTCACTAAATAAATGTAAATGCAAATAACATTTCTACATTTCATGATACGAACACAAAATGAATACAAACAGTAAGTTATGAAAGTACTATCATCAAATATTGTCAAGTAGTAAAAGCAATGCTTGTGGGAAAGCAGTCTGTATTTACATGAACGTCTGTACAAGAACTGTATTGTCCCACATTAAAATGATCTCAGAACACATTTGCAGTCTCTCAAGAATATCCTTTTTTTTCCAGAAATGAGGCACACTTTGTTTCACCATCCAAAGATCATTTAAAAAATATGCTAACAACAGAAAAACACAATGTTCAACATTTTTCCAAATGTAAACACTGTTAAAAATAGTTTCAGAAATGATTTACAGTGATTCTTTTTCTTTTTTTTGCATGTTTTTTTTTTTTTTAAATGACTTTTTGAACATTCTTCTTTTTATTTTTGTTATCCTTTATTTATCCAAGTAAAAATGTAATTTGGATTAAAAACTCTTTTTTAAGACATTTTTGTGGGCAAATTTCACAATTTTAGAAGTAAAGAAACAACATTGATATCAAGTCAACACAAACGAGAATCATATGTAATTACCGATATGAACTACTGTTAGAACAGTACAAGTTTAACTCCATATATCCATCCCAGTAAGGACTTATATTAATGCAGCATTGTGTGCATATGTGTCACAGTTGTCATAATTATAAAGATCAGTAGTACATGCAAAAAAAGGTATTTGGAACTGAAACAATAACAAACTCAGAAAGAAATAACTCGTGTTTCACACTGGCCTTATTAAATTTGACTCTGTAACTTTTTATAGCTCAAGATCATGTAAACTAGATTTACTATTACTTATTATTTATTGGAGAGTTACACTGAAGACATTAGTCCATCACTTCGATGTCATAGGCAACTACACCGTCAAACGAAAAGCCCAAGTAGAAGTTAACCTTTTCGTTTCTTTGATGCAGGGAGTGACTGTACACAGGAATGACTCTGATCTTGCTGCCTTTGCGTCCACACTTCACAAACAAGGTTTCATTTTCTGTCCACCCTTCAACCCGTTTGAGAAGTTGCACAACTTGTTCTGTCTTCCATACTTCTCCTGTACGCCATTTTGCGTTTCCTAGAGTGCTTCTGTGAACAATCTTGTTAAGACCTCTTGCCTTTCCCAGACAGAAGTGAGTTATGATCTTGCTTTTCCTCTGAGACCTATGTTGAATCTTTTGCTCATAGAGTTTTTGAAGTGCATCAATGGCAGATAAAAGAATTTCAGTATCATTATGACTGACTTCATCACTTGTCTCGGGCCAAAACAGAAGGGAGAGAAGGAAGAGAGCATTTGCCGGTGACATGTTTTTCCCTTTTGTCACAAATCTCTTGCTGAGTTCTTGTAGCTTTTGAAGGGACAAAAGCTTTGAGGAACCAGGTAGAATACAGTTGAGAGCTATCTGACAAAAGATGAAGTTTGTGAGTTCTGTTGGATCAAGGTCCTTCCAGGTCAGGTTTTCTGGGTACAGGCTAAAGATTGTCTCAAGTTTTTTTCCTGCTTCCTTTGCATTTTTGTCATAAAGTAGGGAGAGGATGGATGTAACGTTTCCTCCACCAAGATTGTAGGTCCTCATCTGTCTTTGGAATGGAGAAAGCTTTTCAACTGGACCAACCATGTCAATGTCATTGCTTTCATTTGCTAGACCACTCTCATCTGGTGCATTGCAGAAAAATCCAGCATATACAGCACTCTTTTTTGTCAGCCACTCTCTTGGCTTGTGCACTTGCTCTGCATCCCTTGCATCAAGCTCTTTATCCTCCTCATTACGGTCAGTTTGAAAATAGCTGAGTTCCTCAGAAATGCACTCAAGTGCTTGGCTCAAGCTTTTCTGTAAGCCTTTCAACTGCTGATGAAACTTCTGCCAGGGTGTTTTGACCTCTGCTGGTATGTAGTCTGTCAGTAGGTACTGCATCAGCTCTGATTTTCCAGTAGTGTTTGAAAAGACGTCTACTCCTGACAGGAATTTTAGGAGGCTGCAGCCAACATCTACTTCCCCATAATATGAGCTGTTAAAGCTGACAGTATCATATATTGGTGTTTTTTCAGAGGCCCGAAAGGCAGAAATTCCTCTGAGCGCTGTGCTTATGATTTCAGTGCACCTTTCAGGAGATGGTTCTTTTTCTGCAAGGGTATCATACAAGTGATAAAACCACCGCTTATAAACTTGTCCTACTGTGTCGAGTATAAATGTGTCATTTGGAAGAAGAGATTTTGCTTCTTTGGCCCATTCAAGAGCCTCTTCAAATCTATTATGAGTGTAAAGCAGCCGAGCAAGCTGTTGTGCTACAAGTGCATCCTTTCCTAAATCTATGTAAGCAGCTTTCATAAGATCAACAGCTTTCTGAACACCCCCTTTATCAACATCACAGACATGCTCAATAAGGGGTGAAAAGGTTGTGTCTTTAGGATCTCCTCTGCTCTTCTTGTTGCGTCTAATGAAAAGAGCTCTGACAAGCCTCAGAAATTCATCTCTGCCAAACCTGTGATTGATCAGTACCTTATCACTGATGAGATCCGTGGCAATATCACTCTGAGGCAAATTAGCAGACAGCTGACTCAGAATTTCTTCTGCCACCAATGGATGAATAATTCGTATGGATTCAATGTGTGTTGAACTTTGGTTAAGGTGGATGAAAATGAGCCTGGCTTCTTCACTTAGATAATCCACAAAGGCATGGTACTGAGTTCTATCCATATATGTTGCAATGCCGAGAGATGCCTCACAGTGTGACACAGATATGTATGAATCTTTTACGTAGCAATTCAAGAGAGCCACAAATCTGATAAGACGAGTTGTGGATGATGAATGATCGGTTTTATCTAGAAGATTTTTTACAAAGTCTTTAATGTAGCTTCGCTCAAACCCTTTAGTCATCAGTACAAATGTGAGGATAAAGTCCTCACATTTGTACTGTGAGGACTTTATAAAGTCCTCACAGTACGGTTCAAGTTGCAGTTTGAGTTGCTCCAGCTTTTTTGAGAACAGAGGCTTCTCTTCTACGGACAGTTTGTGAGTGACTGCTACTTTTTGAGATGGTGCTTTTCTGCAAATTCTTTCTGGATCGTTTGACCTGTTGCAGATGAGCAGGATAAAGCACAACACAGAGGAACTTATCTTTTTGGTTGCAATGACATTTTGAAGGTGCACTTGGATGTCATTGATGTAATCTGGATTGTGGTCCTCTAGCAGGAGCAGCACTGGGACACAGTTATTTTTGTCGCTTTCATCATGTTCCCTCAATTTCACTGCATGTTCACACACAGTTGTGATTTCCTTACCCTGCTTAACAACGGCACATCGCACTTTATTTTTCCACCTCCAGAGGATCTGCCGTGCAACTGTACTTCCACCACTACCTGGATGATGGTATATGTTCACACTCTCTATGGGGCGTATGGCTTTGGGACGATGTGCTATTTTGTCTAGCAAGCTATTTACTTCTTTGTAGGCATCTCTCTCTATTATTACCTCACACTTGTGTTTATCAGCAAGCCGGAAATTGATCCAGTTGATCTTTCCACCTCGATAGAAGTAGCTCTCAGTTTGTTGGATTTCCTCCTTACTCATGATCTCTAGTTTTGTATCATCACACTGGTCAACACTGATGACTTCCAAAGAATCTAGCTTAGCCTCGTCATCGGACTTTAGGAAGCATATGCCTCCATTTCGGACTGGTAATGTCCTTGTGGATTGATTTTTCAATAGTTGAATGCTTTGAACTGTGGCATCCACGTGACTCAGTGGCATTCCAACAATGCTGATTTCTTTGAGATCAGAAATGGGGGAGGACACCTGGGCAAGACTTGACCACTTCTTGTAGTTTTCCTTTGACTCTGATATGACTGCCAAAAATTCATGTCCGCTCATTTCTGAGTAGAATTCATGGAAAGTCTCAACAAGTGGCTGTTCAACATCGGACATGAGCAGGAAAAGGACAACAAATGAATGTCTGGGAAGGATTTCATTACAGATGAGTGACACTACTTTTTTCAGTTTCTTTTTTCTATCTTTGAGCCAGGTTTTCTCATCACAAGGGTGTTCGCCACCAGGGAAGTCGTTTCTTCCATTGCAGAAAATCCAACTTATTCTCTCCAAAAGTTGTAAAGACTTTTTGATGTCATCAGTTGCTAATCTCTTGTCTTTTGCATAGTCATCAAAAAAGTGAAGGTTTACTGCTTTCTGTTCCTTGTATTTTCCACAAAGACCAGACGTCTTTGAATCTGGGTCAAAGTCAAACACACAAAATAATTTCATGTGAACTAAGAAGCTTATGCTGTCAAGATGTGCTGGTTGGAATTTGTTTGTTACAACAATGTAAAACAGAGAGTTGTCAATGTGTTTTTTCCCACATGTTAGGAGGATAGAAAGTTTCCTCTTTTGATCCTCTTCAAACTCCAGAGGAGTTTCATTGCTTATAGATTCTGCCTCCTCTCTTTCTTGGTCTTTTTCTCTCAGTCCTTGAATGAAACGAACAAGTTCATCTTTAGGTACACGTGGTGTGTTTGCTCCAACTCTGTAATAGGGAACTTTCTCTTCACACTTTACTTTGTCTTCTTTCTCAGAGAATTTAGGAACACCAACAGAGTAAAGCTTATCTTTTACAATGCTTGCTTTTGGGACAATGTCATATTCAATGACCCATGTGTTCCCACTACTTTCCTTGTCAAGCACCTCAATGAATCGCGGGTGCCTTATGCATTTTCTGGCATCAACTTTGTGTTGTGACTCTTCAAAGCATTTTTCAATGTAATTTAATGCTTCCATAAAGTTTTCTCGGTTGTTTACAGGTATCCCAATGATTTCTCCATGTTTGTGAGTTCCTTTGACTTTATCCATGATGCCAAAGTGAATTGTCCCATTTGCTCTCATATTCATGCATGCACATGCAAATCTTAACACTTCACTGGCTACTTTTACTTCTAGCTTTTTTGAGTCTAGTTTGTGCGCAATCTCAAGTGACTTATATTCATGACATGGAACCATCATGTTTTCATTCCCTGTCTCAGGAGGAAGCACATGATGTTTCACATACCTGAAGTCCTTTTCATCCTGGTCAAATTTACGATAGTCACAGAAAATCACTTCCGTAGTGGATATGTTATCATTGCTCTCTGTAGGAATATTTTTATCCTCTGCTCCATCACATAGCTCGTGTGATGAAATCTTTGGTTCTTGTCCTACATCTGTATCAGCTTCTTTTTTGCCATCTCTACACTTACGAGGAAAATCACTTTTATTTTTTATTTTCTGCTCTTCCGGTCTTAAAAGTTCATCTCGTTTCTTCAGCAGGTGTTTAATTTGGCCACTTTTCATTCCAATTATTTCGTTGAGGAAATCCCGGTCTACACTTTCGAGTACTGGTCCCGTCACTTCCGCCTCCAACATTTTTACTCTGTACATTTCTTTTATTCCAATGGATTTCAGCCAGGAACTAACATGAGATTCTGTCCAGCTGTTATACGGCAGCTCACACCACTCTGAAACAAAATTTTGAAATCAATTAAGTTATTTACATTAAGTTACTTACTGCCACTTACACCCAACAATTTGAAATAACCTTGTAGTATACTTAGTATACTATACTTGTCTCGGTGGAGTTTAGTAAACTCAGCTCTTTGCTCCCTCAAATATAACAGGAAACTGGAGTAAATTCTACAATCTCACACTTCTGTTTAATCAGTTCTTTGTTTGACATTTATTCAGCTCTGTGAAAACTATAACTTCAATCTCAGCCAACCCGATTTACTTAGGAACAAATAAAACACTGAAAAAAGCCAAACAATAACATTTTTAAGTTATCTAAGTGACTAAAGCTGGGCATACACTGCGCGACTTTTTTCAGTCGTGTTATTCAACTTCTGCACAAACTGTACGATTGACTCGCAGGGGTTAGAAGTTCGTAGGTCATAATGGAGGGTCTCACACTATACAGCCCGATGCTCTGATGCGACCCGAGTGCTCACACTGTGCGTCCATAAAAATGAAGGTTATAACAGAAAATCTGTCGCTCACTCTCCCTCTCTGTCTTTCACTCACACAGACATGCACACCACCACCATCAACTTTGCTAAATTGCTAATGAAAAACATTGATCAGGCAGCTGATTGAGCAGCAATGTAAATCCAACTATTTTCACAGTTGTTGTGGTCGTGATAATTTTGTGAGGCCACATTGAAAAGGCTCGGATGAGCTTTCCAAAGTTCTACAAGTGCCTCCATCGCTTGTGTCCAGATCACACGCTGCACTGCCGTGCTACTCCGTCTTTTTCACCGACATTTATGTGTTTGCGCGTGCGCAGTGTGAGAAGCTGCGGTGACACCCTCACGACGGTCGTGAGGATTTCACACAGGGTTGAAAACAATGTGCTGGGAGTTCGCTGTTCTAGCCGGCTCTTGTGAGCCTTGAACCCCCGGCTAGCTTTTGAGCTGGTGGGTAACTGACGTCTCCGAAAACGTCACAGCACTTGTGATGCCAGCAGATAATTTGAAGTTTACACAGCTACATTCTTGCCTGAAAATATCTTAAAAATTTATTTTGTGACCCAGAAAGAGTAGTAATCAAACTAAGTAACTGCCGCCATTGCTTGTATGTTGTCTTTGCAGATGTTTGTAAAGAGCTCAAGATGTGTTAGCAGTTGTCTTTATCTTGGACACACTTTGCACTTTACTCTTATTTTGATTGCACAAAGAACAAGAGCACAAAGGTAATGTTCATATTGCCACTCCTCAAAAGTTGTAGACTGCTCAAAAAATTTTCCTCAGCTAATTAACACACACAAAAAAACCCTGCACTGAATTGATCTTGTAGTTAGGCCCATAACAACACAGTAGAAATGTTTCCAGGGTAACCTGATTGTCTGAAAAAAATAAGTTTACGATAATTGTGAAGTATCTCATTTATGCTTAGAGATATGTAATTTTTCGATATATTGATAGAATGTCTCATCCTTATTTAGGTCTGCTGAGGGTCTAGGTGCACTCTACACATTCTTAAGGTCATGAGGAGGTTGCATCTTGTCTGTGATATATGGTATGGCAGAACACATACATATCTGTTCAGTGTCAAGCCTTAGTTGATTGCAGCAAGGAGGACTTTCCCAGAAGACTCCTGGCGCCAGCTATATGGGGAGTTGTTCACAGGGTCATATTTTCACACACACCCACACGTACACACAGATATCCTCTATTCACACAAATGCCTATTCTAACATGTCACATGTTAATGAAACTATGCATATTCATGTAACAAGAATAAAAGGAGTGCTACGGGAAAGCCGGCCGAGAGTCTGACGGAGTTCAAGTAAAGGAACGGCGCTTGACCTCGATCGGCCTCCCTCACGCGCGAAAATATATAAAGAGCTCTGTCTTGCATCTTGTTTTGCTGCTGCAGTAGGTTGTCTCATATTGTTCCAGCAAGGTTTTTACTTGGATAAACCTAACATCAGTCATTTTCTTGTAACCCCCAAACATAGGGGGACACTGCGAGTGAACAGTCTCTGGGTCTCACTGACAGAGAGCTAGAAGATATTTGGGTTAAATTTGCACCATATGGCTGAGATGGCATCTCACATCCAGCGGCTGGGAGGACAGCCAGTGCTGAAAATCCCACTTCCTCAGTACTGCCTGAGGGGTGAGAGAGGCCATTGGCTCTGTCAGCTGCAAGCAAGCTCTTAATAATTCAGTTTTGCTTCCCTTGCAAAATTGAATGAGGTGCTGGTGAAATTTCTAATAATTTTGGTTTTATTTTAATTGGTTTTTATAAATACCCTTGGTATTTATTATAAGGTGAGATTTCTGTTTGTCTGCTTTAAGCCTAACAATCTGATGACCAAAATGACATCACCTAAATTTAAGCATACTCAACACGGAAACTATAATATAATTTGGTCTGCATGGGTCTTGAAGCAGCTTCCATAACAAAACAGACCCAGAGCTATTTTAGGCTTCTGGGATGCTGGTGGAATTGCAAGAATCATCTTCCATTTAGCGTGATCAGCTCCTGTGGCCACGACAGAGCTAAAATGCAATGCAGCCCCCCCCCCATTTATTCCAGCCCAGAAGAGTTAAACTAGTTTAATTAAGGCCTTGTTTTCAGTGGTGTCTTTGTATAGTAAAATAGCTATTTTATCCATGATTGATTTATAATTAATAAACAATTTTAAACATTACTGGTTTTCAGTTAAAAGATAAATTTGAGAGGCAATTTAAATGGGCAGTAAAGCATTTTTCATCCTGATTCATGGCTATTATACAGTAAAATGGTTTCTCGTATTTCTTAGGGAAGATATCACAACAATAAAAATATCATATTAACATTATAACCTTTAAACAAAAGCCATTGCTTGGAATATAAAGGAGAGAGCATTTAACCATTAGCATTTAAGTATTAATATTATAGGCTTTGACAACCTTTTAATGGTCAGTTTATTCCTGCGTTTCAAGATTCAAGAAGTTTATTGTCATGTACCTCGTGGTTATGCAAAGCAATGAAAATTTTTACTTTGCAGGTTCCCTTCACACAATTAAATATCAACTAACTAAACTAAAGAGTAAACTTAACTCTGAGCATAGAAAATAATAAATAAATACATTTACTGTATTTTTCAGGCCATTAGGCGCACCAGAGGCGCATTAAACGAAACAAAACAGTCAAACTTTACTCAACTCATTCTTCTTGCTTCCTCCACTTCCGTACCATTGATTCATTACTGTTGAATTCTTTCGCAGCCGCTCTATTCCCATGTTGTTGCAGTATATGAATGACTAACCTCGTATTGTGGATGGATCATCTCAGTTGTTCTCCTGACTGAAGTTTGGTCTGTTTACAGCACCCTGCCATGTGATTACATTTGTCCCTAACCATCGATCACGTAACACATCATTATATACCAGCTAGTCCAACTTCAGTAACCCTACAAACGTGCTGTTTAGTTTTCCGTCTTCATTTATGTTGGAAGTGATAGCAGAGGTGTACATTTAAATTTTTTCAGAAATCTCTCAGAACATGGTATATCATGTTTAGGTGGAAACTAGCAAGCAAACGCCCTGCTAACTTCTAACTCTGTTAAATTTAATAAATTCTGTTTTCATGGATGCCTGGATGTTGAACTTTGTTGTTACACCTGGTAAAGCAGCAACATTGATCATTTTATTATAGATGAAAGAATTTAGACAGTTTTTAACGCTCAGTAATGCCACAGTATTTGTTTGACTTTGGGACCTGAAGCGTAGTTTGGACCCAGATCACTCTGCGAGGCTCCTGACTACGGCAGCCATAATGCTCTGACAATCCATCAAGCGGTGCGGCTTCGTAGCTCAACAAAGTCAAACTAAAACATTTTTTGACAGATTTTTGAGCGCCGTGTACCACATAAAATTGATTCAATGTCAGTAAGCACAACCAGAATTCATACACTGATGATTTTTGAGAAAATTCATTAAGTGCGCCTTATAGTCCGAAAAATACGGTATGTTAATATAAATTTTAATCCAAATATTACAGTGACCTAGTTATATCAGTACATTATTACCAAGAAATTTACTGCTTATCGATGTTTTATCAAATTAGTAGCAAGCAGTAAACTAATTTGAATTAAATTAGAATATTTATTACATTAAAGAATTTCCCAAATATGAAATGAACAAAGTATTTCTTTTTATTCTCTGGTTACAGATAGAAACATAATTGAACTGTACTTTTCTACCTATATTAGGCCTTTATTTCTAAACTGGTCTTTTGATATACAGCATTTAATACTTACCCATGTCTGAGCAGCTGCTTTCCATTTTTTATTGTTTCTATAAATAGCAAAAACATTACATTTAATATTTACTATGTTGTATATTCTAATAAATTGACTTGCACAGGTGCAGTAGAAGTGCATACTTACCACATCGACAAGACTATAGAGCACCAGTTTAGTTGATCATCCCTCTTTCAGTATTTCTGTTGGTGACAAAATCAGGATGCTCTCAAATTTTAAAATGAAATGTTTGAAAATTACATGTACCCAAAATTCACTGTTGACACAGATCAGGCATACTGGGTCAGGGTAATGAGTGGCCAAGGCTCACCAATACATATGGGCAGTGAGGGTTGGCCCATTTGGTAAAAGGAATAGACAAACTACTGGCTGCTGAAAAAGTTCATGATGTTTCTGATAAAAATGTGACAGAATACACAGTGCTACAGTTTGTTGCATATGGAGCTACATAGCCACAGAGCTGTCAGGGTGCCCATACTGACTCCTAAGGAGCTTGGAAAGAAAAGTGTCTGTACTTCTTTGAGTTGCTTGAAGACGTTTCACCTCTCATCCGAGAAGCTTCTTCAGTTCTAAGGGTCCAATTGGTGGGGAGTCCCAGATTTAAACCCAGTGGGAGTATCCCCCCAAAGAGGGACAAAGGACCCCCCGATGATCCTCTACCTAATCACATGAGCCAAGGTGAGAAAGCGGGTGTGGGTCCTAATCAGCCAGGGCTTCGGGTGAGCTCATTGTGAAACCTGGCCCCACCCTATCATGTGATTTCCTGAGGTCAGATGGCCCAGGATGTGAGTGGGCGTTAAGGCGTCTGGGAAGAGATCTCAAAACAGGATTATAGATGGCAGACAGTTGGTGTCGTAAACCACCGCCTCTGTTCAAAGATAGTCGCTCACAGTGGACGTAAATGGCTTCGTTTGAAAGAGGAGTGAAAGAAGCCATTTACTGATTACTGTTATTCGGTTTCTGTGTTCATGCATCGTATGATAAGTTCAAAAAGTCACTTACTCCAGTGATAGGCATAAGTCATATTCTCTTTATGGAACTGAAAGAATTTCCCTCATCTCATGGTTAACACACTCTCAGATATTAGCTTTCTGCTCCCTGGAATGAAGCCCTGGAACAAAAAATGCGAGAGAGAACACAACACTGATACAGAGAAACACAGGGCTTAAATACACTGCGGGATAACGAGGGAAATGAGACAGAGAAGGAGAGCACCATCACACAAAACCTAAGAACTCACTTGACAACCATAGCTGAAACCTGACAATAATCAAAGCAGTACAACCAAGGACTTAGAACATAAACCAAAATATAAAATACAAGAACTCAAAATGCTGCGTCACAAAGATCCAGAACCATCACAGCAGCAGATGCTTTCTAATCTAACTAAATTATAAGCTTTTTTTTTTTTTTTTGTGATTTGCAATGTTAAACTACAACTTTGTTTTGTTTTTTAAAATTATTATTACAGATTTTTTTGTGCGCAGAGACCGTACCAGCAGTGCACAATTGCGCGCGCAGCTTAGAGGGAATATGACTACTGCGCACAAAAAAAATCTGCGTTGCGCACAAAAAAATCTAACCTGAATTGAAATTAAAATTAAAAACAATTCTGTTTTGCAGTATTAGTCAGTAAGTGACTGGCTGCTCCAGTATGGGATTACAACGATACCTTATCCCATAGTCCAGCCGATAATGCGATTCACATTCGTATATACGCAGCTAATCAACGTTGTTGACAGGCTATGACAGCGTCCTTATGTGCCGACACCGGCGTTTTAGCTGGTAAAGCGGCGTGGCTGATGGGGAGTGAAGCCACGTTAATGACAACGTGTACAACCATTGGAGATATGAGCAGGACTGACAGAAAGACTAACCGAAAAAGTGTGGACTTTATACCAGTTTTTAAATTGTGTTGATAGGCCATGTAAAACCAGAGTGATAATAAAAATATATGCAATGTTTAGTTTTCTTCCTGAATACTATTGTTGTTTATATTTACTGCGGGAAGAAACGGTAAAAACGGTGTTTTATAAGGAAAACGCTCGAAAGTACTCCACATGTGAGCAAAAACAAAACAACCCCCCCCCCTTTCCTATTGGTCGAAAAATGTGTCGACCATGTCAGAAAATAATATGGCAACATGGCATTTAGGGAGGGGGGAAGTTTTAGGAGTGACGGAGGTGTTACAGGAGTGATATATTTCCTGTTGTCAGGCCTGCAGGTATCAGGCTGTTGTTCTCCTTTATCTCATAGTGAATTACTCCAGAAATTATTTTTGGAGTGGCACAAATAATTTATGTGGCATCAAATTTGATGCAGAACACCTGATTGTTCTGTAACTAGTTTGAAATGTTTATTTAAAAAACGCCTTGGCTGCATTTTTAGGTAAACAGCTGTAAAAAAAAACTTTGTTGTTTGCATAACTCAGTTACTTTTTTGAAGAAGTAACTATATAATTAATTACCCAGCATTGATCATTATATACTGTATTTTGCAGACAGAGTTACAGGACTCTCTCCCAGACCACAGACTCATAGTCATAATACAAGACAGAGCTTTATAAAAAATAAAAAAAAGATAAAATTAATAAAAAAGTTGTGTTTTCAAAATTGGATTTCAAGTTATTTTTTTTTTTTTACTTCCAATAGTGTTAACATACTACACAGGTCATGAACAAGATTTTTTTTTACATTTTTATTGTAAATGGGCTAAAGCAGTTAATTAAAAGTAGTCTAACATAAATGTAGATGCTGTAATTTGATAATTTTAATAAACCATGAAACTTGGATGGATTAGATGCTGGTGTGACCACAGTGCACACGTCTGATGTCGCTCACAGTGGTCCAAGGGATCGTTCAGGGAGTTTGTGTGTTCGCTCAGACACGTGAAAAATTAGAGGGAACATTGATTGGGAATGTCATAGGCACCGATCGGTTTTCTATCGCCCATTTGCTGGGAGTAAGGGCGCCCTCGTTTGCGAAGTGCGCCTGCTGCTTGCGGCACAGGGTGGAGAGGGCGAGGCGGCGGGGGATTCTCTGGCTGGCTGGAGCAGCATCTAATAACCGACCCGCAAAATAAAACAAAATAAAAACAAACCAACAAACACGAAAACACCAGACATTATGATACAGACTTATAATTTGCACCGATGTTTTTTTCGAAATTCTATACGCGAAAAGTGAGCGCGAGAGCCCTCGGTGCGCCTGCTCGCTGCTGAAGTCAAAGTAAACTTTATTGTCATCTCCGCTACATACAGTCCAGTATATAGAGAAACGAGGCTCCAGTTACAACAGTGCAAGTAAACAAACAACAAATATAAGAAGAGTAAGAAAATAAATATACACTTTAGGACCAGGGGTAAAGGGATCAATAACAATTTAAAATTTATATTTGATTATTTAAAGTCTCGCACACAACCCGTCGAAAGGGTAGGGGGCGGCTGCTTCCAAACAGAGCACATTTCATTCATAATGTTGTTAATCCAAAACCATTATGTATTCATGATTTCGTGAGAAATGCACCCTAGACAAAGTGATTCTGTGAACTAAGGTGTAGGTCTATTAGATCATGTTGTGGTGATCCTCGGGTTGGGGGGTGATTGTTCAAACTGGAGTGCAAAATTAAAACCAATGGAAAATGGACAAGAAAAGTTCAAAGCCATCAGGTGCTCAGTTTAGAAAAAAAGAGAAAAGAAGAAGAGGAGAAATGAGCAAAAGATACAGGAAAGCAGATGTGTCATTGAATAATGGCAGGTCATCCTGAAACAATCAGAATCAGAATACTTAACACTAACAGACTAAACTCCAAACATTATGTAACAGTGTAATAGTTTTGTTGTGTGTGTCGGAACAATGAGGCGACTGCTGAATGTTACAGGTGTTACAGGAGTGATATATCTCCTGTTGTCAGGCCTGCAGTTTTCAGGCTGTTGTTCTCCTTTATCTCATAGTGGACAGAAATAATTTTTTGGAGTGACACAAATAATTTGTGTGGCATCAGATTTGATGCAGAACAGCTGATTGTTCTGTAAATAGTTTGAAATGTTTATTTGAAAATGCCTTGGCTGCATTTAAAAAAATAGCTGCAAAAAACTTTGTTGTTTGCCAAACTGAGTTACTTTTTTGAAGAAGTAACTATATAATTAATTACCCAGCATTGATCATTATATACTGTATTTTGCAGACAGAACACGGAAGTGCAACAGTAGTCGTACAAGTGTCACCTGGCAGTTTGTTGCTCTCTGCCAGGTGATTGGCTGAAGAGCTGTGAAAAGGTAGTGGGTGTGTGCAGTGGCGGTTCTAGCCTGTTCGGTGCCCTGGGCGAACACTCCCTCTATAAATATTGCACCCAGGGCACCGAACAGGCTAGAACCGCCACTGCACACACCCACTACCTTTTCACAGCTCTTCAGCCAATCACCTGGCAGAGAGCAACAAAGTGCAAGGTGACACTTGTTACAGTCGTCAGTCGTCTGACGGCTGTAACAAGCTGATATCTGTCAATGCAAATAATCCGGGCGCTGCAGCTTTAAGCAGCTGCGCGCGGACGGCAATCATTTTCTGGCACAACTTCGTCTCGACAACATCCATATTTTTATATCTATGTATAAAAACAAAACTGAGACGAGAAACTTAATCCGAGCTGTAAGCATCACAGCAGACGCCTTTGTGTCAAAGTAACTGAGGATAAAACACACATAACCGCCTTAAACAAATATTCTGCAGTAGAACAAAAGCGAAAGAAAACCACGAATATGAACATTACCTGATGGTACTGAAGTGAAGAAGAGGTTACAGGGGTTTGATTAGAGACAGCTGCTAAGCGTTTTGCAATTTGGCATAATTTGCAAAACTTTACATTAGCCTACTTCGGTATTGAACAGCAGAAATTAGGCTTTCTTGTCGGAAGACTTTTCAGAAGTAATTTTTTGGACCCCCCCCCCCCCAAAACAAACAAACAAACAAACAAACAAACAGACAAACAAAAACAAAAACAGCGGTGTATACATCGGTACACTAGTACGTGATAAGCAAGCGGATAATGGAGAAAACTGAGATTTAAGATGGGAAACTATTCTTGAAGTACACGGCGGTTGTTGAAATTGTTTTGTGAGCTTTAACCTGAGATTCTGGTGTTTCTGGCAAAATACATTTATATTTTAAAATTCAGGATTCAGGATTTAATTAATCGAGATAGCATTATTAAAACTAAAATCGATTTGAATCAGGAAATCGATCTTTTAAACCCACCCCTAGTAAAGTACTTACCTAATCTGATCAGTAGACTTTTACACCCTTCCTGGAACTGGGGATTTGTGGGTTTGTGCTGCACAAAGAACTGCTTTAGTGATCTTGGGAGTGTCTTTTCTGACTGGGACTAGGCACTGCTGAAAACGAAAGTGCAGTAATAGAAACTATGGAAGAAATTAAAACTTAAGTATTCTCTCGTTAGAAAGTTGAAATGCCTAACAGGAAGTGTTTTTATTCAATTTGTCTCGTGGTTTTACACTGCATGACCGTTCAATGGTGCCATCCTGAGTAAGTGCAGCATAAAAGGTTGGATTGTGAGGTTCTCTCTTTAAGTTTTATTAATCAGCTACACAATGAATGAATGAATGAAAGCCTTTATTTGTCACATACAGGTTGCCCTGCTGCGAAATGGAGACCCCCCCCCCCCCGACCTTACACACAAGACACAAACATTACATGGGGTTACAAGTCGGAGATAGGTAGCGTTACAGAAAAACACCGAAATGTCCACACAACGGGAAGGTACAAGAGGAAAAAAAGAGACCTCCCCTCATGCTGTGCTTCCATGGTAGGACAGCACGAGAACAGGAAACAAAAAAACTCCTCTGCACAAAAAAGCACATGAATGTCCACGTCACAACATAATAAGACATAACAAGCCACAGGGTTGGGTAGGGGATAAGGAGTAGCCCCAGGCAACACAGCAGCAATCCTTCCACAGCGCCGTCTCTTGTACAGCGCGGGCCCAGACCCGCCTCGTGTTCCCGGGGGACAAGAAGCATCGAAGGCGTTGGAAAAAGGGGGGGGGGGGGGGGGGGGGATGACTGAGTGCTTATCAGTGTAAGTGTGTGTGTGTGCGTGTCCATAGTTCAGCTGAGACAGTGTCCTTCGCCCTATCAGGCTAAGTAAACAGTCCTCCAGCCAATCCAGGTGTCCTTGCATGGGATGGGGAGAATAGTCATATCACAGTCGTTATCAGGGAGTGTTTGTCCGGCTTCAGCCTTGGGCCTATACAGCTGGCGCCGTGGTGGTGTCTGCATTTTCATCCCGAATTTGTTGATTTCCTTTCCAAACGAGCAGCTCACGAGAATTTTCAAGCTGATCTTACACTGATGCTGGTCTCTCGATCTCCCGTTGGAGAGCCGCGAGCCTGCCCATGATGGTATCAACAAGCCACGTAGTTAAACCATCACTTGACCCAGCTTACCTACTTAATAATTATACTTAATACACTTAATAATTAGACTTAACAGTCTTAGGACAGTCTCCAACCTTCCTTTTTTCTCAGAAATCCTTGAAAGAGTAGTTGTAAGGGTACTGGGAGGGAATGAGGGATACTAGGTACTTTGTGTCAAACCAGTGAGTGAGTGCACTCCCTGTCACATGTAATAAAGGAAGTAATAAAAGTTAATGGCATTTTTATGAATATCAAAAATTATGATATTTCATAACTTGGTAATAATCAATAATAATATTCCCCAAAATATGAAATAGGATGATTTTGATCCAGAGCTGTTTGTTCAATGGTGATCTTCATGAATTTGCAACGAGATAGTAAGCACAAATAAATCTCAGAGAGGATGGTTAGTTAGAGGTAAGTGTTTTTCAACCCTGTTTAAAAAAAATCACTATCCCTTCAGCTTGTTTGCGGCATAAAGTGTCCACTAGCAGATTAGGTCTGTAATTGTTATTTTTTTTGTTTTTGTTTTTTGGGTTTTTTTTGTTTTTTTTTTTTTTGGCGGGGAGGTGCTACTTTTTCTGCATAAAAGTTTTTTTTTAATAAATATAAAATAGTCATTACTTTTTACATTTTTAACCCATAAAACACATTTTTTGGTACAATCCACTCAAAACTCACTATTTCACTATTTATGCTACTGGAAATTCTTGTGTTATTAACAGTAGAGTCTGGGACATGTAATTGATTAACATCACATTGATTATTATGCATTATTATGCAAGGAGAGCAAAATAGATAAAACTCCCTCTCAGCTTGTTTGTTGCCAAAAATGGCCACCTTTTGTTTACGTCCACAAAATGCTATAAAATTTGTATATATTAAAACATTTTTCTACTTTGACCAACTTGACTCTTTAAATTAGCACCAGTCCTTGTCACCAAAACCAAAATTTTATCTAAATTCATTTTTTACCCTTTAAATGCCAGTGAAATTATATATTACCAGTAACCTTTCAGAAAAAAGGGATAAAGTTCTAATTTTTTCACCATATAATTGATGAAACTTCCTTTTTTTTTTCCAGCTGAGCATCGAGGACAAGCCTGTCTTGCAATTGTTGAGGTCACTAGTGTGCGCCCCATTTTTTCCAGGATCACTCTTCATTTGTAGGTTTTAGAGGACTCCTACTACTGTGAAGGGGTTTTCACAGGACAAAGGTATTGTATTCTAAGACATCCAGGAGATCGTAGAAATGAGCAGTAATGCCCTTCTTGCCATCTTTCCAGAATAATAAGTGACCTGGAAGCTGTTAGGCTTACAACAGTAGCACTTTCTGCACCTGCATAAACTCCAGGACACATTTACTAGCAGTGTTTTTGCTGTATGTGCTGCAGCTGCAGCTTATAATTTTTTTTGAGAGTTAATATTTTGGCTATGGTATCTTGTATGAAATGTACAAGAGTAAAAGTGTCTTGATGCATGCTCAGTCATCCAGGTAAGTAAATCTCCAAAAGTTGATTCTGTTCATCTGCCATTCCATAAGCCTCAGTTTCATTTAGCACAGAGGGTAGAGCATATGATGTTCTACCGAAGATTCAGAAAATGGTTTAGATACTGGAGACAAGACATCGAGAGGGAGAGGGGCTCATTAAAGAGTTCAGTGGGGAGCAGTCCTGATAGTGGTGGCGGACTTGGCATTGAAGAATGCTGACATGACAATAAATGCCTTGCCATATCCCCACGCCGTATATTTGTCATTTTACAGACAGGGCAGTGAAAGTGTCCTGTTGTCCTACATGGCAGCCTGCACCGGCATATCATTTTGTCTGTAAGAGAGGAAAACCCCCCACATGTAATTTAAATGTTTTGGTATAGAATGCAATCAGTTTATCTAACAATCACATTGTACATATTAACAAAAACATCCAAGCCATCCTCAATAATGAAAGCAAAATGGTATGGATCACAAGAGCTGTCAAGAAATTTAGTGAACAGGAAATAAAAACATAATTAATGAAAACACCTTTTTTCTTGCTGATGAATGCACTGAACTGTACAATGTGAATAACAACTTTTAAATCAACAAAGAGACTGTAGAATTGCTGAGAATAAGTGCATATTTATAATTTTAACTATAAGGTATATTTAATACCAACATACCTTTGAAGGCAAAGCATTTTTAATGTGTCCATCTTTGCCCTGACAGTATGGCTGAAAGTGGGGCACAGAGGGCAGTGAAAGAATCTTTTACAACACGTGGTGCATTCCTGCAATTCTGGCTTGGAGGCAGAATTCTAAGTTGACATATGCATCTAAAACAGAAAGAAAAACAGATAAACACCATATACACATTTAAGTTCAGGTTTTAGAAGAAATAACACGTTACACTTAGCATGTAATAGATTTGGGGAGAAAATTCATGAGAGACATGAATAAAGTGCAATATGCAGTAAATGGAACTATGTGCATTGATGTTACAGATAGTGATAGTAATAAACAAATACGTTTGAAACTGACCACTAAATGCTAACCAGAGGTGTCAAAAGTACACACATTTGTAACTGAAGTTTAGATACCTCTCTTTAAGAATACTCGACTAAAAGTTGAAGTATTGACTCAAGTTTTTACTCAAGTGGAAGTAAGAAGTGGGGGGGGGAGGGGGGGCATTAATATATACAATAGAAATAGAACATAAAAATACAAATATTACAAATAAATATAGACAGAAAGGAGACAAAATATGGAGGTGTGAAAAAGAGATGTAGGACTCATATGAGTTGTTCCTTTTTTGATTAAGTGGCTTGGTTTAAATGCACTCACTGTATTGGTACACGGATGTGGGGCGTGACTCATGGGTGTGTTAGGTGATAAATGTGGTTGCACTCACCTGTTCACGGCACCTGATGTTGATGAGCAGAAAGGTAGGGTGAGCATGAGGCGAAACCTTCTGTTGACTGCAGCTTGAGCGCAGCTTGAATCATTTTGATGCATTTTTTGACTGTAACTTGATGGTTGTGTATACTTATGCACTAAGTTATGCAATAGGCCAATGTTGTAATTTGGCATAGTAAATGGTGCAGTTATTTGTGCAGTCTGTGCATTTGTTTAATGGTTTGAGCCCGTGTGCCAATTTGTATAGTGGACAGTTGTATGTGGAATAAAAGTAGCAAATAGTACAGTGGTGTATCTCATGTATTTACTGTTGCGCGTCATCTGTGTCCTCAAGTTTAGCCTGCCGCGGCCGTTGGTTGGAGGAGCCGCAATAGTTTGGAAAGGAAGGAAGCAGTAAGGTCAGTTTCCATTCTGGGTTTTCAGCATTAATAAAGAAACCTGCAACAAGGTGAGTAATGTTTGAGGTCCAAAATAAATCAACACAGAGAAATTTTTACAGTGCTTTTCTACTCTACCTGAACATTCAAAGCGCTCTATACAGGTTGCCTCATTCACACCTCTTCATAGAAGCCCTTTTCTGTGCTTTCTATCTAATATTCACACACATTCATACTCTGATGAATGCATCAGAGAGTGACTTGGGGTTAATGTCTTGCCCAAGGACAGTTAGCATGCAGTCTGGAGCAGCCAGGGATCGACCCAAAAACCATCTGATTAGTAGATGACCTGCTCCACCTCCTGAGCCACAGCCACCCCTTTTAGAGGTAAAGAATCAATTAGAAAGTAAGTACAGTAATTTTTTGAGATGATTTGATTAAAAAAATCATTTTTGCTTCTAATTACATAATTAAGGTGTAATTACATCTTCTAACAAATTGATACATAAACGTATCATTTATCTACTAAAAATACATAGGAGCTGGCGTCATGTTGTGGAAGCTGCCATCTTGCCCCACCATTATACACTGGCTGAGATGGGCATCGCTGCTCCGCCTTTTCATGTTTTATGTAAGTGGATTTATACATTACTTTGAATTTAAAGATGTCAAATAGCTCTTTCACACTACATATGACCATTTCACATTTGTACATGTATATTTTGGTGATCTCTTTCTCAGTATGTTTTTCTTCTTATGGAAATAAGCTAAGATTAAACCGGTTAATGTTAGGCTCCAGTGTCCTAAAAAATCACACCTTTCCCCTGATAAACAAATTGATTGGATTCTCACATTGTGTGGGAATTGATTATCAATTACAACTTCAATGAGCCACTTCAAAGAAAGTTTCACAGCAGCAACAGAAAGTCCAGATGTGGAAACAGAAGGTTTCCACATTAAAATATCGATATTTAATCATTTTGGGTAAAATTGTAGTTTTTCATTAACAGGAACACAGTGGAAAGAAACTATCATTCGGATTGTCTACATTGGAAAGAACTACTCCCTCCTCCGCCTTTTATAGTCATGTGTGAAATACGGCTGTATAAATGTGTGGCAGCCTCTGGCGTGCGCACTCACAACAATGGCTGAGCGTAACTGGAGTCATACACTATATCGCTTAACTCTGCTACGCCTATGTTTGACCTCAAAAGGTCCAAAGTAGTCTATGCCCACATTTGTGAATGGTGGTTTGTCAGGCATCAGCCGATCTTGTGGCAAGTTTGCCATTCTTTGTTCACCAGGTTTTGCAGATGTCCTTCTACATGTTACACACTTTGACAGGATCTTTCCTATTGCTGAATTTCCCTCTGGAATCCAGAATCTTTCTCTCAGCCTGGATAATGTGTAATTCCTTCCTCCATGACCTGTTTCTTGGTGAATGTGTCTCAGAATCAAAGTAAAAAACATGAGGATCACTGGATGCTTAATGTCAGCAGGTAGTGCAGACTCGTGCAACCTACCGCCAACCCTTAAAATTCCATCCTGAATAAAAGGATCCAGCTTCGCAATGTGACTGCTCCTTTTAAGCTTGTCACCTTTATGAAGACTTGCAAGTTCTTCTGCAAAGCCTTGATTTTGGCAAAACTCAATCTCAGTTTCTCCTATTGCAACATCTGAAGTAGTGAGCGAAGATCCCTTAATATATGATTTGAACTGCTGCATTTGGCCTACAACAGGGGTGTCCAAACTTTTTTCACTGAGGGCCACATACATAAAAATATAGGAGGGGCTGGGCCACTTACTAGAAATTAGGTATATAACCTTAACTTTAGTGTATTAAAGTTAGAAAAATCACTTACAAGTGGTCGAATATGTTATATTGTTGAATATAATTAAAGACAAAACTGCCTTCATCTGAGCTTTCCATAAATGGATCTTTATTGATTTATTCAGAAAAAGCTTTGGTAGCTCATTCTCAGAACAGCAGCCTCAGATTTCTTCTTAGACAGAAGATTTACAGCACAGAGAAAAAACAATAAAGGGGAAAAGGGGACGGGCACATTTCAAGTTTGTTATTTAAGCTATTAGGCTTAGCAACACACCTATGAACGTTCGTTTGAAACGGTTATCAACATAACAGACTGAACTGGACTTAATAACAGGAGTGCATAATTTTAGTAAATTATTCTGGTGAGTATCAGCTGCGCTGGGTATGTAAATCGGGACATCCATCCGCGGTGCTGATCGCCACTCGTGCCAAAAATCCAGACAAATGTCACTTGATCAAGGAGCAAATCTGCATCAGATGAGATCAGCTGACTTTGCGTGTACGTGGGCTGTGCACAGCGGTGTGTACTCTGTGTGTTAACAAGAAAAGCGCATATAAGAAAGTGGTGTGCAAAAGCAGGGTAGTGACAGAATTGATGCGCATTATTGATATTTGAAGCATGTGTACGTGCACATTAACACACGGGTACTGTGGAATATATTTTTTACTCACCTAAAGCGCTCGTGCTCTCGTCCACTCCCTGCAAAAAAATAGCAGCTGTGCGGTGTCTGTGGCATCAGTGCTCTCATCGCATGCGATGGAGTAAAGATCAAAAGCACAGCTTTATCAGACAGTTGCAGTTTAATGTTGGCTGACAAGTCTTCAACAACTGGATTTCTGGACATGCTGACGTTGTTGACGGGCGCATTATTTCGGTGACTTTAACGAGACCGTGTTTTATGAGGTCTCCATCTGAAAAAGGCTTGCCATGTCTTGCGATGAGTTGGGCGACATCATAGCTGGCTATTGTAGCCTTTTCCTGGACAAATTACTGTTGCTGACCCCGCAGGAGAGCTACCCTTTGCTTTAATTTCTGCTCTCGCTCAGCACCAGTGTAGGATGCATAGGCCTGATGTTTGGTTTCATAATGACGTCGTACATTATACTCTTTCATAACTGCCATAATTTCAGTGCAGATCAAACAGACACACTTCCCCTTGAATTCTTTGAAGAAATATTCACTCTCCCACCATGTCTGAAATTTTCTGCATTCACTTTCTACCTTTCGCTTCTTCGGTTCTGCCATGTTTAGTAACTAACTTGGGCTAAATTTCTTCTGTGATTGTCCTTTTTGGTGGAGCAACTGCCTCGATCGACAGTAGCTCCCCCTGGTGTTAAAACTAAGAAGTGCAATACACTCAAGCAAAAGTTGAAGTGCGGGCCATATTCGATTCTATTTATAAAATTACTTGCGGGCCAATTAAAAATGGATCGCGGGCCGCAGTTGGCCCGCGGGCCGGAGTTTGGACACCCCTGGCCTACAACCTTTTTGGCTTTCCTTTTGCAGCTTTCACAGCCACTTGCTTGTGACATGAGAAGCTTCCAATGTGCGCTTAGCCTGCGAAGCAGCTGCTTGAACATGATTATCCAGGAAGATGCCTTTTTTACACGGCACCAGTCTGAGTAGTGATCAGTTTGTTTAGTGGATTTTCATGTATTTCTGTAGCATCCACACTCATTGCCTCTTTGACTTCGACATCATTTTTTTGATGTTTCTTTAATGTCCGGTGGAATTGGTCAATTTTTTAAATCTTTTGTCAAAAACTCTGGCCCAGCAATCTAGTTTGGACACTTTATAACGGTGTCTGTGTTTATTCCTCTTGAAGCGTGGTCAACAGGGTTTAATTCAGAGTTCACATACATCCACTGACTTGGTTTTGTGTTGTCTCTAATAAGTGACACTCTATTTTCTACAAATGTCTTAAATCTGATGTTCTCACGGAAGATGTACTTTAAAACAGTGGTACTGTCAGACCAAAACACAGATTCCTATTTGTGGTATTTGCAGATCTTTTCTCATGAGATTGTAAATTTTTACAGCAACTGCAGCTGCTGTCAACTCGAGACGTGTAATTGTTATCTGCTTCAGAGGAGACAATCTGGACTTGCCAATGATAAATGAGCAGTGAGTTTCTCTTTTCTGGTTTGTGATACGGAGGTTGTCAATGGAAAATTGTACTTAGTAGTCAGTATAATCTTTTAATGATATAAGTTTGTATATGGTAGAATACTGCATGTAACCATTTGTGTTTATTGAAAGGATGTCTCATCCTAGGAAGTCTGTAACATTCCAGGGTGTTCTGGCTTTCACCCCCACATCCTAGGAGCATGGGAAAGTTCGTACCTTGTTTTATTGTTTTACGGTAGGATTAACGTAGTTATATCTGTTTCCAGTCTAAGTGGTTTTGGTTTGATGAACTGCTGGACTTTCCAGACCAGCAGTTTAGGGAAGTCTTTATGGGGTCACACTCTGACCCCCCCTCACACACACACACCACACACACACCACACAAGCACCCACTGAAGTGTATAAATAAAGGACCAGGGCAAGTCCTCAGGGCGAGTCTCTGAGTCTCACTCTAGGCTGCCCTTGCTAGCAAGAAATTCTGTGTGTTTCTCCTCTCTGATTCTCTGCTGAAGAAGTGTTTTAGAATATATCTCTTAACATTATTTGGTCCTTCGTAGCCGGAGCAGAAAACATCAGAACTGTTATCTGTGACTCTGTTCCAAGATCCAGCACTGATTCCTGACGCCGTGGGGAACCAGCACTGAAGCCTGTGCACAGCCCTCTTAGACGAGGAGAGAGCCCCAGGACTTGAATTCGGGTCTGGGCCGGTGGCCTGGTCCACGGCGCTGGGATTCAGTCTGATGATCCGAACCACCAGTGAGACGTCGGAGGGTGAGAAACACTATTTTGGTATATAAAACGGCCGCAAAGGTTTAAAAAAGTCACGTGATAAAATAGGTTGAGTTGGCCAAAAGGAACTGTGTTTAGACTAGTTTTAGAGGTAGCTGAAAATACTTCGTGACAAATTAGGTTTAAGTTCGCCAAAAGGAACTGTGTTTAGACTGGGTTTAGAGGTAGCCGTGAAATACTTCGTGACAAATTAGCGCGCAAATGTCTATATGTGTGTGTGTGTCTGGAAGTAAGTTGATTTTACAGCACAATAAGCTGCTGAATTGCTTCCATTTTTGTTTTCTTTGCTGAGGCTCAAGTACTGGTGACAAAGGAGAACGGTTGAATTTCATCTCATAAAACTGATACCGCTTCACCGTTAGGGTGAAGGCCGTATCAGTAAACCACTCTGAAGTCAAGCGTGCCAGCGACGGCCCAGCAAAATCTTTGAAAATGGAGAATAAACAAGCGAAATTAACACCTGATGAGAAATGTTTAGAAAAACAACAAGCCGGAGCAGGACTAATCCAAAAGAAAGGGAGAGGAATGCATAGTGGAAGAGCAAGAGGTAGAGGCAGAGCTACACACACACCAAACAGTGGCTTTAGCACTACATGCTGGAGGTGTGGAAAAGAGGGACATTTTGTACGTGACTGTAAGAAACAAAGACAGTAACTCAGAATAGGATAGCAGCTCAGGTGAAGAGAGCAGTTCAGACTAGGAAGAACGTAATAATCCCTCACCAAGTGAAAATTAGAGATCAAAGTAGTTTAAAGTAGTTTAAAAAGGGTGTTTAAGTAGTTTAAAAGATATAAATACAAGAGGAATAAAGTAAAATAAACAAAAGGCTAAATTACAACTTATCTTTAATGTATTCATACTAATAATAGCAAGGATAACAACCTGTAAACTGGTGTTAATGATGAAATAATATTAATATGAAGAGGCACCTCAGTCAGTCATGATGTGAGGAGGATAATTGTTGAAAGTAATCTGCATTAAGCTTAGGGTTGCTCAAATTCAGTACAATGACATATGAAGTAAAATAGGTAAATACTTTAACTAATTACGTGTATAGAGGCATTTGACCTGTTTGAAAAACTGTCATCCTAATATGAGCCATTGTTGAGATATAGAGCACACCTATGAAAACAACTAATCTGCTGAACCCTGTATGAAGCAGCTGAAAACTACATGATGGAGAAGCTGAATTGAATATGAAAGTGCAAGTCTCTGCCACTGTGGGGCAAAGCACGCAACCACTGTGTGAGGTTGCGTTGTGGTCTCTTCTGAGCTGATGAGCAAGCTACACATTATCAGATTGAGATCTGGCTAAGAACTCATAAAAGAGAGGGAAACGAAACTATGATAACTGTGATAACTGGAGTGTGAAGCGTTTCCGTGAGCAGTTTTCCTGCATCTTGACTCATGTGTGTAGAGTGTTCATAGCATCAGCATCATGTTTTTGTTTATTTGTTTTGGTGGGTTGAAAAATAGTTAAATAAACTTGTGATCATATTTATGGATCACAATGGCACATGCCATTGGCCAAATGATTTATTTACGCAGATGAAAAAAGTGAGTGTGAATGTGTCTGACGTCACAGTGTTTTTGTGCGCTGTGTAAAAGTAATTGCATCTGATTGTGAGAGCGGTGATTCTGCAGGTCACCAGCTATTAAAAAAAAAAAAGAGTGAAAAAGAGACAAAATTTACATTGTAGATGAAAAATAATCATAGGGAAAAGGTTTTGTGTTGATCAGCCAAGAACAACTACAATCTCATTTTCTGCTTTTAAGAAAGGAGAGTTCACAAAAACAGAGAGAGAGATGTGTGTTGATTAAGCAGTGATAATAATAATGAACATGTTTTAGTTTGTCACTTTCAGGTGACAAGCAGACCTGAATCAATTTTCCACATGCAGCGGTCGGAAGAAAGTTATAGTTTAACATCATTAGAAACATTCAGGCCAAGTTTCTGGCTGACTTATTTACAGCACCATGTGTCTCTCAAACTCACAAGCGAGCTCTCACTCCTCCCTGAAGACAAGGAATGAAGCTCCAAAGAGCAATAACATGGCAGATAAAGAGACAGCAGCAGAGTCGTGAGCAAAGACTCCCGAGCAAAGAGTCCCAGCAAGCAGCAGCAGTGTGGACAAACAGCATCAGAGAAGAAGAGCAAACCCATCATCCTGCCTGATTGGATGAATGGTACTGTGTTCCCAACAAGCTGCAAATTCACTGTGCATGTGACAAGAACATTTGAGGAGAACTGAGGAGACTGTTGGAGTTTGACATTTGCCACCTTTGAAGTAAAATGGCAAGAAGAGACAGTGAAACACAGGACAAAGCTGAAGGACAACTGCCGGCTATTGGACTGTTGAAGTGGGAGAGGACAACAGAGTGAGAGGAGTGGTGAGAACACATAGGAATTTTGTTTTCAATATGGGAAATCAAAATTTGGGTTAGCAAACCTGGGAAAAACAAAACTGACTGCTTAAGTGGGAAATTGTGAAGGAGTCTGAAACATTGCAAAAAGAAACATACAAAATCACACACACAAGCAGAACATGCATTAACCCTACTAACACTTCCAAATACAAGAGAACTCATGAAGATTAGACAACATTTTGAGCATGTGAGTCTGTTTACCATCTTGTCCAAGTCACTTAGTGTGACGAGAAGTGATGCAAAGATCAATGGACTCATAGCACATTAGTTACAAAATGATTAAATAATAGCAGAGAAATGTGTAGGAAAGGCAGCTTTAAGAACATGCTCTGCTGGATATGCAGCTCCACAGACATGCATTAAACCTGCCTAATAACACAAACACACATGCAATGAAAATTAGCTTGTTATCTCTCATCTGTGTTAAAATAGTGTGAATTTAACAGACACTTGTTATCAAATGCTGAATTTATCCAATAATAAAAAATTGACTCTCTAGGTTGCAGGACAACAGTTTAACTTTTGTGGGAAAAAAGATTCTGGTTTGACCAACCAGAAATCAGACAATAAATTTAGTTGTTAATATAGTAAATTGGGAGATGCTTCCTGCTTGATTGATGCAGCACAAATAATTTACTGTATGAGGGAAATTCTATTTTTGTGATTACATTTTGAACATGAATTTCTGTTGTCCTGTCATCTTAGTGGGTTAATAGCTGATATGCAAATTAGTTGATCGTTCTTAGATTGAGGAAAGGTGACTGAATCTTAGCATGAGTGAATGAGATGTGTTGGAGTTTGTTAGAGTGGAGACTCTAAAACACTGAGTTTCCTGTTTTGATGTGCGAGTGAATCCTGCACCCAGATACACAACTCTGAATACATAAGAACAAACGTCTTTTGTGAAATAGCTGATGACATGTCTCACGTTTTATGATGACGGGAAAAAAGAAATACTGGATAATATGGATCTGTGGCCCAAATGAGTGAAAGGCACAGACTTGGGGATTAAACTCATAACATATTAGGGTTATGTTGTGTGTTGTGCAGCTGATGGTTGGTTTGGAGTGAATCTAGCTGATGATTTTTCTTTTGTTGTGAAGTTGAGCCTGCCAATTAGTATGATGATAAACCATGCTAATGGTATGATTTACCCTCCTGAGATGAGGAGCTTGTGTCATGACTTAACAAGGCCTTTTTATTTTGATACTTTCACAGTGCACTGAAAGTTTTGTTCGATAATCTCTGTTTGAGCAGATCTGCACGATTAGAACAGAAAGCGCTGTACGACACGTCGTCGAGAAAATTGTTACAAGTGAGTTTCTCCACATTGAAATGGGCTCAGGAGAAAGCCACTTATCTGGGACAATTAGAAAATGAGAGTCCCTGCCTAAAAAGGATTCAGCGAGGTAATCCGATCTAAAATTCTCCTTTTTCTTTTGAAATGACGTCATTTTGCTGAGGGTGGAAATCAAATGCGGCGATAGTTTCCACTATCAGCAAAGAAAGAAAGAATGGATGAATGAATGAATGGAAATAAAAACAAACTGACTGACTGATAAAACCTGACAAGACTTGACCACGACTCAAAGTTAACCTCCACCTAGACAGGCCAAAAGGGTGGATGAATTTACGTGTTTCTTTTTACAGGAGCAGAAAGATGACAGCAACATCCAAGGTTGCATACCGATTTAACTTTTAAATGCCACTTTCTGTGTTTGTGAATCTACCATGGGTGTGTTATTCATGGGTTTGTGTTGCTCACAGAGATTACTGTGAGAAAGAGTGTATACACCCGCGCAGCGCTAACATTTACATTTTCTTCTCTACAGCATTACAATTCTTCATGTGGTTTGATCATGTAATTTATAACAGGACAACTAGTTAATGTTTTTCTACCACAGGATTACTGAGATTTTGTATGAAGAAAATTGTAGTTACAGGCTATATGTTGATGAGAAGTTTCCTGTGTTGAAAACTAGTGTCACTTCTTTCCACAGCTATGGATGGCTAACTTTATGGTCTTTTTATGGCACCTCTGGAAACTGTCGACCTGTGTCTGACCACCGGGATGGTCAATGTGTATTGCTAATGTTTGTTTTTCTAAGAGTACATGTAGAGAATTCAGCAGAAGCGGACAAGTAACATGAGAAAAACAAATAAGAGATGCAGTGTTTATGGAATAATTTAATATGGGGCTCATTAGCTAACCACCATTGAGCTCATAGTGATTGATGAGTGGAGTGACTTTGCTTAAGAGAAGTCACCGATTACATTAATGTTGACTGAGTACATGGGATGATCCATGTCTGAGGCAAATTATGGAACTAATTGTAGTTTACTGATTTGAAAAAACCTGCACATGATACTTGTCTTGCTGATGTTGAATGCTTTATTACTCTTATGATATAATTGTTTATAAGTGTGAAGTTTGATTTCACTTCCAGATCTTGTTTTTCAGGCCATGATGGTGTATATGCAGGCTCCTGGCGGAGCCAGTTTTTAAGCAAACTTAATATGCAAAACACACTAACATCTTTTATTGCAGGATTATAGGTCCGGGGTGGTGCTGCTCCAGAGGAGGAGATGCCCTGATGTTGCCTGGGACATGATCTAGTTAACCTTTTTCTTTAAGACAGGAATCTGGTTTTGATGAGTTGACTCATGGGAGTGTCCATGCGTCAAGAGGAGGGGTCCAGGATTAACATGAACAATGAATTAACATTAAACTATGTTTTATATGATTTTTGCAGCGATTTGTGTGATTAACAGTTCATTCAACGGGTATCAAACCTATGCAAGTGGTGCATCCATGCTCAGATGAGGCTTTGATGGCCTATAAGTGAAGTTCACTGAACTAAAGAATGTGGTTTGATGATTGTTGACATGCTCTCCAAATAGAAGTTTTTCCTCCTAGCAAGGAAATACAGGTGCAGCAGTCATCTCCTGAGAAATCTTCAGAGGCCCAGTGAGAAACAAGAACCATTCCAGGCATAGCTGACAGCCCAGGCAGTGGTTGAGGTCAAAGGTCAAGCTGGTTGGGGCCCATCATGAGATTAGACTTTGGAGCCACAGCAAGGACCACGAAACTGCGTTGGAATGAGAGCTGTGCCAAGGGGGATTTCCAGAGGCCAACAGAGGAGATTGTGGACAACAGACGGGCACCTGAAGGATGAGGGGAGCGTGCCAAGCTCCATCGACAGCGCAGGGGGAGTCCGAGGATGACATCATGATTCTGTGAAAAGCACAGGAACCAGAAGCTATGGTGGTGATGACAGCAGTTTCCTATGAACATCACCTAATGCTGTGTCACTGTACTGTGCATATGATGACACTCTGAAGACTGCTGGGATCATAACAGCAGTAAGATAACTGGACCCAGCACCCTTTCCACAGAGGGGTTTTTCTGCAGAGGATGGACAATAGAAGAGTCATAAATATTCCTATCGCAGGACGAAGGCCTAAAGCAAGGTGATGGGGGTTGATAGAGGCCATTTCAAGTGCTTCTGACCACTTCAACTGCCTGCAAAATAGCGGAGAGACCCTCCTGGATACATCAGAGCAACTGCAAAAAGGTTGAGGTCCCAGAGGATTCCACTTCCTTCACAGAAATCAACTAGTAGAGGAAAGTTTCACCCTCACTTGGTTGCTTCAGTGGCGAGGGGGAAGTGCTGATTGGGCGCCCGTAGGGAATTGCTCGCACTTCAACCTCCAGCCATTGGCCAACTCTAGAGTAACCAAGTAGTAGGGTGTGACGGACCTGTACGTAGCCATGGGAAGGTGGACCCTCCTGGTTACCTTGACTACGACGCTCACCTTTACAGGACAAAGACAGAATCGGCAAATACAGACTATTATGTCTGCTCTCATATGCCCAGCACGCCTTTGAGACAAATCCAGCAGGCCCAAAATCAGGACTATGTAAGCGATACAAGTGACTGGTTTTCTTGGCTTTACATTAGCTCCTGGTTACAGGTGCTAAAAAGACTACTCATCGGAGTTGGGATATTTCTACTTTTATTTTGTGTTTTTGTAACGTGTATACTGCCATGTTTAAAACTCTTGATTAACCGCATAATATTTTCCACTGTTGCTGCATACATAGCCATGACAAGTGATGATAATGACTCCGACCTGTTGGAACATGAAGACTTTGTGTGACTAATGACGATGTGACAGAAAATGTACAACAAGATGTTACATACTGATATCTCATTTAAATTTATACTGACAACAGGAGGGAATGTCAATGGAAAATTGTACTTAGTAGTCAGTATAATCTTTTAATGATATAAGTTTGTATATGGTAGAATACTGCATGTAACCATTTGTGTTTATTGAAAGGATGTCTCATCCTAGGAAGTCTGTAACATTCCAGGGTGTTCTGGCTTTCACCCCCACATCCTAGGAGCATGGGAAAGTTCGTACCTTGTTTTATTGTTTTACGGTAGGATTAACGTAGTTATGTCTGTTTCCAGTCTAAGTGGTTTTGGTTTGATGAACTGCTGGACTTTCCAGACCAGCAGTTTAGGGAAGTCTTTATGGGGTCACACTCTGACCCCCCCTCACACACACACACCACACACACACCACACAAGCACCCACTGAAGTGTATAAATAAAGGACCAGGGCAAGTCCTCAGGGCGAGTCTCTGAGTCTCACTCTAGGCTGCCCTTGCTAGCAAGAAATTCTGTGTGTTTCTCCTCTCTGATTCTCTGCTGAAGAAGTGTTTTAGAATATATCTCTTAACAGAGGTAAGTAACGACTCCATGACCTCTCTCACTGGCATCAGCGAAGTGGTGTAATTGTGCAGATATGACCACTCCAAATCCAGCAGGTTTCAAACACCTGTTGATGGCAAAGCCATGAAGTTTAGGAAGCTCTGAATGCCAAACTTGTGACCTTTGAGCCAGTTCAGCTGGGATTTCCTCATCCCATGAGATCTTCCTGCCACATAGCTCTCGCGGAAAGATTTTTGCTGGTAGAATGTCAAGAGACAGAACGCCCAATGGGTCATATATTACACTTAAAAATGAGAGGATGCCTCGCCTTGTCTTTGGCATAGGTTTGTCATTTATCCTGATCTTGAATACATCTGTCTCTTTGCACCAGTTCACTCCTAGGACTCTTTCATCAGCTAATGAATCATGTCTCAAATCCAAATCTTTAATCTCTTTTCCTCTTCCCTTTTCAGGAATGGAAACAAGGACAACTCTATTGTTGCTCATCCACTTTGTTAAGTGAGATCCTCCACTCTCACACAATGCAGTCAGGTCCCTGACCATAGTACATGCCTCTGTTTCATCTGAAACTGACAGAAGACAATCATCTACATAAAAGTTGTTCAGAACAGCATTAACTGCTGCTAGTTGCATTTTTTCTTTAGTGTTTTCTGCTGCTTTCTTCAGTGCATAGTTTGCACAGCTTGAGGAGGATGTTGCCCCAAACAGGTGCACCATTAGATTTGTATTCAAGCAGAGGTTCATTCAAGTTCCCATTAGCCATCAGAGAAAACACAAAAGATCACTGTCCTCTGGAGGTACTTGCACCTGGTGATACATAGCTTCTATGTCTGACATCAAGGCAAAGGGATCCCACCTAAACCTTGTTAGTACTCCAATCAGTGTATTCATTAGGTCTGGACTCAGCTCAGCTCTCTGTCAGAAGAAGTAGAGCAAGAATCTCTCTTGAGAGGGCCATTGATAACCCAACTCAGGACTGTTCGGACAGCATATGGACCGTTATCTTTGCTATGAATAATCTCCCATGGTTCCATAACCTTGTGCACATCACACCCTATCAAAAGTCCAATGTCTGCATCTGAATGTGGGAACTTGATTTGCTGAAGATGTGGCCACCTTTTTAAGTCATCCTGTGTAGGGATGTTCTCTCTAGACACTGGAATGTCTGCATGAGTGTAAATGTCAGGAAGATCTATATAGGTGTTCTCATATAAACCACACACTTCTAATCCTGATAGGTTGTAGCTTGTCACCAACTTTTCCCATCCCATTGTGCGAAGCATGAATTTTGTCTTCTTACCTTCTACACCAAGTTGTCTCATCAGCTTCTCTGAACAGATGGCTCCCATTGTCCATGAATGCATAAGTCTCAATTAACTTATTGCTTTTCTTTAACTTAACCCACACAGGAACGATTGATAACACATGACTGTCTTTTCAAGCCCCTGTGGTTCCACAAATTCTGCCTGAAAATTGTGTTTCATCACTTGTCGTGGGAATGTCAGAGACATTTCTCTGGATGCACACATCTGCCTTACTGTCCTCCCCCCTTGTCCAGTGAAGCATACTTGTATGTCTCTTAGAGCAGTGCTCACACAATGACCTTTTCTTACAGTCCTTACTCAAATGACCTTGTGTCAGACATGTAAAGCTTTGCTTTGCTTTAAGGAACTCTAGTCTTTCTTTGTAAGGCTGATTTCTGACCTTTTGACGTTCTGCAAGTTTATGCAGTTTTTCGCAGTATATGCATGGCTTCTGGAAGTCACTGGTAGTGTGACAAGAAGCACTTTTATTAATTTGAGGTGATCTTTCATGTGCAACTTGTGTTACACTTGTAGCAAATGTGTTCCCCTTTGCCTGGATGATATTTTCATTCTCACATTTGCAGATGACTTTGCTTTATCTTCAGCATCTGCAGCTATTTTTGCTTGTCTGTTTATGAGTGTGACCAGATTTGAGAACTTTGCTCGCTTTCCACTTGTTTCTTGAATGTCAAAAGCAGAAACTCTCCTCACTTCTCTCATTCTGTATGGCAGTTTAGAGACAATAACTCTTAGGTTTGTGAGGATCTCCATTTTATGCAGTTGACTGATATCTTGCATTGCATTGTTACAACTGGTGAGAAACAGTGAATAGTTATGAAGAGCCTTTGCATCATCTGTTTTGATTTGTGGCCAATCAAATGCTCTGTTCATGTAGGCAGTTGCAATTCTCAGTTCATTACCATAATGACAAAACAGCAGCTTAATTGCCTTACTGTAGCCGTGTTGAGGATTCATGTGCTGATAACTTCTTAGCAAATCTCTGGGTTCACCTCTGGTAAACTGTTCAAGGTATACTTTTGTGCCCTCTTGGCCAGTCCTGCTACTACATCTCTGTGCTATGGGCCTGGGACCTGCAGGTCTTCATCTGCCATCTTTGCTCCTTTTACACAACTTCTTATTAAACAAGTGTTCATGAAACACTTGGTCTATGACACAAAACTGAGGCTTTCATAGTGAATGTCATCTTTCTTAGGACCAAAACACTGTCACTGACTTATATGTAAGAAGTTGAGTATTGTAATTGTTCAATTTTGGCACGACTTGTAGCTTGGCAGCATGTCATAGTCCAAAACTTTATCCATGGAAGCTTATTTCTTTTCTTCTTAGATTCTTCATGCACACAGCTCTGTACACTTAACTGACTTGCTGTATCCAACTTTGGACGAGCTCAAATCGATGCAGTCGTCTCGCTCTGGAGCAGGATGGTTTCACTTAATGTATTGGCTTTCTTAATTTCTTCTTGGAGTTGTCTATTTTTCTTATATCTAAAATAACACTCTGGATGGACAAGAGACTGTTTTATGCGTCAGTTTGTGGTAAAACCATCGTATCGCACCATATCCTTTTGAGGCTTTTCAAAATAAAACATTTAATAACTATAAATGGAGCTAACACCTTGGATGTATCTAGCTGCAGACCTTGTTTATTGAGCTGTAAGTAAGGAAGTAAAATAAGTTGATACTATGAGCTGAGCTGCCCTCGCCCATTGTTTTCAATGAAGTAGTATCTCAGGATTGACGATGCGTCAGGTGTCAGCGTGGTAACTACTGTCAATGAAGAGTCTCCTTTGTCCAGAGTCAGGATCAGTATAACATGTGAAGTTGTAAGAGCCGAGGGTATAAGCAAAACTGTCAATTTACTAGTTGTCTACGTCCCCACTCTCAACCTATGGTTTACGAGCTTTGAGTAGTGAGAGAAAGAACGAGACTGCAGAAATAAGCTTTTTGTGAAAGCTGGTTGGCCTCTCCCTTAGAGATAGGAAGAGGAGTTCAGTCACTTGAGAGGGGCTCAAAGTCTGACCACAAAAAATGTTGTGTGCTCCTTCCTGCTGCTGGCTGAGGTCTGTTGTTATGTTTATGAGAGGAATACTTTTCCTCAGAAACAATAAAGGAAAACAGTCAAAGACAAGAAAGGTCACCTCGTGGTTTTCTGATCTTCCTCAGCTGGAATCATCAGCACTGCTTCCATCAGTCAGCTCATGTCATTTTCTTCCACAGAAAACTCTCTGATCTCCTTCAGCAGGTTGGTAGTGAGCTGATATGTATGCTCTGGATTATACCTCATACTCTGATTTTCATGTCTCATAATGCTGCGTGATGCACATTTGGTCTATTATCAATGCCTCATTCTGCTCCTTGACTCTAATTATAATAAAAGCCTTGTTACTTCTTTTATTGTCTGCCACATATCTTATCTGCTGTTTTTTATACAATATGTTGTGAAACATGAAAGTCCTGCAACAAACAGTCCCAGATGGATTTGAATCAAGTGAATCGTGTTGGTTTTAGGTCAGCAGGTCTCCAGGAAATTTGTATAATTGAAAACATTAATTATTATATCAAATACGACTTTTGAGTCAAGACAGTTACGACACATCACAAAATGACCATCACACACATGAAAATATATTTTATTGAACAGTGTTTTCAAAATTACAGAAATAATCAAAACCATCAGTGAAACAGACTCTTACTCAACATATGTGTCATTTATCCATCAGAGTAATTGTGCATTCTCCTCAATAATTTGGACTTTCATTACAAGTAGATTTTCTGAGATTTACAAAACAAATCCATAAAGTCAAAAGTCAAATTAAGCACATGGAGGCAAAGCCTACAAGAGAACAACTCCTGTTATTCAGACAGTTGTGTCAAAATGTTGTAGCTGTCTGATTCTCGGAGTATGGGGTCTGAATAATATCCCACCAGCAGTTCTGGTTATAAGTGGTTGTAATTTGCTTTGCTTTTTATCCCACACTAAATTCACTGTATAATGAATAAATCCATGTTAATGAAAGTTGTGAAATCAGAGAGGATGTGATTTTAATTTAAAACTTACATGATTTTTTAATTGGAATAATCAAAAAAAACACGGCCAAGATGTGTTTGTAGTCGACTTGGCGAAGCAGTATGAGTTGTTGCACTTCTACACTCTGCACCATAATGAAGTATATTATACTTAATAAGACCAGATTATTGCAGTGCATTCAATTTTATTTTGTTTTTATATAATATTTGTTATTTATAAGTACATTTTTCTTATTGAAAAACATGTAAAAATTCCTTTCTCAATGTTTTTCCGGGTCATGAACGGATTAATGGCATTTCAATTCATGTCAGTGGGGAAAATTGATTTGACATACGAATGATTTGACTTATTAGCTCCCTCACGAAACAAATTAAAGTTGTGAGACAAGGCACCACTGTATATAATAAGAAAGACTGAAAAAATAATTGTTAAAAAACAACAACAGAATAAACACTGAACCCGTTTTTTCTCATTGCATCTGTCTCTTCGTGAGAGAGATGTGTAATGCCAAGAATCAGAGTTGTACGTGTCCAGGACGACAGAGTCACCATTTTCCCTGCTCTCTGGGATATTGACAACAACATAACTTTGTGTGTTGTTTCTTGGTGCTGGCTGACGTCTGTTGTTGCGTTTGTGAGAGGAATATTTTTCTGGGATCACAATAAACAACAACAGTCCAACACAAGCGAGGTCCCCCCACATGTTTCTTATCTCTGATAGCTGGGAGTCATGAACTCTGTTTCTGAGAGCCAGTGAGTTGATGTTATCGAGATGCAAGGAAAACTTTCTCAACACTCTTAGAAGGCAGGTAGTGACCCGATATGTATGTTGTGGATCATACTCTGTCCCTCGAGCTTCATATGTCTCATAATGCTGTGTGATATAGACTTGGTCTATTGTCCGTACTGCCTTGCGCCCCCTGACTCTAATTATAATGCGAGCCCTGTTACTTTCCTCAATGTCCGACTCCACGACATAATCTGGAAGTTCCAGTGATGCATCTTGGTAGATGTTACCGACAGTGTAGTATCTGTATCCCCTCGGCAGTGGGTCTAACAGCTGTTCATCGTTGCGATAATGATGTGAGCCATAATCACCACGGTTTGGGTCAAAGGTCAGCAGGATGATGTTGTTATTGTCAAAGTCAATTGTGGTAGCAAACCAGTGGAGCAAGCAGAGGCTGTACTCGGGCACAGACTGGCCAAAGCCTACTGACCTCAGATCAGTGATTGAGTTGAGAGCTCGTCTTACAGCTGACACAGAGCTGAAGGTCAGGAGGAGAGCCACACAGCAGCTCATCATTCTTCCAAACATCTTCATCCTGGAGAGATTTAAGAAGTCACTGTTTTTATTGTTCATGCATAATTTATATTATTAATTATATTATGGTTAATAGAATATCCATGATTAAGACAGCTTTAAATGTATTCCTAGTTTATAATTTGATAGTCATTCAGCCACACAAACTCTGAAACAGGTTTGACTTGTTTTTCTTCTCTCTGGTTAATACCATCCATTATGGGTTGGAATTGCATTTTAAAATTTTGCTTTCTTTTTTTTAAAATTTTTTTTTTAATTAGGCGTGTGGAAGTTTATCGACGTCCAGACCCTTCAGGAACTCGGGCGGACCTCATCAACACCAGGGGCTCTGCCACCAAGGAGCTGTTTAACTGCCTCAGTGACCTCGCCTCCAGAAATTGGCGGGTCATTCCCCTCATCCCCAGACTCTGCTTCCTCCTCGGAAGACGTGTCAGTGGGATTAAGGAGGTCCTCGAAGTATTCCTTCCACCGCCTGACAATTTTCTCAGTCGAAGTCAGCAGCGCTCCGCCAGCACTATACACAGTGCAGGTAGAGCACCGCTTTCCCCTCCTGAGACGCCTGACGGTTTGCCAGAATCTCTTTTTTATACATAAAATATAATTACCATTATATAAACAATCACATATCTATATCTATACATACATATTTATATACCTAAATGAGTATATACAAAGGAAGGGGGGGCGGGGGGGGAGGAGAAAGAAAGAGAAAAAAACAAACAAAAAAACCCCAAAACGAACAGAGGCTTGTTAGTGGGAAATGTTGTTTTATCAAACAGCTTTAACTTTGTGACATAAAGAGAGAAAATCACAATAACTTGTATCTGTAACTTGTAAAGTGATGCCTATTTTATAGCCATGACCAAACATGCTTTTATTTTCCCCACTTATTCATTACACTTTTGTTAACCCAGAGTTTTATGTTGTCAGGTTTGGCTCTGGTTTCATGATATTCACCTCTCCCTTTCTCAGAAAGTTAAACTAATTATATTGTTTAAAACTGTAATACTGCAGACTAATAGATCATTTTTATGTGAATGAGTATGCTTGTAATTTAAGAGAAGGCGGACTAAGTGCAGTGTAATTGACTCCATATTAAACTCACTTCATTGTATCTTGAAATGTAGAATAAATGCTGCATTAGAGACGAGGGTAAAGTCATGTGAGTGAAAATACATAAAAATGAATCCACCAGGAAACGAGAGAACATACCTGTGTACGTCTGCTGCTCGTTTGAGTGAGGACAGTTGTAGCTCCCTTTATGTTTTGCGTTTCCTGGTAAATGAAACCAGAGCAATAAGCTCCGCTAGTCTTCAAGAAGAAGTTTAATAATCCAGCTGTTTAGATGAGGCTAACAAGGAGTAACACCAGTAGTAGTTTAACAGTCACGTAAATGCAGATTATTGATCTGTTTACGAGCAGGTTTAGGTCCAAAGTTTGAATATGGACGTGTCTGCCCGACTGCAGGGTGAGAGATTGCAGTAGTGCCTGTAATCTAGAAGCTGGTTACAAATGAATTTCAAATAGTGTACAGATGTATTTAATGGCAGCGTTTTCTAGTATGATTTGTTTGGTAATTCAGGTTTTCATCATTTAAAGGTGTTCTATCATTGCTGTCATCATATAATCATATATCTTTCGGCCGTCATATGTAGAAACATGTGATTGTGTTACAACTCAAACAAATGGAGAAATCAAGTAGGGTGGCAAAATCAAAGCCTTTTGTTTACACATATGCAGGTGTTACATTCTGTAATATGCATTATATATGCTTAAGATAATCAAATGCCGCAAAAATACATGTTTTATATAAATATAGTCTGTAACTTTCTTATTTTCTTTAGCCAACATAATTAAACATTTCAGTTGCATAAAACATGTGAATTTTGATTTTATTTACTGTATAGTCTATACACAAAATAAGTATGTATTTGCCTTGTTTGGTATCATTATTTTCAGCACAATCTCATGTCTGAATTTACAACTTTTTTTTCATTGACATCCTGTATTAACACAATTGATCTGAAATCACACAAAATATAAAATCCTAGTAGGAAAAAAGTTATAGCTTTCACTGTAAGACCCACAGACATGTTTATTATTTTCATAACTTGAAATGCAAATATAAATTGTACATTTTAAAAACGTATGCACAAATTTTGTAAACAATAAAGTTATATATAACTATTTACCCTAAAATGCAGCCAATGCATCTGCCGTTTTTTGTAACCATTTAAAAAATATTATTAAAACTAAAATTAGACAACAATCAGGTGTCACAATAAGATGCCACACAAATGATTTGTGCCAGTGCAAAAAATATTTTGTCTGAAACAAAACAGACAAACACCACAGACTAAACCCTGCAGGCCTGACAGCAGGAGATGTATCACTCCGCCTGTTGTCCAACCAGAGACAACGTTTACATTACAATCTGCCTTGTAAACCTTCCTAAATAAAACTGAAACTGCTTTGACAAATACAATAACAACATAGCCTTGAATGTTTGTAACTGCAGGCATTGTTTATGGGGTTGTTCAGAGTAAATACATAATTTGAAACTATATGCTGAAGTGCTCTAATCCATGATTTTTAATGAAGTAGTATGTGGGCACCGATGCCGGGTCAGGTGTCAGAAGTGTGCAAATGAAGCCTCATGAAACCTTAAAACTTTCAATCCGGTTCAAAATAAGTTTCATTTCTCTAGGCTTCATCTGACCACGCCCCCTGCTGGTCAAAACCTTTATTGTCATTTCAACCATCTGTGAGGCCGCGTGGCTGTCGAGCTTTAGCAATGTCAAAAACCTGTCAGTAAGATTTCAGTCAGTGTGTCAATGTGCTCATGAATACTGGGCCGATGGTGAGTTTATTCATTTTTATTAAGAAATAATATTTCTTCCACCTCGCTCGGACTCTGTCAGGTTCTCTTTTTAGTAATAACCTCTATGGCGTTGGAGAAAAGTCTTTCTCGTGATGCTGAGGAGGCAGGAGTGCACCAGTATCCCACAGCACAGACACTCATAGGTGATGTGTTGTACCCCAGTTAATTGGCACGCAACAAATATTTTATAACTATATTAAGTTTTTTTTTTATTTAACGTAACAAAAAAAACAACAACAACAACTTGTGAATATTTTAGTTGTAAAATATTTCATTTCTTACAGGCAGTTTATGTGTAATATTCAGGTCAAAGTGTTTGCAACCAAGGGAAACCCTTCTCCTTTCAGCTGGCTCCGTGAATACAAGCTCATTTGTGTCACAGACAAAACTCCAACACAAACACGCAAATGTATACATGTTCATAATTCACACCAATGCTCAGACCACTTTCTGAACCAGTGATGTTTCAGACGTCACCAGTGATCCCGCTCTCCCTGCTTTATACAGAGAGCGTCTGCCTTTTCGACTCGCTGTGAATGCCTACTAGTTAAACTGTGTGTGCAAAGCCGAGGTTAGCTGCGTAGGGTTTGTTGTATTGAGTTATTCTTCCTCCCTTCCTCAAGCCTCATTTACTTATCTAAAATGCCCTTTGTGTGTGTATGTAACATTGCCCAGTGGCTTGCTGTGCGCAGCACTCATGGTTTTCAGTTATACAATTGGTAATAAAATCCCTGTTTCTGTTAGATTCCTGTGTAAGAGCTGTTACTCTCCCCCTGGCCCCTAGCAGAGGGGGTCGTAACAGTCTAAATGTGCAGAAAGCATTTGTAGAACTTGAACCTAAATGAAAGTAAGAATGAGCCAGCAAAAGAGTCCAGGGTCAGAGATGTAGTAGAGTCTCCAATGTCGAAGCTTATAAATAAATTTTAAATAGAGTGTACATGTTTTTAATGGCACTGTTTTCTGGTACGATTTGTTTGGTAATTCAGGTTTTATTTAATCCAGTTAATGTTGTTCTATAGTTACCATCATACTATAAAACTTTTGAGATCATTCATATGTAGAAAGATGTGATTGTGTTACAACTCAACCCTTTTTTTTATTGTCATCATTTATCAAACTAAGATATTTTATGGCAGAACTTCAAACACTCCACATGCACCCGATACTGATTGTCTTCCAGCTATCATTTTGATTAAATATTAGTCATACACTGCACAAAAACCCTTTGATGCACTTACTGTAATGCCCACAATGAATCTATGCTTCTTCAGCCATCACATCTCTGTGTTTTGAAAATCCTTCGACAGCTGCAAGGAACAATGTCAGTATTTCTGCCTTCTAGAAATTGTGTCAGCAGGGTTGAATAAACTGGATTTGCCTGCACCAGCTGGTCCCCTGAGTCCATTTGTTTGTTCTATGAAATCTGTGAGACACAAAGAAAACAATGCAAATGTTGGCATAGACGCATTTAAATGAATGTCTACATTAGATCAAAGTCAATACTTTAGCAGTGAGTGACGCCATAGAGCTTTATTAAGGACTAAAATAGTTCTTTCTTTTATTATATGAATCCACCTTTAATTGTGCAGCATCACACAATTGTGAAGACGAGTTCGTTTTCCAGGCATTTGCTGTTTACTTACTTGCTGTTCAATGTCATCAAAGAGCTCAGAGTTAGGGTGTTACTAAGCACAGCATCTGAAACTGTCAAAATAATGTTACAGGATTAAACCTCGTTTAACCGTGAAACTTCACTGTAGGTCAGCTTTTCTGTTATTTAATTATCTGCTATAGAAATTCGTCTTTTTCCCCAAGAAATTTGATTCTGTTTTTTTTTTTTTTTTTTTTTTAAGCACTGACAAAATGTTAGTTAGTTAGTTTGTATGTTGTTTCTATAATACTGTATCATGAGTGACATTGAGATGTCGTATTGTGGGGTGTCTATTGATTCCCACATCTACTTACCAGACTATGTTCTAGTTAAGAAGGTTACAAAGGAAGTTTTGAAGCAGTTTTACTTAGTATTTAAAGAATTCAGTCAGCTCTTATTATGACTGCTAAACACTCATTTCCTGATTATTTCCTTTCATTTACAATAAAAACATAACCTTGAGTATATGTAATTGCAGGGCTTTTTAATTGGGCTGATTCTCTATAGTGTAGTTTCAGCTTCCAGTTATGGTAAAATGGTAAATGGCCTGCATTTGTATAGCACTTTACTCAGTCCCTAAGGACCCCAAAGCGCTTTACACTACATTCAGTCATAGGCAATGGCAAGCTATTGTAGCCACAGCTGCCCAGTGCCCCCACAGCTGCCCTGGGGCGCACTGACAGAGGCGAGGCTGCCGTACACTGGCACCACTGGGCCCCCTGACCACCACCAGTAGGCAAACATGGGGTTAGCATCTTGCCCAAGGATTTTTGCAGTTAGGAGGCAGCCTGGGATCGAACCACCAACCTTCTGATTAGTGGCTGACCTGCTCTGCCACCTGAGCTAGAGCCACCACAGTTATGTATGCAGCCAAGTTATATATGTGTAAAAAACAACACTGGATCCTTTTGAAACAGGTAACAAGCTGCAACTTAACTGAATCTGCCCATTTTCTGAGCCTCATGTTGAGTCAGGTGTGAGTGTGCCAGCACAGCAACCAATGAAGTCTCTTCTCTGTCCTGAATCAGGACCAGTCACCCCACATGTTTCTTATCTGTCATAGTTGTCATGGTAATGGGTGTCATGATCCAGTGTTTGTGTTTTTGGTTTAATATTCTTTGATTGTTGTTGTTCTTGGTTTTGGTTATCCTTATTTTTCAAGCTCTCAGCAATCTTAGTTCTCCCTCCGTCTATTTTCATCTTTGTGTTTAGTTTCTGTTCCCGTGTCCCACGTGTCATGTCTAGTCACCCCATCTCTATTTTTGCTCTGTTTTCCCAGTCAGTGAAAACAGAGCGAGCGATGGATAATAGTAACAAACTCATCAGTGAAACAGACTCTCAATCAACACGTGTCATTTATCCATCAGAGTAATTGTGCATTCTCCTCAATCGAGCCACACTGATTCACAAACTGTTACTGAACATGTAAACCTTTTACTCTAAGTAAACATCACACTTTCTTGTTGTTTCTTGGCAGTTTTAATAGGATAATGCGGCACAGGCATCTGAGTGTTTCAGGTTTTCAGTCCAAACAAGCAAACACTGTAATATTCTGACGACTTCTTCAGCTCCTGGTGATCATGTGTTGATCACTGACAGTTTGTACTACTTTTTACTACGTATATCTACTACACCCCTGCAGTTTTAGGTATAATTGGTTGCAATTTGTTTCTCTTTTATCCCACACAAAATTCAACATGTGATGAATAAACACGTTTTAGGAAATATCATGAAATACGAGATGCTGTGATTTTAAGACAACATGACCCGCTCTACTGCAAGAAAAGCATTGCAGTAGTCAACCAATACATAAATCCATGAATCAGCTTTGTCAATAGATACAAAATGTAAACAATCCCCACCTTCTATGTCTAAGAATGATTCCTGTAAGACCCAATAATGCCATATTATGATCAACAGTATTGAATACTGTTTTAAGAACTAACAATACCAGTACACCAAATATAATTTCACACCTTTCATGAGAGCAGCTTCTGTGCTGTGACATTGATGAAAGCCTGATTTGAAGATTTCATGGTAGCTATTAATATTCAAGTACTCACTAATTTGGTTAATATCTACTTTTTCAACAATCTGAAGAATAAATAGACCAAAAATAAAGTCAATAATTATTGTACTTTGTTATAATGTTAAAATACGTCAAATTCTCTCTTTTTCACAAGGAGCTTTATAACCAAAGTTTTCAGTGATTCAGGGAAAATACCAGGAAAAGGACTGCAGGGGCTAAATGACTAAGGGAAGAAAAAACCCTGGCAGGATATGAAGAAGAAGATGAACGATGTAACACAGTTTACTAAGCGTTTTGCAGTAAGTGGCAATACATCAAAACAGAAAAGCTCAACTTAATCTGTGTTGATGTAACCGGTGTGTTCATGCGTTGTGTCTGACAAAGAAAGGTAAAAGAAAGAAAGACCTCCAAGTAAATAACTTGACCGCTCCAGCTCCTACGACCAAATACAAACAGTGGGGAAGAGGGTTAGCTCAACCCATCACATCTTCCAAGTGTTACGATTCTTTGATGTGGGGTTGAGAACAAAACCACCAATACACCAACCAAGTAAAGTCAAAAAACTGATGTATTAAACACACGTGTGGGAGAGGTACACAACGTCACCGTCTGCATAGATCTCAACTAAAAAACACATCAGACTGTTTTTGTATATCAGGTTCAGCCTCTTAATGCGCAAGCAAAAAACATATCATATCATACGTCTATTACAGTTAGTGACCTTTAGACACTTCCTATATCTGTATGTATTAAAGAACCATTTTCAGTCGTCTTAGACTGCAGATATTTCCTGTCGTTCTATTCTTTTCGTACACGACCGGAGCATATCTTGTACTTAACTGTATCTAAGCAAGCACGTCTACAAGTTACAAGCAAAATGCTTTTTTAAGGCTCTGCGCGTTCAATACCTTCTAGCTAGAAGCTATTGAACGAAGCTTCGTTCAATGTTACTAATAAAAGCCCTCTTATCTAATAATGTATTTTCCACACAAGCTAGCCAGAATTATATGTTCATGCTAGTGTTAACGGCACCTAAAACACATTTGTGGCACACACATACTAGACATTTATAGCATCTAACAAAAACAGGCACAATGATGACAATAATTGAACTAAAATCACAATCAGAAACATCAGGGTGGATAAATATACATTATATGTGTGTTGTACAGTGTCTGGAAAGAAATGACACCAACCTTTCTCACAGGCGAATTGTAGAAAATGGGAGAGGCCAAAGGGGTACACTGTATTTATAGGGTTGCACCAAAGAAGAAGAACAATGAGGAGGGGCTCTAACTGATAAAGAACATAACTACAGGCTTGAAGGTCCTAAAAGTCAGGTATAAACTGGCAAATAAAATATGTGGTCTACAACACATTTTGTGTAATTGTAACAATATGTAATTTATGGCCCAGTTACATCTACATTGAGTTTAGTTGATTTAATATTTAGATGAGTATGACAGATACACAAGACCAAAAAAGACTGAAACAAGAAGCACAACAAGACAGATGAAATAATAAACACAGTTTTCGTCCTCCAAATTAGAGTACCTTTCTGAAACGGCAAAAGCATAGTTTTGACGACTCTGTGAGCTATGGAGCACATCATGCTGATGTGTGTTGTATCACAATAAACAACAACAGGCCAAGACAAGCGAGGTCACCCCACGTGTTTCTTATCTCTGATAGCTGGGAGTCATCAGCGTTGCTTCTATAGCGGTTTCTGAGAGACATCAGTAAATTGATGTCATCACTGTCCATGGGAAACCTCCTGATCGCTCTTAAGAGGCTAGTAGTGATCCCATATGTATGTTGTGGATCATACGCTGTCCATTGATATCCAGCTGCCTCATAATGCTGTGTGATATAGACTTGGTCTATTATACGTGAAGTTCGCCGTCTCACATTCTGCTCCCTGACTCTGATTATGATTCGAGCCCTGTTACCGTCCTCTTGCTCTGATTGGATGACATGAGGTGGAAGTTGCAATGATCCTTCTCGATGGATATTACCAAGACTGTAGTACTGATATCCCCTCGGCAGTGGCTCTAACAGCTGTTCATCGTTGCGATATTGATGTGAGCCATAATCACGATGGTTTGGGCCAAAGGTCAGACGTATGTCATCATTTGTGTTGATGTCAACTGTGTTGGCAAACCAGTGGAGGAACCGGAGGCAGTCCTCTTGGGCAGATGTGTCAGAGCCTACTGACCTCAGATGAGTGATTGAGTTGAGCTTTCTTACAGCTGACACAGAGCTGAAGGTCAGGAGGAGAGCCACACAGCAGCTCATCATTCTTCCAAACATCTTCATCCTGTAGAGATTTAAGAAGTCACTGTTTTTATTGTTTATGCATACTTTATATTCTGACACTCATTATGTGATTTATGACCAAGTGAAACAATTATGTGATGACTGCATATTGTGATTAATAGGATAATCATGATTAAGACAGCTTTAAATGTATTCCTAGTTTATAATTTGATAGCCATTCAGCCACACAAACTCTGAAACAGGTTTTACTTGTTTTTCTCCTCTCTGGTTTATACCATTTATTATGGGTTGGAATTGCATTTTAAAATGTTGCTTTCTTCAACTGAAATCAAAAGTTAGTTTTTTGATTAATTGTTAGGAGAGGCTTTTTATTAAGAAAAGTTATTTTCTTATTTTCTTTTTCTTTTTTCCCACTTAGCCATTACACTTCTGTTAACCCATAATTTTATTTATTTATGTTGTCAGCTGGTTTCATGATACTCACTTCTCCATGTGTCACAAAGTTAAACTAATAACATCAAAACAAGATCATTTTGCACTTGAATGAGTATGCTTGTAATTTAAGAGAAAGTGGACAAAGTACAATCCATTTCATCTTATCTTTAAATATTTTGTCATTGGTAGAATAAATGGAGCATTAGAAAAGAGGGTAAAGTCATGGGAGTGAAAATAAAGAAAATGAGAGAACCTGTGTAAGTCTGCTGCTGCTGTTCATGTGAGGACAGTCGCAGCTCCCTTATGCTTTGCTTTTCTTGTAAATAGAACCAGACCAACAAGTTTTGCTAGTTGATAATGGTAATCTAGCCATTTTGATGAGAGTATTAAAGAGCAACATCATCATGGATTTAAGTGTTTCTAGTTTAACAGTCACGTAAAAGCAGATTATTGATAATTTTATGAACAGGTTTAAGTTTAAACATGGACGTGTCTGCAGGGTGAGTGACGCAGTTGTCGCCATAATAAACTTGTTAGTTGTCTCTTAGCTCATTTTTATTTCCACAAATGCAAATACAGTAGCCAAAAGCCTAATTTTAAACACTACTATAATGATACTGTATCTTACATAAAATTGATTCGTGAATTACTTAATAAAAAGGCTATGAAAACTATTACTATTTGTACTAATTACAAATTATTTGAATGTATTTAACTTTTTATATCAAGTTTAAAAACAAAACAAGGAGGTCGAGGCACGATGTGCCGGGAGTGCGGTGTTCCCCCCGCACTCCCGGCACATCGGGAGCGCACTTCCGACGCTCGACCTCAGCTTCGAGCTGGTGGGTAACAGACGTCTCCAAAAACGAGCACTTTTACAAATATGCGCAAATATGTCTTGATGAACCGATCAGATATTTGAAGGTTACACAGCTACATTCATGCCTGAAAACATATTAAACGTTTATCTTATAAGTTTATTAAAAGTTGATCTCACAATAGTTTTGCGATCTCGCAAAAGTTCATCTTATTTTTTTCTCCCATGTCCCAAGTGGCCACTTCATTGTATCTTTAAATATAGAAAAAAAATCCTGCATTAGGGCAAAATCATGTGAGTAAGTGAAAAGGAATCCACCAGTAAACTTACCTTTGTAAGTCTGCTGTTGTTTGTGTGAGGACAGTCGTAACTCCCTTTAAGTTTTGCTTTCCTGGTAAATGAAACCAGAGCAATAAGCTCCGCTAGTGGCGAAGATGAAGGTTGACAATCCAGATATTTAGATGATTTGTTTGGTCATTCAAATTTCCTTATTTAAAGGTTACTGTCATCATATTAACAAACTTTAAGATCCCTACATAGAAAGATGTGATTACTAAATTACTGGATCGGATATTGGAGAGAAATAAAAAATGTAATCCGATCCAAGAAGAAAAGCACCTCACAAAACTTGCGACATGGCATAACTCGGCTCATAACCGTAGCACGTCGGAGAAGTATGCATCACGTGATAGAGCGGCTGTGGGGTGCGAGACCTGTCGGGGTCTGGTTCAGCATTTGGAGCCTCGATCGCTACCAAACCGGCACTCTCTTGTTTGTTTATCGCCCACTTCGCGCCAGAAACAACAGCAGCACGTTTAACCTTGATAAGCTGTTGTTAGAATTTATTTAATATTACTTTCTACACCAGGATCTTTTTCTACGTAGCTGACGGCTGGTAACTGTGCAGGGGCGGATCTAGCAAAGTTTAGCCAGGGGGCCCGATAGGGCATTAACAGGGAAAAGGGGCACAAAGACATAATTTTCTTTCTTAATCTCATTTAAAATGTCTAGCTTTTAATAAATAATTATCTGAATCTTACACCCAAAGTTTTAATCTGATGTAAAATGTATAGAAGTCCATTACTGTATATAGTAACTATTAAGTCTAATATACCCTAGTATGCTAGTACTTTATCCTTTGGGAAGATACCATCTGTGCAGTTCTGTTGAAGAAAGATGTTGAATCTATTTAATTATTAATAATTGATTTCTGTGCATTTTTTTCACACTGCATCAAATTAAAGTTGAGGTGGGGGTGGTTCCCTATTTTTATTTTTTATTTTTTTTGCTGGGAGTTTGCAGCCCTATTAGTTAGGTTGCTTACTCTTTAAAATACCAGGATAGGGAGGAGGGAATAGGTTTAAGTTTATTAGATTGATCAGTATTGCTGAACCATGAAATATTTTGGGTGCAGTGTATTTTTTGCATACAGGTATAACAGAATAGCTTTAGTGTTTGTTTGTTTTTAAACTTGAGTTTGAACTTATACAAAATGCAGCAAGATATAAAAAAAAAACAGTTTTATTGATTAAAAAACACACTATATCGGATTCATATCGGTATCAGCCGATATCCAAATTTATGATATCGGTATCGGACATAAAAAAGTGGTATCATGCCATCTCTAGTTACAACTCAAACTTTTAGTTTCATTATCTCAAACTTCAACTAAAATTGAGTTTTATTTTTGATTTCATTTTTACTAAAAGTCTGTGAAACACAAAGAAAACAATGTAAATGTTGGCATAAAAGTATTTTAATGAATGAATGTGTGCATTCGACCAGTGAGTCAGAAGTCAACACTTTAGCAGTGAGTGACCCTGTAGAACTTTGTTTAGGATTACAGTACTTCTCTCTTTAGTTATATTAGTACACTTTTAATAGTGGAGCGTGACACCATACTGGAGGAGAAGTCTGTTTTCAAGGTGTTTGCTCTTTGCTTACATTGTGGAAATAAAATCATCAAAGAGCTCAGAGCACGAAGCACAGCATCTAAAACTAACAAAATAATGTTACAGGATCAAATTTCATCTAACTCTAAGCTTTACAACATTCCTCATGAAACATCTCCAAGCTGTAAAGCTAAACAGTCACTGTGGATCAGGGGCATCAAACATAACACCCAATAGAAAATGAATGCATAAAACAGGCAGCAACAGGAGCCAGCGTTGTGACAGAACTGTAATAAATGAAATTGATGTACATAATAATCCAAATGAAAATCTAAAGAGGAGACAACAAGTTTAGAGACTCCTAAAGAAGAACCATTGTTGACTGTGGATGTTTGGATGAAAGTGATGCTCAGTGACGAATGTGCACGAGTCAAGCAGATGATGCTGAAATGTTCATTTATTGCTGTTCCAATGACACAAAGATGACTGATGATAATAAGCACATTTCCCCAAAATGGACTATATAATATATAATAAACCCATTGTAAGGAAAGGCATGAAATATGAGACCATGTGGTGTTAATTTAAAAACTTACACGATTATTGAAATAGAAATGGATATAGTTGGAGACGATCTAAGACAGTTTGTTTGAGCAGCAGGCAGCAGAGCTACTAAATGTCATATCACCCTCTTTATTTTCATATCAAGACACCACAGGATGAGTGGCTCTACTGCAGATACCTGCCAGGTTCATATTAATTAAACATGTCAGGTATAAAGTTAGGGCCCAAACTTTCTCAGTGATTTATCTGAAGTAAGTTTAAAAAAAAATTAAATATCTTACTGGAAGTCTGTGCAGTGAGCTAAGAATCAGAGTGATATGCTCTTTAATAAAAATATAGTTGCAGTAGTCAACCAAAAGATAAATCAGTAAATCAGCTGTTCTTTTTTTAAAAAAAGAAGCTGATTCGGTTACAGCCTTAAATATAGATGTCATCTGCATTGTGGAACTTCACATGGTAAATAATCCCCACCTTCTAAGTTTTATTTAACAATCTGAGAATGGTTCCCGTAAGACTCCAATAATGCCAGTGTCTGTATTCAGGCAGATATAATATAATATATAATATAACCCCTTTAATAAGATCACTGTCTTCACAGTGATGAAAGCTTGATTGGAAAACAGCATAGTTGCAATTAATATTCAAATAGCAACTATTTTGATTTTAAAAGTTATTTCGCAATAATCGTACCAATTATGGAAATTTTCCAATCCATAATAATTATATTATATTATATTATATTATATTATATTATATTATATTATATTATATTATATTATATTATATTATATTATATTATATTATTCAATAGGGATTTGACAACGGGAAGTTTTAGTGATGCAAACACAGCACATTCTGTGTGCTGATACTGATTTTAATTAAATTAATACTTGGGCAAGTTTTGAAGATACAGAAGACCAAAAACAACAATAAAAAGAATAATGAAAATCAAACAGATTGAATAACCAACCCAAGTGAACCAATCATTCTGACGTCTGTTGTGAGAGGAATGGTTCTCCTGCATCACAGTTAACAGCAATAGTCCAAGACAGGCAACGTAGCCCCACGTGTTTCTTTCCTCTGAAAACTGGGAATCATCTCTGAGAGACATCAGTAAGTTAATGGGGTCCAAGAAAAACCTCCTCAATGCTCTTAAGAGGTTAGTAGTGACCCGATATGTATGTAGTGGATCATACTCTGTCCCTTGATGTTCAGATGTCTCATAATGCTGTGTGATATAGACTCGGTCTATTCTCTGTGAAGTTCGCCGTCCCACATTCTGCTCCCAGACTCTGATTATAATCCGAGCCCTGTTGCCATACTCATGCTCTGATTGAGGGTGAGTGACATAATGTGGAAGTCGCAACGATCCTTGTTGACGGACATTCCCAAGACTGTAGTATTGATGTCCCCTCGGCAGTGGGTCTAACAGCTGTTCATCGTTGTGATATCGATGTGAGCCATAATCATAACCAGTTGGCTCGAAGGTCAGACTTATGTCACCATTTATGTCAATGTCAATTTCACTGGCAAACCAGCGGAGCAACCAAACGCCCTGCTCAGGCACAGACTGGCCAAAGCCTACTGACCTCAGATCAGTGATTGAGTTAAGCTTTTGTCTTACAGCTGACACAGAGCTGAAGGTCAGGAGGAGAGCCACACAGCAGCTCATCATTCTTCCAAACATCTTCATCCTGTAGAGATTTAAGAAGTCACTGTTTTTATTGTTCATGCATACTTTATATTATTAATTATATTGTGATTAATAGAATAATACTAATTAAGACAGCTTTAAATTTATTCCCAGTTTATAATTTGATAGTCATTCAGCCACACAAACAATGAAACAGGTTTTACTTGTTTTTCTTCTCTCTGGTTAATACCATCCATCATGGGTTGGAATTGCTTTTTAAAATTTTGTTTTCTTCAATTGAAATCAAAAGTTACTTTTTTAATATTAGAGTTTACTTTTAATTAAGAGATTGTTAAGAGAGGCTTGTTAGTGAGAAAAGTTGTTTTCTCAAACAGCTTTAACTTTGTGACATAAAGAGAGAAAATCACACTAATAACTTGTATCTGTAACTTGATTTGTTGGCTGAAGCCTCCTGTCAGCTTCAGATAAATAACAGGGAAGGATCGCTCAACACTTAGTTTACAGAGGATTAATTAAACAAAGCAAACTAAATAATTCTTTAACAAAGAAGTGAAGCATATTTTACAGCCATTAGCAAACATCCTTTTATTTTCATTTTTATTCATTACACTTCTTTTAAACCAGAATTTTATTTGTCAGGTGTGGTTCAGAAACGAGTCCAGTATCTAAAGTAATGCGTGCGACACGACAACAAACAGGTTTCATGATACTCACCTCTCCCTGTGTCAGAAAGTTAAACTGATTACGTTTGTCAAAACTGTAATATTGCAGACTTATTGATCATTTTTCATGTGAATGAGTTTGCTTGTAATTTAAGAGAAGGCGGACTAAGTGCAGTGTAATCCACTCCATGTTAAACCCACTTCATTGTATCTTTAAATGTAAAATAAATGCTGCATTAGAGATGAGGGTAATCAGTAATCTGAGTGAAAGTAAGCAAAAATGAATCCACCAGGAAATGAGAGAACTTACCTGTGTAAGTCTGCTGCTGTTGTTTGTGTGAGGACAGTCGTAGCTCCTTTTATGTTTTGCTTTTCTTGTAAATGAAACCAGAGAAACAAGCTCTGCTAGTCGTGAAGAGGAAGTTTGATATTCCAAATATTTGGATGAGGCTATTAAAGAGCAACACCATCATGGATTTAAGGGTTTCTAGCTTAACAGTCACGTAAAAGACCATTTTATGTCCAAAGTTTCAATATGGACATGTCTGCCCGACTGTAGGGTGAGAGGTGTATTAGAATAATTCAGCCTTCTAGAGATTGTGTCAGCAGGGTTGATTAAACTTTATTTGCCTCCAGCAGCAAGCTCACTGAGTCTATTTGTTTTATGAAATGCGTGACAGTTAATACTTTAAAAAAAAATTTAAGGACTTAAGTGCTTCTCTACTATGTTATATTAATCCACCTTTAACACTGTGTAGCCGGTCTGGCCTGAAACTCCGATCGCCGTGTTCCCTGCGTTGTGCTGTGCGAATGACCAGAGGAGTCAACTTTCACTTTGGCAGCTGGGGCGGATTTATTCTCCCATAACTCTCCTCAGCCGGGCGTCCAAGCGACTGTTCAAAATAAAAATAAATCAGTACAGTAACTTCATCTTACTGGGCTTCTGCATGCACACCTCTGCTCAGCGGGGCCTCTAGGCGACTGAGGTGCAACACAATAACAAATATTATCGTCAAATTGATCTACTAAAATACTCGAACACATCATTAAACATATATAAGAAATTAAAATGCACTGAATTGTGACATTTCCTCATCAACAACAAAATTAAGCTCTAGGGAGACCCTATTTACCAGTGGCAATTTTACATATTTTTTAGTTACATATATTTAACAATAAGTTGAAGTTGTTAACATGAATTACAAACAACTAAAAGATATAACCAGTAACCAGTGACACAAAAATAAAAGAGGGAGCTCACATACCTGTTCAACAGAAAAATAAATTAGTACAGCAACTTCATTTTACTGGGCTTCTGCACGCACACCTTCAAGGGAGAGAAAAGAATAGCGGACCACATGAGAAACCACCTGCATGCTCCTGTGCCCTAACCTGAGATCGGCTAATTAGCATGTTGCAATAAAGTGCTGTACTCGACAGAGAAAGAACAATTCACACTAAAACATCTGACAAAACTGTGAGACAAAATGCATCAAAGGTCAAAGGTCACACAAACAAAATAAAAGCTCCCAAAAAATAAATATATATAAATAAACACATATTCATAACCAAAACTTACAAAGCAAAATAACACTACAGGATGGATCTTTGGTGAAATATAAATTATTTTTTTAATACACCCGTTACAACTGCACCATGACACCATAAGGGAGGAGAAGTTTGTTTTCCAGGTGTTTGCTCTTTTCAAACTTACTGGGAAAACTTATCAAAGTTCTCAGACCTCAGGGTGTCACAACGCACGGCATCTGAAACTGCCAACATAATGTTACAGGATTAAACCTCTTCTAACTATAAGCTTTACAACATTCCTCGTGAAGCATCTCCAAGCTGTAAAGCTTTACAGTCGCTGTAGATCAGGGGTGTCAAACATAAAGCCCAGCTAGGATGGGGTGTCTGGTGATCCCCTCAACTACTTTCCAGAGTATCTTCTAATAAAGGATGTAAGGAAGGAAAATTTGAAGCAATTTTACTTCCGTGCTGATTAAAATTGTGGATGTCTGGCTGAAAGTGATGCTCGGTGATGAATCTGCACAAGTCAAGCAGATGATGCTGAAACTTTCATCCAGTGCTGTTCTAATAACACAAAGATGACTGAAGATAACAAGCACATTTCTCTAAAACACACATGAGACGAGGCTGCATGTGAAGTACAGGAACAGAGGAAACGGGGGTCACCACCTCAACAGCAAACACACAGGGCTAGTCTGCACTCAGATTTTGGACACTTTTGTCTTTTCATTGATGGAAAGTTGGTTTTGTGGCTCCATCCCGCAGAGCTGATCCATCACTTACTGTTGAAGAAACCTGGAACCAGCTTAATGGAGAATTATTGAATCAGCTGGTAGAGTCTGTACCTCAATTCAAGACATTTTAAAAGCCAGGGGAGGTGCCAACAATGCAGTCCTAGATGTATGCTGTATTTTATGGAGCTACTAAATCAAATTATTATTATTTTTGTAACTTAAATGGTTTATTTCCTACAAAATAAAAACCCTGAATCAACATCTGTCTCAGGTCAGCCAATAAGAGGCTATGCTGAAGTGCATGCTCCCTCTTTGAACAAGATAATGAGTTAAATGTTATCTTTTATAGTGGCAGGAAACAGGAACTACAGCAGAGGTCATCCTTATTCTCAGATATATGTAGGTTATAATATAAACATAATGAAAAGAGCCAGACAGGCTGAAGGAGCTGTTATTGCCAATATGCTTTCATATCAAGGACAGACTTAAGTGGGAAAGATTTTGAAGCTATTAAAGGTTTAAACGCTCCTGTCAATGTTCCCTCTAAGGCAGCGGTCTCCAACCTTTTTTGCGCCACGGACCGGTTTATACCCGACAATATTTTCACGGACCGGCGTTTAAGGTGTCGTGGATAAATACAACAAAATAAAACAAGTACCGGTACCGAAAAAAAGAAGATTTATTCATAACATACGTAAAAAGACCCAGGAAAACCGAGTTAACGATAAAAACGATAACAAAATAATGCTGAAAACCGATAAAAAACCCTGAAAACCATACATTTCGCACCTGAGCCTCAACTCTCGCGGCCTGGTACCAAACGACTCACGGACCGGTAGTGATGTGACGTTCTGTATCGAGGCTTCGAAGCTTTTTTTTTTTTTTTTTTTTAACTTTATTTAACAAACAATGAGTATACAACATACGAACAGATGAAGTATACAAAACAACAGAACATGAACACAAAAAGCCAGGGGTAAAAGAAAAAGGTAACAATTATAAGAATACACGCAAAAATTCACATACATATATTGTTTTGAGAGCCTTTTTGTTGGTGGAGTCTGATATTGATTGAATGTACATTTCCACATCCTTAAAAAAAATGACAGAAATATGGTGTTTTGTTAGTAAACTTACATTTATGGATAAAAAATTTAGCTAAAAGTATTAACAAATTTATCATAAAAAAACATTTATCATACTTCTTGGGGAACTTAAAGAAACAGAATAAAACATTTTCCCATCGTAAAGAAAACTCCCTTAAAATATGGACAATAACAAACCTGCTAAATTCCTTCCAGAATCTCTGTGTAAAAGAACAGTACCAAAAAAGATGTGTCACAGTTTCTGGATGATCCCCACAGAATGTACAATTAGTATTTATGTCCCTTTTAAATTTTACCATGTAGTGACTGGCTGGATAACATTTATGTAGAATTTTAAATGAGACTTCTTTCACCTTATTTACAATCAGATATTTATGGGGGATCATCCAGACTGTCTTCCACTTGATATCTGGAACATATCGGTTCCAATAAGATATTATATATGGCGAGGCTTCGAAGCTTGTGTCGAGTAATTTAGGGGGCGTTTCCGCGATGCGCGTATCGAGGCTTGCTTCATTTATGGGAGGAGCTGAAAATGATGACGTCCGAAGCCTCGCTGCCCGGCTGTACCACGTGACTGGTTCATGAAGTGGTTCGAACTTTGCCGCGAGCTATGACAGCGATATAAACACCTCAGACTTCATTCAAGATGTGGGTGTTTGATGGAGAGTTGCGGTTAGTGAGAGTTTGGATACAGTTTGGAGACAGTTTGGAGGTTTGTGAGAGTGAGAAGAGAAAGTCAGGAGAGAATGGAGCCAGCTAAGAAGAGGAGGATGTCCTCCCCTGTGTGGGAACATTTTGATCATATTCCTCCCAACAAGGTATGTAAATTTCTACAGAAGATGTATTTTCATAATACTGATGGTGCAATACAATTTATGTTAAGCGGCTTTACTTTTGTACAAGGTGAAGTGTTTGCTATGTGCCAGGGAGCTGGGATATAACAACAACACCTCACCCATGCTTAGGTACTACAGAGCTTTGCATGAGAATAGGGGGAACACCGATTGTGGAGCAAGACCAGGTGAGCCATCAAATGCCATGATAATATAGCATGCAGTAATGTTACTAAATGATATAACAATATTATACAACTGTAATAAGTTATGTGTGTAAAATTTATATTTGTGCTTTGTCTTTATTGTCTTTCCTCAGGAGAACAATCTCAAATAGATGAAGACCTGGTTAGCATGGTGATTGAGGACTCCCAGCCATTTAGCATTGTGGAGGACAAAGGATTTAAAAGATTTGTTAAATCATTAAATCCTAGCTATGTTCTCCCCACTAAAAAGGTCATAAAAGCAGTGAAAATTTAGTTTTTACAGAATAAAATGTGAACAGGCAGGACAAAGCCTCAGTCTGTAGCTGTCCATACCTCAACGTTACAAAAGCACAATTCAATTCAATTCAATTCAATTTTATTTATATAGCGCCAAATCACAACAAAAGTCACCTCAAGGCGCTTCATAGATACAGAGAAAAACCCAACAATCATATAACCCCCTATGAGCAAGCACTTTGGCGACAGTGGGAAGGAAAAACTCCCTTTTAACAGGAAGAAACCTCCGGCAGAACCAGGCTCAGGGAGGGGCGGCCATCTGCTGCGACCGGTTGGGGTGAGAGAAGGAAGACAGGATAAAAGACATGCTGTGGAAGAGAGACAGAGGTTAATAACAGATATGATTCAATGCAGAGAGGTCTATTAACACATAGTGAGTGAGAAAGGTGACTGGAAAGGAAAAACTCAATGCATCATGGGAATCCCCCGGAAGCCTACATCTATTGCAGCATAACTAAGGGAGGATTCAGGGTCACCTGGTCCAGCCCTAACTATATGCTTTAGCAAAAAGGAAAGTTTTAAGCCTAATCTTAAAAGTAGAGATAGTGTCTGTCTCCCGAATCCAAACTGGAAGCTGGTTCCACAGAAGAGGGGCCTGAAAACTGAAGGCTCTCCCTCCCATTCTACTTTTAAATACTCTAGGAACAACAAGTAGGCCTGCAGAGCGGGAGCGAGGTGCTCTAATAGGGTGATATGGTACTACAAGGTCATTGTACCACTGTGTCCACACCCCAACCACACCTCACCTCACAGTAAATGATCATTTCCATTTTAAGCATTTCCATATAATCATTTTCCATACTGCCAGTATAAATATACACAGTATGCTGCCATCACTACAATATACATGTTTTACACACTCCTTTTGTTGTTGACATTTACAGGCTGTGTGCAAAAGGCCACACTCTTCAAATTCAAGCCAACTAATATTTTTACGTCCAGTAGGTGTCCTACTAGAGCAAATGAAGCAATTGGATGAAAAGCTTCAGTGCTTCATGAAGCTTCATCTGCCCATCACTACGGACCGGTACCGGTCCGAGGCCCGGGGGTTGGGGACCGCTGCTCTAAGGGACCTCCCAGTTCAGATCAATCGCATCACCTGCAGAGGACTGGAACTGCAACTGGAAGCACACCCTCGCATTATCTGAGAGTGCAAAAACCCCAGAGTTCCTCTGATCTACACGTCTGACTCACACGGAGCTTTATATGAGTGCAAATCCGGAGTTTACATCGAAGCTCAAGCTTCAGACGTGCACAGCATGCAGAAAGAAAACCATGCAACTCTATGAGAAAAGAGATGTGGTGCATGGAAATGTAAACCAGTGAACAAGTATCCTCAGGGAGCTTTTCTTCCAGTAGGGTTTTTTGAAAGAAAAAAGAAAAGAGGGCTATGACATTAATGCCAAAGGTTCTGAACTTCTGATCATTTAGGTTTTGTTTTCACAGTGAACTGATGTCACTGATGTTTCAAAGACACTCATGCAACTTTGGTCAGCCATCAAAATGTTCATATAGAGAGATTATTGGGAGCAGCAGAAATTGTGGCCATGTGATGACACATTCACATTTGTCCACCCAACACCCCAACTGATTGTCTTGTAAGTAGAGAAATAAGTTCCTAAATGAAATTCATCTACCACAGTGAGCAATCTAGTTTCCTCCCGTGCTTGAATCAGGCATGACAGACAGCATGGTCTCAGAGACCAGCTCAGTTACTGCAGATTAAACTGAATCATGTCTTATTTCACCCATTTTGTACTATTAGACATTGGCACTGCATGAAGCACTTCAATGTTTTATGTATTGCCTTGACTTTGATGCTGGCCCTCAAAGGGTTGATTATGTCTGTGGATGAGTCATTTTATTGATGGACAAACAGCACATTTCAGTTTCAGCTTGAATATTTCAAATCAGATCTAAATTTTTAAAGTTCCTTGATCGCTTCCCCCCCCCCCCCCAAGCAGTATATAATACATAAGTATTGTTTCCAATCACTAAAAATCTCATGTTAGTGCTGCCATTTTGCTCTGTCTTTCACTACATCCCAGAACTTGTGTCGTCTTCCTCCTGCCTGACAGCTCCATATTTAATATAATCCTGCCATCCACCTGTGCATTGTTGGTCTTATTGATGAGCGTCAAGTCAGACTCAACTGGGTCCCCTTCCATATACAACCCTCATTCGAGACAGACCAGCACCATCTCGCAACCTCATGTTAGAAGACAAGTCCAGTATCAAAATGCAAGTGCACTCGTCAGTTCTTCCCACAGCTATAGGAGTTAGACCCAGCAACATGTTAAGTGCAGCAGTCTCCCATAATCTAAGGTTACTCCATGTTGCCTGCTACTCTACATCATGATCTCCTTCCAAAAGTCTCATCTTGACCAGTGACCCCATGTTTCCAAAGAAATGTGCCTTGTTGTAGTCCATTTGCAAGATTGTGTAACTGTGACAGAACAGATTAGTCAGATCAGAGTACAATGTATAGTTAAGTTTATTTCTTAGGGTCAGACTCTGTAGCAGTTGCATTAGACAGCACGGTCTCCTCCACTTCAAACTCCGAGGTGGTGTTGACATGGGGAGCTGCAGTGGTGCTGTTGTCCAGAGGGGATTCTTCAAGGTTCACTTTAAACTCTGGAGCATCTTCCCCACCTGTAATTGGAGGAAAGAGAACCCCACATTATCACTGTTCAAATTTTTAAAGACTTGACAAGACCTTAGTTTACCTTTTCCAGCCATTTCACTTTTGCCATCAGTCTCATCAAGGTCTGGTGCAGACAAGTCAGGAAGCAGTCCTTTCTCCAAATCTATCATGTTAAGGAGTTTCACTTATAACAAAACCAGACTAAAAATTAGTAATTACTGTTGCCCTTCTGGTTACCAAGTTTGTGTATTCCACTTCTCCACTGGCTGCCATACACAGCAGGTCCACCGATTTTATTGAGACCCACAGGCAGTTTCTCCACAGGTAGAGGCCTGCTCTTCTGTGAGTGCAAGACCTTCACTGGTCCTAGTTTAGCTTCATGTTCCCACACTTCCCAAAAGAAAAGAGGACACGCCATCAGACTTTCAAGCACAAAACTGGGTTAATGCTGACATCTAGTGGTGACCAACATGCACAAAACTAAACAGCAGCTACAATGGACAGACTGGAAACTCTACCCTGATTAGTCCTCAGTCCACTCTTCCTCAGCAGTTCAGGTTCCACTGGTTTCCCAAACCCACGGGGACCAAATCTTCCTTGACTGATGGGCTTACTGCGGGGCTGGACGACTTCATTCTGGCTTTGACACTGCCCACAGAGGTAGTCGTTCCCATCAGCGGACCGCCATCTGAAGAGAATCATTGGCACGTTTTAGTCAGGCCCACATGCATTGACTTTCAATCATCTGTTGGACACACTTTCAGACACACCTTTCATTTATGAAGGTGCATGCTTTATTTGTGGATTCTGCATCATTCACTGGGACAGCAGTCAGACGGCATGTGATGTAGACCTAACAAGAGAATTTGTCAGGAAGACAAAGAAAGCATATCTGCAAGAGTACGACTTAGTGCCACAATACATTCTCACCTCCCCTTTGTCGGCATTGTGGAACCTAAAGGCATCGATCACTAAGTGGAGCTTTTCATCTTGTGCTCTGGGTAGGAAGAAGTCCCTCGACCCTGGAAGCCTTGAGTCAACCAAGCACCTAAACAAGATTTTAGGGTAATGTGAGAGTCAGATAAACTACACTTAACTTGTAATTGACTGTAGAAACTTTAATAAACCTCAAGTCTGCATAACTCAAACCATTCTAGCCAGCCTTTACACCATCTTCATCATCACCAGTTACACTCCCTAAATCGCTCATCACTTAAGCCCCTCATTAACTTTGCAACTCCTGCTCAGGCTTAATATCCACTCTAATGTAGAATTTTCCTTTACCAAATCCAGGCCTTTGTGTGCTTACCCATTTTCAATAAAACTGTATCTGGGTTGAGTGTTCACGTCTGGGTGAAGAGTGGCCACACAGCTGCTCATGAACACCCGGAGTCCCGCGTGTTGTCCAACTCTGACTGAGGCCTCGATGCTGATGGGCTCGCCGAGGTAAAACACATTAACTCCACGTTCGTGCTGCCAGTCGTCTGCACAGAGATCAGAGTGGTGAGCATAAAATCAAGGCCAAGAAGTCAGTGATGGAAGTCAACTCACCTGTCATCAGCTTCAGGTCAAACTCCAAGCGTTCCTCTGCGGTCTGCCTAGATGTGAAGGCGACCCAGGCTGGCTGGAGTGGAGAGCTGGACAAACTGTACTTCCTAAAATACAAAGCACTTTTTAAAAGAGTGAAGAATATATTGATAATCTTTGAAGGTGTACTTTTTAAAAAAGGCATACAAACCTTTCATAATGGCACTCAATTGGAATCACAGCCTCCTCCATTCGGATTACGCCATGAGGAGAGGCCACAGGAGCGTAAATGAGGAGGTTTGTGTAGACCAGACATTCGTCATTCATCTGTGGGGAGCAGGTGTGTTTATAAGTAGACGATGTAAGATTTAATACGTGTCTAAGCTGCAGCACAGATTAGTTACCATGTGTTTGGTGCCGCAGTCCGCGAGGCCAGCGTGGATCCTGTACTCATCCTTCGAGGCCGCTGCGGCTCTGCAGTCGTCGCTGTCCTCCACTCCAAGGCGGAGGTCATCGCTGTTAACAGGAGCTCCAATAGCAAACATGTCTGCCTTGATCACGACCTCCAGAGAGTCCGGGTGGCAGATCACACCAACGGTGTTCACGTGCTCCCGTTCTCTTTGCTCCTGGTGCGCGCTGTGCGCGCTGTGCGTGTGGCCGTGGCTCCACGGACGCGGAGCCCTCTGGAAGAAAGCATGAAGCGGTGGCGGCGGGAAAACTAAAGATGACTGAACGCAGAGTCCCGACAGGAAGAGCCCAACGAGGAGGTCAACCCAAAAATGCAAAGGCTCCATGAAGAAAACAAAAACGAGGCAACCAGCTTCGGACCGCGAGCGCTCCTGTCTGACCCACGAGACAGCGCTCTAGGCTGACACTAGGAGCGTTTTAAGCTTCAACCAATCAGCCTTGTCAGCGTACCCCGCACACCTGAGTCCACTCAAACACTAATGAGCTTCTACCTGCATCCACGCAGTCTCGGGGTTCCTCTTGCCTCCTTTCCTAAACTCCCTTCCTTCACAGAAACCTCATTGAGGTTAAGGAAAAGTGGGTAGGAAAGACGGGTAGGAGGCTTCATATGGATTTGGGAAAAGTTATAACTACGTACTTTATGCAGATCGTGTTAACGAGAGCAGTCTGTGAGAAATTGTTGGAACTGTACAAAGATCTAACACCGAACAAGGGTGCTTTGTGTACCTCGTGGTTGTAGTAGTTGCTTCTATGTGAGTGTTAATTTACTTGTACTGAGAGGGAGCGAACGAACTGGCACATTGGATGAGTGGCTCAAAGATGTGACCGAAGTGCCCAAACATGGCTCTGTCGTGAAACTCTTCATCAGTGTTCACGATGAGTGTTTAGAGCTGACGCCCACTCACTGATGCTCAACGACGACACTGCTCAGATCAGGGGCGATTCTAGGATCAGAGCTTTGGGGGTGCTGAGCACCCAGAGAGCTGCCCAGCCAGGCAAGATAAACTTTACACGTCACGATGAGACTGTCTCTGTCAGTCCCTGCATCCTTAAATGTCTCCAGTTGTCCCAAGTTCTTTATGACTGTCTCCTTGGTGCATTTAAACCCCTGTACCCTGTGTAAACCACTGTCCTCAGTGTCTGTTGTCTTAGTCTCCGTTATCAGTCATCATAATTTTACCATCTCTGTGCAAGTCTGCAAATTTCTTTATTAAATCATAAGATTCTTAAATTCATCAAGTCTCTCTGTGCCTGGGTCCTCGTCACAAAACACAACATCACTGTTTTTGTCACTGTACAATTTAATCCCCAAATTTTGAAAAGTCTATAACAAAACCATCAAATCTGATAAAGTTTATTTAAATGCTGCAAAAGAAGAATGGATTGGAATAAAAAAAATACATATCCTAACCTTAATTACTGCTGGAGAATAATGAATGATGCTCATAGTGAGTAAAAAGTAAACTGAGTGGTTTTTTTGGACAGAGATTCACTTTTAATGAGTTTGTATAATATAATACAGATACATAAAAAACACTCCCAAAACAGAATAAATTATTACAAATAAATTATTACAAAATATTAATAAAAAAATATATAAAAATGGAGGCAACTTTGCCTGTGGTAGAATGTATACAATGTATGAAAAAATCTTTACTGCAGATACTAATTTTACTAATTTAATAATAATAATTTTGTGTTGTAAGATTTATGAGTTTCATGCTTTCGTGGTGGTACTTAGGAGAGCTTGACATTTTTCTCAGGTGGTACACAGTGTAAAAAGTTTGAGAAACACTGATAAGGTAAGTGTATGTGTGCTTTTGGAAAACATTTAAAGCTGCTGTACAGAATCTTTCGAAACAAGCTTAAAACATTTTTAGAATATGAACAGAGCATCCGCTTCTCTTTACAGCTCCTCACTCCACCAGGGCTGTTTGGCACTTTCTGATAGTGTGCAAATGTGATGTACGTACTGCGGCAGTCATACAGACAACTGGACAGTCCAAAAGTTGGCCTACCTATTACTGGCTGAGGTTTTAGTAGAGTTGTGGCTGAACCACATAAAAATATATCATGAATTTTAATCTCCCCAATCAATTAGAATGTTATGTTGGAATGTTGTTAAAGAGGGTCAAAATGTTTCAACCCAGTTTGTTTTGCAGATTCTGTATAGCAGCTTTAATATAGGGAGGACACAACTTCCTGATTGTGTGAGTAAAATCAGGGTTTTTCTCTTTGTCAGTTTAAAAGTTTCTGTTGTGCCTGTCACTGTTTTTTTTTTTTTTTTTTTTTTTTTTACATGAACTTTATTTAGAACAATAACAATGACAATCTTGTGCCTGTCACTGTTCCCTGTCTGGTTCTTCCTGACTTTGTACTTTCTCCTCACATTCCCCTCTTTCCTCTCTCCCTCTTTGTACTGATGATCATACACAAATAGATTGTATTCAATTAGATGAAAAAATTACATTAATATGAAAAAATACTATTAAGATCACTAACAAAAAGTCCTCTCTCAGTGTACTTTCAACCAAAAGGCAAATAACCAAACCACATGAACATCTAATAAAAGATATAAATATTGAAACACTGATCTAACATTATCCTTTATTGACGGATCATTTGATTTTACACTTTTACCTGAATGTTGCTCCTGGGTTTAATATCGGCACATGCACAAATGACAACATAACCAGCTTCTCTCGTTCCATTTCAAACAGGACAGTGGTAACAACAGCAGGCTACGGACAATTTAAAGTTTTAGATTTTAAATAGGCTGCATAAATTTCAATGGGAGCAACAGGACAGTCAAATGTCGCTGATTTTACTACAGAGCAGGACGGATTGTAGGGCAAACATTGTCGGAAAACAAGTTTTCAACACAGCAGGTTACCTGGGTGTAATGTTTTTCAGCTAAAAAGAAACATGGCCTGACTCCTACCTAACTATATAAAGAGTAACTGCAGGTTAAATGCAGCTAACATGTCCTGTTTTCAGCCAGGCACTTACACCTCCGCTCCACTGGGTCTCACAGTAGGGGAGAGGCGAGCTGGAACAAACCTTTTTTTTTTTTTTTTGGGGGGGGGGGGGGGGGGGGTATCTATACTTTTGTTGTTGAAATGTTACGTCTCAACCAAGTACTGTATGCTTTTTATATTTTTAGTAGTGTGTCACAAAAAAAGCAAATATTGTCAAAAAAGTAAGAAATCTTTGGGGGTGCTTCAGCCCCAAAATGGTCTAAAATCGCCCCTGGCTCAGATCGTCATGAAACGGAGCGGAAATCAGCTGATCTGCGCTGTCTTTATATGAGCAGTGCGCAGATTTCACTGTACTGATTTAGTAACGATGTTAGAGATTGAGGAAATGTTTGTTAGATGTTAATGTGTGAATATTGCAATGTGCAACAAACAGACAAAACAAAAGACCCAAAAGCAAAAGAGATGAGCGCATTTACTCACAGTAACCTTCATTATTAACAAAGGCAGAGCTCCGGATCTGATAGTGAATAATATAATACAGGTCAACTGTTACACCCAGATTTCAAATAAAATGCATCATATTTCTTTTTTTTTCTTTTTTTTTACTAATGATTTATTATTTACATTTTGTTCTTTGTTTATGTATAAGGTAGTTCTCTGGTGCTGGTGCTTTCATTCATTAAATGAAACACATCATATATATTTCCATATGCACATGTTGTTTTAGGTTCTTTTTCTGTGTGTGGGTAAAGAGAATGAAAAGGAACTCTTGGAGACGAGTGTCAGGGAGGATTTTGTTACAGAAGGGTGGCAGCAAGACTGAGAGGGAAGGTTTACAAGATGGTAGTGAGACCTGCTATTATGTACAGTTTTGAGATAGTAGTACTGACAAAAAGACAGGAGGCTGAGCTGAAGACGTTAAGATTTTAATTGGGAGTGACGATAATGGACAGGATTAGAAATGAGTACATCACACGGACAACTCAGGTTTGGAGACAAAGTTAGAGAGGTGAGGCTGAAATAGTTTGGGCATATGCAGAGGAGGGACAGCTGGATGTTGAAGATGAAGCTGCCAGGAAGGAGGAAAAAAGGAAGACCTCAGAGATTCATTGATGTAGTGAAGGAGGACATGCAGAGGGCTGCTGAGGTGACCCCTGAAGGGAGAAGCCAGAAGATAATTTTCCTGTGAGTATGTAAGTAATGTTCACAAATTTATGTTCTGTATTGTTTTACGTATGTTAGATCTTTCTGTGTTAAGGAAGCTATAAAACCACCTCCCACACTCTGCTCCACCAAGCGTGGCCTCCTGACTGCAGGAACTTCACACAGTCACACAGAAACAAACTAGTTTTCGTATTTAATCTGTGTTTAGCTGATAATGTTGTAACCTGACTGTTGGAGGCAGTCAGAAGATTCACATGTTAGAACTCTATATTTGTTTTTACTTGACTAATTTTTAAAAAAAACTTGAGGATGTTGAGGATTCATTTTCAGTGTAGTTTTTTACTCAGAGGGGTGTGCACCCAGCACGTGACAACCTTTAAAAGTCAGTTAGAAAATCTAAGCGTGGAGCTCGGAGACCAAGGGGAGGATTTTAACAGCTGCTCTCGCTTTGAAGTCGTCTTCCTGCTTTGAGGTGAAGAACAATGAATAGGGTGAGGCTGTCCACAGAGACTCATAAGAGTGTGAAACAAAGAGGAAGGACACATTATGACTGAGCTGCGGTGGATCTCAGAGCTTCTGTAACTGAACGGACAATGAAGGCGAGCCCGGCCTGGATTCTTATTTTCTTTCAGCTGTTCGAAGGTAAGAAATACGGACATTTGAATCATATTAATAATAATGTGTGTGCGTGTAGACTTAAAGTTTGTAAGAGAAGGTTTAAATCATAAACTTTGGTAACGAATAAAAGGAACATTTGATTTCATGATGGGGGAAAAAAAATCAACCTCCACAACGAGATGTAAAGAAAGTGGAAAATCTGATGGCTCCTTCTCCAGCTGTTTGGACATGTGATAGACAGAAGGGTTAATCTTCAGGGATGTTGAGACATATTTCCGTGTGGAGTTAACGTCTATCATTCCCTCCTTCAGCCAACGCAGAGGTGATCTTAAAACGTCTGACGGAGGGTCAGGCTGTGGTGATCTCCTGCTCCCCTTGGCAGGCCCACGGAGGCCTGACGGGCCTCCACCTGTACCACCGCGGTGTCCAGAGCCAGACAACCCTGGTGTCCGTGACAGAGGCCGGTGAGGTCACGGTCGCCACGGATCACAGAGCTCGCCTGGTGCTCCGTGGAGGCCTGAGCTCCATGAAGGTCAACGTGACCATTTCTCGCTTAGAGCTGAGCGACACAGGGCTGTACATGTGGGATCTGAGCTACAGAGACACTAACAGCTCTGATCAGATGATCCTCTGCGCTCAGAAGACCTTCGTGCTGGTTGAGGAGGCAGGTATGTGGTTACACCACCTCGCAGTGCAGGATTCAAGCTTGTTGAGATTTAACTGTTGTTTGTGCTGCAGGGAGGCCGTGCCACTGCTCTCCTGGTTACGCCCCTCTACTCTGGACCATCTTCACAGCAGCAGGGCTTCTTCTGCTGACCCTCACCTGGCTGGCCATCCAGAAATGTGTAAGTAGTTACCTCAGAGATGCAGCTTTAACCGAGCTCTGATCAAAATAACGGCTGCAGCTGCACGAGTGAGTTACACGAGGCTGATTATCAATTAATGTGTCGGCTATGATCCTGGTCTGACAGTCATCTGGTTTTTTTTGAGGGAATCTTCTGATAAAGTGTGATGTGTGACTGCAGCATCGTTACTCAAAATGTGCAAAAGGCATTAGCAGACAGGAGCCCAAGTTAGAGGTGAACCACAGCAGGATCTGCGTTCAACAACCCAGACAACCTCAAATGACTGTATGCTTCATTTCCTGCTGCGTTATTATTAATACCATCAGTTTTGCACAAAATAGCCAGGGTGCAAAACCCAAGGACAGAACAGTTTCTAATGTAATAAGTATCATTTGCCTTTTTAAGTAACAAAACTTTATAAGGTCTGTGATCAGGTACTGGTGGAGTGAGGGTTAAAGGAGAGATTACTGGAGTATTTTGATCTTTTGAGACTGAAAACCCCCAAGGGATTTTTTTTTTTTTTTTTTTTAAATCAAGACGACACATCCAAGCTACAAAAACAAAACAAAAGCTGAAACTTTTTGTTCTATCACAATCTAAAAAAACCCAAACATGATGTGTTGTAGGTGAAGTTGAGGTCTCATCGCAAACCACAACCTCACGCTCCGATCTATGAGGAAATGGGCAGGAAGCAGCAGCAGCAGAGCCCCAGAGGCCCCCAGAATAACCACGAGGCTCCCTCGCACCTGGAGGAAGTCAACTTCCCCGTGTACGCTAACCCAAACATCCGACATCTTCAGGACAACTACTACGCCTGTCCCAGACAGCTCAAACTGAGAGACTGACATCATCGGGCCAACGGTGCTGCGAGCAGTAACAGGAAATAACGCGTTTGCAAAAATACAAGCGCTGCACACGCTCTGATGGTGATTTGCATTCAGGATACGAAAGGATGAAGAAATAAGAACCCAAGAGCACAAACCTCCACTGAGGCGACTCACTCTCTGAGCAGTATTCACTTTTAAAATTGTATTTTGTACACATGCATTTCGTTTTCTTTGTTCTTTTTAAACATAATTTAAGAAGTTTGTTATTTCTGTTCAAAACCCTTCTTATATATGTGATCAAACATTTGAGTGGTGATACTTAAAAATGGTTAGTAATACTTTAGAGGTGTAACTCATTTTGTCTCAACTTGAAAGAAAGGCAGACGTAAAAAGTAAAAATGAGGTCAGAGGTCACAGGTCAAATGTGACATTTAGAATTCCTGCACACCGTTATCAGTTAGCAAAACAAAAATAGCTCTATATAACATTATTATCACTTTTATCTTCAGCTAAATCTACTGAGCTTGAAGGAGCGGTCAAAGGTTAAATATGACATATTTTAAATCTTTATACCAGGGGTGTCGTTATATGGCTTGGGGGCCAGAAACGGCCAGGTAGAGAAGACCTCCCCCATGACCAGTCACACTACACCAAAGTAATTAAGTAATATATAAACAAAGTAACAGTCTTTTCACCATCTACTCTTCCATTTCCATTAACTACAGCAGCATTTCTTCATCATGAACTCAGATGTTCTGCTGAAATTGCACTTTTTTTTTCTTACATCTGAGAGATTAAACTTCTTCACAATGACAAAAATGAGTTTAAACTCGCTGTTTACATGATAAATTTTTACGCTGATAACACACCACACTTGTAAGAATCATAGCGTCTGAGTCAGAAGGCTTTTTGTCAATTTTCGACTAATAAATCATTGAGTCGACCTTAAAGACCTCGATGGACTGTTAACCCGACCCTGCTCTACACCCTGTGGAAAGTCTTCGAGCTATCGTGTTTACAGACAGGACAACACACATTAAACCTTATTGGTGGAAGCAATACATGAGAAGGGGACGGCTTTAACAGCCAAGAAACAAAAAAATGCTATTTTTATTAATATTTGAAAGAAGCTCCATAGTTCATGAAAACATTTGTTTCGGTGCATGTCATTTAACAATCACATTCTATGAGGAGTAAGAGATATACAGAGAGAAACAAAATAAAAACAAAACATTACAAGCCACTGACTTCTCATTAACTCTCAGTACAGACATTTTTACTTAATATTTCAAACAAAAGAAAAAAAACAAAAGCAGCCCTAATCCCATAACTTTCCCACCCACCCTCTGTAAAACCTTAACTGAGGAGAAAAACAAACAAAAACAACAACAAAAAAACCCTTGGAGGGTGACAGGCTAGAATCCCACAGTGCTAAAGAGTGAGACGCTCATTGGTTTTTAGGAATACACAGCATGGTGATGTAGCGCTAGGCCAATCTGAATCAGAGAGTGGGGGGAGGAAGCTGGAGATGGAGGTCTCCAACCCCTCTCTGCCCTCTTTATCAAAGAAAAAAACAAAACAACTCAAACAAATAAAAACACATTGGATCCCCAAAACCCCTGCAATAGATCAGCCACCTACAGCAAGTAGGCCATAAAATCCCCACCTTCACCCCTCCCACCCCCACCCCAAACACTTGTGCATAGTTTCATGATCCTTTTACAACCAGCTCACGTTTTACAAACATCCTCCAAGCTGTGAAAAATGCTCCACAAAAAGAAAGAAAACAAAATTCATCTATTATTAATATTAATAATAATACCCGCTGTGGGAGAATGAGAGCGAGAGAGATAGAGACAAAGAGAGAGCGAGAGAGAGAGAGAGAGAGATTAATGCACAATGTTTCCTGAATCAGTCAGGACGGGACCTCATTAAGAAAACACAATAAAGATTCAAACATACAGCATTTTGCATGTTATTCACCATCTTTTTTTTTCTTTTTTCTTAAACAAACTCAGACCATTTTTGTTTTTGTTTTTTCCATGTAAAGCAATTTTAATATATAGATTTATATATAAAGCACTCCATTTTTATTTTAAAGTCCATTATTTGGTTATTATGTAACTGCTACGGATTTAGAAACAAAAGGTATTCTCTCTTCTTCTGAAATCCATAACTTTCAGTGCTTAGAATTGTTTCTTTTAAGTCATCCTTTGTTTTTTGTTTTTTTGTTTTTTTCTTTAAACTCATAAAAATGTACATTAAAATGGCGTGGAGTTGGTACTCTGGAACCCTGGCCTTCCTGAGACAAGATCCACTTTTTCGTGTGTGTGCAAGATAGTGAGCAATTATGTCTTTTTTTGTCTTCTTTTCTGTTTTTTATATAAAGGAAAAAAATATATATAATCAACATAAAACAAACAGGCTTCAGATAGTCCATGAACAACATTAACACAGAATAAAGAAGGTTAAACATAACAAGACAACACTGTTCAATCCCAGAGTTCTGAAAGTAGCACAATAAAATCTTCATTCTGTGAAGTGTTGCACTTTTTCTTAAAAATGGAAGCATTTGTCCTTTTTTTTTTAAATTTTTTTTTTTTTTTTTTAAGTTTCCCCACATGGTTTCATTCCTTTGTTTTGCTGATTTGTTTCTGAACTCCAGAATAAAAACTGTAAACTGTCAGTGGCCTTGCAGAAGAACAGATGAGTGAACTAAGAGAAAACCGAACGAAAGCTAACAAACCCCGAAAAATAAAATAAAAATAAAAAGGTAGGCACCTCTGAATGAGCCCTAGAAGCCAAGGCTCGGTCTGATGTCATGTCCTTCACCCTCCGTTGCTCAGATTTGGGAGAGCTGAAGTCCTTCTACCCCAATCTATGGCCACAGGTCTGCAAAATACTTTTTTTTTGCTGCATTTTTTTTATACATATATGATTTTTTTTCCGATTTTTCTTAAGTTTATAGTCTGAAAAATGGTGCAATACTCAATTATGATCCATACTTTCTTGGATTATTCCACAATGAAAGCCACTAAGGTAGATAAACATTACATTTTCTTTTTAAAAACACACTTATTTTTAGTCCTTGAGTAAACATTTACACATGAACTGTCCCCCCAGATACCTCTTCCCCCCTCCCCTCAGTACTTGTATCATGTTGTTCATATAGCTGGATGAGGGGTGAGGCTGACACTCAGTGCAACGCTAGAGGCTAGTAACAATTAACATCAGAATATAGTATTTGACAAGCAAAAAGAAAACAACAACAACAAAAATGATACTGAACTGAAGAGAAACGTGAGGCAGAGATCCCTCCGCTGTAATCACGAGCTCTCACGCATCGTTTCACCTCGCAGACATTCATTCACAACGTACAGTACAAGCGGCCTTGTGCAAACACTCAAATACGACTGATGTAAATTTGCCTTTTAAAAAAAAAAAACTTTTTAAAACCGATCTTTGTTTTTTTTTCACTCTGAACTGATGCTTAAAAATAACAAAAAAACTCCAAAGTGAATGAATGAGACAAAAAAAAGAAAAACACTACAAAAAAAAAAAAAAGTGTTCACATTACATTATTGGCGCTTCTTTTGATTCAAGTATTTGTTTTCATTATTTTGTATTACTCTGATATGTTTATGATCTTGTCTTCTGGGAAACATTGATGTTGGATACAGAGGGTAAGGAACTGATGCCAGGGCAGAGGGCGGGGAGGTAAGGGTGTGGGTGGGTGGGGCGTTAGGCTTAAGTGGAAAACAGAAATCTAGCCATAGACACACATACACCCACAAATGTACGTTTGGTTGTATCCTGTGTATGAGCTAGCATGTGCATATTCAACCCAGACCTTTGTTTTTAGAGATTTGCTAATCCAGCTCTTTTTGCCCCCAGACCCTCGACTGATCCACGACTGAGAAGTAGATTTTACTCGAGCTCCAGTTGCCTTTGAGTCCGTGTGACTTAAAATAACAATAATAAATCGTAAAAAAATCAGAGGGGGGAGGGGAGGATGTGATTTCCAACACTAGACAGGTAGATAAGAGTGCAGACGAAGGCGTGGGAGAGGGTGGGGCTTCTCAGTGCTGGTGAAATCCCAGGGCACGTCTGAGACTCGGTCCTGGTCACCCATCCCTCCCACTTGGTTCAACTTCCCCCTCCTCCCATTGATTCAAGTCCAGTGTGGAGCAAAATGCAGGTTTTTCAGGAACAATCGCACAAAAACAGACAGCACAGGCAATAGTGATTGTTTCGTTGAATGATGCGAGTCTAAAGTGACTCTGGAAGAGGGTCAAAAACCACCCCGCAAAGAGTTTTAAGACTTGGTACCGAACTTGAGGTGCGTCTCTTGTTTCTGCTGATACGTCAGATCCCCGCTTGGACCCCCAAAGTCAAATGTGCAGACATGACCCGTTTTCTATATATATTCATATATATGCGCGTATACTGGCTGGCACAACCTTCAGGTTTGGAGGTCCAGAGTGAACCTCCAGGATACAGCTTCTCCCAGGCGTGGCTCGGAGAAACGAGCCCAGAGAGGGTGAGAAGGCGGCAGCTTGCAGAGAAACAGAAATCAGGCGTCTCGGCCTCAGAGTGCACAGCTGAAACAGACTGTGGTTTTTTTTGTAGTTTCTAGTTTTTGCAAAAACCTTGATGATAAAGGAAAAAAGAGAAAGATAATGTTTTTGGTTTTTAAAGAGATGTACCCGATGTGACCCATAAACAGTGCACAGACACATACAGGGACGCTCCCTCCTCCTCTTCCTCCTCCTACTGGTGAGTGACCAGCCCCACTCATCTGGCCTTAAGCCTCCCACAGCTCCCACAGCGATAACATACACTCATTGTTGCAAAGGATAAATCAGGATGTGGCCAAAAGTGGAAATAGACTTTTAGAAATCTGTTGGCACAAAAACTCAACTTGGTGCCTCCAGCAGGTCATTTAGTGTCATCTAACAGCTTTGTCCACTACACGCCCCGCCCCCATCCTTTATTTTTTTCTATTCTGAAGAGAGGCTCCATCAGTGTCCCCTACATTTGAATCCAGGTGAGGTTTCAAGAGAAGCTGCCCGGTAATAAAGGTTGAAAGGGTTAAGTGGAAAATTGGCGGATGTAGGGGATGGCTGTGAGCGAACACCTCCTTGTCTTTGCATAGAAATGGAAGGCTGTCATCAAGTTGAGGTGGTTCTAAGTGATAACTGGGTGCTCCCAGAGTTAAAGCACCAGCGTGAGCGAGGCCCATCAACACTAAAAACGATGGGTGTGTTACAACACAGCGCAGTGGATGCTCGGTCACCCCAGGATGGACAGAAGAAGTTGGCTTGTCATCCTGGAGAACCTTAAACTACACCCCCTCCCCCCTCCTTTTCATCCTGATTTGACTCTTCAATTCTGAACCCCCTCCCTCCCTCCCTCAGTGATTCACCCGGCTGAGGCGTACCTCTAAACTACTCGCTGGTTCTGCCTTGGAGGCAGCGGCGGTGGGAGGGACAGGAAAGAAGATGAACACTGCATAAAAACCATGAAATCATCAAATATAACAATCGTTCATGATAACAGCAACAATATCAGCAAACTTCTCACAACAAAACAAAATTAAAATGCACACCAGCAAAAAAAAGAAGGGGAAGATACATTAAAACAAAACATCAGTCGAGTCCGTCTCCGGATAAAGTGATCCTTGCAGGAGAGAGACGGGAGGAGAGAGTGGAAGTGGAGGTTGCTGACAGACTCTGGTGTAGCAGTAGTAGTAGTGAGTAGTAGATTCAATACAAGGTGGCGGGCCACTTCTGAAGGAGCTGCTCTTGGGAGGAAAAGGAGAAGGAAGAGGAGGGAAGCTAGTCTGTAAGGGTCCGCAGGGAGGCAGCGAGCGAGCGTGGGAGATGGAGGGAGGGGGCGAGGGCTGCTGCAGCACTGCACTCTGCAGCAAGCAGGCACTCAGTGGCCACACTATCACACAGGTTGGCAGGACCTCCAACAACAAAAACAACCCAAAAGCGGGGGGTAGGGGTGGGGTGGCGATCCTCCCTGCTGAACCCAGTAGAACATGAACACGTAGAGTGTTTCCAGACACCAAGGATAAAGATTTCAAAAGTTGCAATGTAACAGTGATATCTACTTTGATAGCAGGGGGGTGGAGTGCTCTGAGGTCTTTTCCTGCCACCACCCATCATCGCTTGACTTAGTTCTTCTTTGTGTTTCCCTTCACTTTGCTACTGTTTGACATCCTTTCTGGTCCCGCTGACTCGAGGGAAGAAGGACTCCAAAAAAAATAAAAGGAGGAAAAAAAATTGGGGAAAAAAATTAATTCACATCCACGTCAAGTTCAAAAATAAGTATACAGAGAAGCCACTAAGCAGATTGCTTTTTTTTGTCTTTTCAATTTTTATTTGCCAGTGTTGCTTCTCCTTTCTTCTGTTTGTTGGCATTGAGGGTATGAGGAGTAGCCGTGCTCTTGCTATGTGCTGTGATAAGACCACCAACTCACACAAATCGTTGATTCAGACATTTCTTGAAATGCAAATGTGGGTAAAATGGAGGGAAGGGGAGTCATCTGGTCTTCTTGTTTTGGTTTGACGCCATCGCCCCATCATGCACGCACGCACGCACACACACACAGACACACACACACAGACACACGCACGCACACCTGCCCGTCCTTCTCCCCAAAAATCAGGTCACAAGCATAAGCGTGGAGAGTCGGGTGGTGTGTGCGTCCTTGTGTTTTAGACAGAAGGCCAGCGTGCTACTCTCCTGACACCCTGCAGGGGGAGACAAAGGGAAGCTGTAGTGGCAGGGTTTTTTTTTATTTGTTTGTTTTTTGTTTTGCAATGAGGAGAGATGAGGGCCGGTACAGGCGGGTGGATGGGTGGGTGGTGAAGTTGGCGGGCCGACAGATAAAGTGTTTGCAGTTTATTCGTTACAGTCTCCTCTATTAATCCCGCGAGTAGGGGTGCTTGGACGGTGAGAGTCTGTGGCTATAATATTGCACGTCGCTTGAAATGGTTGCTTTGCAGGCGGAGTGGGCGCGCACGGTAGAGGGGGCGAGGCAGAGGGAGGGAACGACTTAAGTCTTTTTTTCTCCTCCTCCACAGCATCAGTGAGTGGGTCTGAGAGACTGAGACCAAACTGCGAGGTGTCTCCCCGCAAGTGAGTTGAGGTGCATCGAAGTGTTTCGTCTTTACAGTTCCATAGTAATAGCAGTGGTTCATTGTTGTCGCCCATCTTAACTGTACATGCGACGACCCCACCCACCCCGTCCCTCGACACCACCACACATAAGATTGACAGACACATTTTGAATAATATCATTTCTTAGCTTTGTTTGCAATGGTTCAAGAAGAGAAATTAAAAATAAAACTACAAAAATAAATGGCTTGAACAAGGCGAACAGAGTTGCATCATTCCCTTTGAGCGCTGTGAGGGGAACTCAATCTGCTTTTAAACAAAAAAAAACAAAACAACAACAATGGACTGAAGTCGCGAGCTGTGGTTGCTTAAGCGGTTGTTAAGCCGCAGCAGCATGTACTCTCCACTCAGGTTTCACTGGCTCAGAAATAAGGGTGTGCAGGTGTCCGTATGCTTCTTCACCAAGTACAGAGTGAGTGAGGATAGCAGGGCAGGAAATAGTTTAAGGCTAATTATTAGTGCTGAGAGAAACAAATGTCGAGTCTGGACCAGCTGAAAGTTCAACAACCACTCTGATTGAAGGGTTTTTTTTTTAACTTTGGGAATGACGCCTTTTTTTCCATGGATCTCTGAGGTGCAGTATGATTGCCTCAAAAAGGCAGTGAGGGATTAGTTTAAAGATGGCAGCTCGTCACTGTGTCAGTTTGACTAAAAGTACGTCTCGCGCGGCAAAGTTCTCAAAAGTTTCTGAAAAAATAAAATAAAATAAAGTTCTCGTTCCTGTGAAGTAAAAGCTGAACACTGTGATCAAAATATCCGTTATTGGGATTCACAACAGAACTGCAACTAAAAATGTCAGTAAAAACTCAGGAGGAGACGAGGCTGACGAGGGCGAGCAGCAAGGTGTTTCCTCGTCCTCCTCCGTCTCTCCTTTCCACCTTTACATCCACGCTGATTATCTCCACATTGATTTGCAAGGTTTTTGCTCCTGTTTGTTTTTGTAAGCCTAGACTCTTCTATCCTACATGGACTCCCCGCTCAGCAGGTCCCCAGGCAGCAGTGTATTGATTGGGGTGGGGCTCCCCATGACCCGTCCCTCCTCTCCACTCGGGGGTCCCCACAGGCTGGAATACTGCTGAACACCACCCCACAGCAGCTCTCCGCCTGTTTTTGTTCCGCCTGCTCCCAGGCCGCCGCTGCTACTGTTGCTGCCGGCGCCGTTGTTGTTGTTGTTCCAGTGGGGCGAGTGCCCGATGGGGTGAGACGCTCCAGACCCGGTCCCGCCCATCCTTGTCTGATTGGTGCCTGGAGTGGCCTGCCAGCTGGTTGTTCCTCCGAGTGACTGGCCCTGTGCAAAGAAGCGGTTCACTTCCTCTTCCCCGGCAAACTCGGCCAGGATGGTGGTGTTCCCGAGCACGCACCTGCGTGGAGATGGAAGCAAAAACACATATGATTCATGGTTAAATGCCCTAAAATCAACTGAGTGAAACACTTTGAACCAATGCGCTGATGCACGTACATGTGCAGGGACTTTTGCGCCTTGGCAGCTTCGTCCTTGGAGCTGTAGCGCACTACAGCGTTTCCCTGTGTCAGGTTGAGGTGGAATGTGATGAGGGGGCCGTGTTGCATGCACAGTGTTCGCAGAGTCGAACCATCAATCTGAAAAAGAAAAAACAGCTGCCAATGGTGAGCCAGCTCATTTAATTTTAGCTACAAATGGGCGTATTTTCAAAAACTGTGGAGAAGCAAGCCTCTTACCTGCGGAGTGAGGTTCCTCAGCACGAGCCAGCTACTTGTTCTGGTGGAGCTGTCTGTACTCCATGTGGTACCTGCTGTGCACGAGAAAGAGAGAGCAGTGAAAGGAAGAAATCTGTTGGCATGTGGTTCATACTTCCCAAGCTTGTGTGAAACCAGAATCAAGTCGGTTAAGCTCAATGGGTCGTGTCAACTTCACCCACGAAAAAAGAAAAGCTGACCAGAGTCAGTTGATTTCAACATTCAGCCACAACAAGATCTTCTCGAGGCGTTATTCCTGCCTGTGCTCTACCTGTAAAACAGCCCTGCGGTCGTAGGCCACATCAAAGTGCCTCCTCCTATAAGAGTATACTATAATACTGACAACCACGCTCACACATAGTACTTTAAATACACTAACCTCTGCATGGCTCACAGAATGTGAACTTTTCATCTTTGCTATACGGTTTCATTTCTAATTATTTCACTGTTTTCATTTTTTAAATGTCCAGTATTTTCACATGAATGCTGTTTTCTTCCAAATCACCTATGGAAACAATTCCTATTAGAAGTGCATTGTCTTCCAAAAGTTTGAAGCTCTGCAGGTTTGTTATTTTAACAGTTATATCTGTCTTTTGGATTAATGACATGACAAAATTCATGTCAAGCATTTGAAGAGGAACATGACAAACACTGGAGACACAATAACCTCTTTGTAACACTACCTGTGGTGTAAGAGGTGCTCCAGCCTTGTCCCAGACCCAAAGAGCTGCCCCCCCAGGTGGAGGAAGGCTTTGTGTTGGTGAGGCCAGGCGGGGGGCGGGAAGGTGCTGTGGTGCTGCTCCGAGGGCCCTGTGGGACCTTCCACAGCTCATGGGACAGAGAGGCCTGGCTGTGAGAAATGGGGCCTGGAGACCAAGTGGATTTCATCTCTGACAGTTTACCTACAAGAAAAAGAGGATGGCAAAGGTTGGTCTGCAGAATCATTCGTCCGAAAGACAACCGCTCCCGCAGGAAGGAGTCCTGCAGGATGAAATTGCTGAAAAGTTCTGAGAAACTGTCCAAAGGTGAATATGAATAAGCAAGTAAAGACTGCATTACAAAGTACAGCCTTCGCTGGATTTGACTCCAAATTAATCTCATCTTGTGTCATGGTACAAATCTATCTTCTGTTTCTGTGAAGCACACACTTTACATATAAACCAAAAATAACTGAACTTGGTGGCTTTCATGCACATTTGTGTGTGGCGCAGGTGGCACAAAACCCCACAGTGTGTTAGCGTATGCATGAGATGTGTTTGAGAGACACACAAAAAAGGAAAATTACTTCATTCAAACAGACCAGTTAAGAGTCGCTATAAAAACGGGAAAAACGACAAGCTGTACTCTCCATGCCGCACACAGAGGAGGAAGGAGATACACTAACATCGCAGGGAGGGGATTATGCACTGCATGATACACAAAACTGACAGGGATAGAGCTCAAATGAAGGTCACGTTTAATCAGGAGCAGTGACTCGTATGGAAAAGAAGACACGTCTCTCCAGTGAATGGCTGAAGCTCTGGGTGTTAAAGTAACAGGAAGGAGAGTAAAATGCTGACTTGCAGTGAAATTAGCCACTGCAGTGTGGCGAGGGGGTGGGTGGGTGGTTGTGGATAAACCATGTACCTGCATCCTCCATCTCCGGGGACGAAAGACTGAACGAGCTAGTGTAGCCACTGACTGGCCAATCAGTGGAGGGAGGCAGAGCCTCGTTCTGAGATGAGGTGGGAGAGGAGCCTAAGGCGACGCCAGCAACACAAACAAATAGATACAAAACAAATAAGGAAAACGCAGCAGAGAGAAAATGGCATAAAGAAAAACACACAACAAATGATGACAGTAAGGTTCTTTAAGAAGAGAAGAATATAGAATAGGACAATGATTACAGCAGCAGTTAAAAAAGTAGGAAAATGAAGAACGAAAGAAAAAGAAGCAGGCTCTCAGGTGGCAGAAATACACCGGATCACGACTAATTCATACACCTTTTTTTTTTTAAAATCATCTCCAATTCATCTCTTTACTTATTTGACTTTAAACATCAGAACCAAAACACTCAAACTGAGCATCTTGATTTGGAGGCGACGTGGTCCGGCCTTCACTCACTTCTCCTGTTCTCACCTCCGCTCCTGTCCCGGAGCAGGTAGCGGTTGACATCTTGGATATTTGTGTTGATGGTGGGTCCGCTGGGGACGCTGCCGGGGGTCACGTTGGGGTCAGTTTCAGGGTCGATATTCTGGAGGCCCTTCCACGGTACACCAGGACAAAACTCTGAAAGTAAAAGGAACATGTGCGCATGATTTTCTTACTTACAGGACACCAAAGAAACTTATAACAGACATGTTTCACAGGTAAAGGTTTTTCTATTATGCTCATTTTCTGCACATGAATTCAAATGCCTGTACTGAAGATATGACAAAGCAGTTTTTGGCAGATAACATAACAAACTTAAAGCTGACAAACTGAGAACATGAGCGCTGCTCACCTGGTGGCCAGTTGATATTGGTCCCATTGGCCATTTTGTCACTGCTGCCTTTGCTTTGTCCCCAGCTGTCTGGAGGCACCAGAGGGCTGGAAGGAGACTCTGAGCTGGATATCAGGCTGTAGGGGCTGTAAGATTCATCCAGCTGAGTGGGCTTTCCAGGAGGGCCCAGGTTGGCACCTAAGAAAAGCACAATGAGACAAGGTTTTACATCTAAAACCCAAATACATTAACAGTTTTTAAATAACTGGCAGAAACTGCTGAAACAGTATTTTCAACACGCTCAAATACAAAGGGATTTTCAAGCTGGCGTTGGGTCTCGTAAACATATTGTTTGATTATATCATGCTGGATATACAACTTCTAGTCCACATTTCAGATCTGCATTTTACACATTGAACACTCGTCTCCAGTGTCAAAAGGCTATTAGGTGAAATAATCATGACAGCGAGCCCCGTTTTCTTTCTCACCATGCTTGCCCAGGTTGGGCTCCAATGGAGAAGAGTTTCCAGAGAGGCTTTCGATGGAGTTTGGGTGTGTCCACTGTGACAGGCGCGATTGGGGTTGGGGGGGTTCCTTCATTGACAGACTTCCCACCTCCATGCAGTTTACATTCAGTCCAGCTGAGGACATAGGGAGATGTTACTTCACAATCCTGCAAGGACTACTTTTCCACATTCAAAGAGCAATGCTGATACTACTCACAGAGAGAGTAGGGGCTGTAGGTGTTAGGAGATGACTGCGGCTCTTTGGTCTGCAGGTCAGGGAGGCCTGGAGCCTGGGGATGACCTGGAAATGAATCCAGGGAGGATTTGGCTCCACCAGGGTGCAGGCCTGAGTGGGAAGGGGGCGGTTGCTGTTGCTGCTGCTTCATCAGCAGGGCCTGGGCCAGCTGACGCTGGTGCTGTTGGATCTGCTGCTGCATGTTATTGATTGTACGTGCAACCTAGGAAAAAAAATAAACATGATGGATATTCAATGCGCAGGTTTCTACAGGTTTTGTTTTTACAGATCCAGTAAGAGAATTGAAAAGTGAACCTACTTGCTGCTCTTGTTGCCGAATGGGGCCAGAAACATTGCGCTGCGCCTGCAACATCTGCTGCTGAATTTGTAAACGCTGGTACGCCTGTGCAGGCATAAGCAGGATTAAAAGTTTCTCAATGCCACGTACGATAAATGTAGTTTAAACAATATGACCACATGTCCTTTTTAGTTACGTATGAGGTTAAAGATGAATTTAAAAAGCTCAGATGTATCCAACAAAACTGAAAGCAGATAAAACTAAAGGACACTCACCAGTTGCAGCTGGTAAAGTTGATTTAGAAGGGTCATATGTTGAGGGTTTATTGGTGAGGTTAAAAGTGCAGGATTCAGACCAATGTTTTTTGCTGCAAACTGTAAGAGCTGTGCTTGAACCTGTGGAAGAAAAAGATAAGTAGGCAACGACTTAACAAAATGAAGACGTAAAACTGAGAATCTGCCTTATGTATAATCTGCACCTTTCTCGTGTTAGACTCTGAGACATTTGAACTGAAATAATAAATGTAAGAATCTCACATGGCTGGTTTTAAAGGTTATGGTACAAGTCTGAAGTATTCACCACTATATACATACAAACTCGTTCTCTCCTAATATTTAGACAGGATATTTAGACAGGAAGTGTTAAATAAGTTCATATGTTTGTGTGTATGAGTGTACCTGAGGGGAGAGAAACTGAGGCACTTGAGCACGTAGACTAGGCTGAGAGGAGCTGAGAGGCGGCACTGGTGGCTGAGGAGGCTGCTGCGGCTGCGGCATGGCCCGGACTTGTGCTGCTCCACCACCGCCAAACATTCCACTCTGCACCTGCCGAAAAGAGGACATGTCGATCATTTTCTTTAGCATTTACTCTACTGAAGTGGCCTTGTTTTAATGGAGACGATCTACATTTGTGGCTTTTAAGCATCATAAGACCAGCTCAGGTATGATGTAAAACAACGTGCAGAAATCCCAGGAAACATTTAGACACTCTGCTGTCATCAGCTGGGAATTTAATACTGTACATGCACAGCGTATTTAAATATGGATTAACAATGGAGTGACTCACCTTATCCATGAAGGGCAGGCGGGGATCTGCTGAGGGGTCTTTGGAAAGAAGCGGAGGCCGAGGGCAGCTCATGGGCTTGTTGATGAGCCCGTTGTTGTAGTCGTGGCCAGCTATCCCCATCCCACGCTTGTCAAGCTCCGTCTTCTTTTCCAGCAGGGCACTCATGGCCTGATCCAGGTTCATGTTGTTGCTCTTCAAAGCCTCCTCTGCTGGATCCCTCTGAAAACAGAAAAAAAGATGAATCCCAAAATGCTCGGATCAAAATTATACTGTTATAAGCATTTCATGATTAGCTTTATTATTATTAATTACTAGTCTTTTAATCAGAAGTTTATAAAATGGCTATTGAATGTTTTTTTTTATATATTTATATTTAAAGAAAAGACTAAGCACTCACAGGGAAGCCCATGTCAGTCAGCTGCTTGATGAGACGATTCATGATCCAGACCTCATCCTGCTTCCCTGGGATCTTCCCCTGTGGGAGATGTGATCAAAAATGATTGGCATGTCAATGCAATTAACTGATTTCTTATGATGTCAAATAAAAGCATAAGGAAGTGTTCTTTATCCAAGCATTTGTGCTGCACACCTTTGGTGGGGCCTTTTTATTTGCATTGCTCCAAGAGTTACAGGAAGAGTTGCTCTCCTGGGAGGCAGTGCTATTCCACATGTCTACCTCCTCTGCATCCCACTGACCACCTGACAGGCTCAGGTCTTCACTTCCACCTCCCCATCCATCTTGCATAGGTTTGGGAGCTGGAAACAACCACACAAAAACACATAACAACAAATAATAAGGGCAAAACAGCTACCTTATGTGGCATATTTGTGATGTTTGTTATTATTTAAAATAACATGCTCAAAGTACTACAATATCTCACATATCAACAGGATGGATACTGAAACCCAGTATTAGAACAATGACTGGACCAAAGTATTAAAAAAAAAAAACCTTGATTAAAGCAGAGTTCTGTTCTGTTTTTAATACCCATTATCTCTCTTTTAGAGCCTCTGAGTGTGAGGGCAGCTGTCTCTTACAACCACGGCTGCACTGTGCATTAAATACACAAACAGACTTGTTCATACACCCTCGAAAGTGTGGTTTCATTTCTGAAGAGTAAATGATCACAACAGTCAAAGCCACACTTTTTTTTTTAAAATATAAGTATGCCAAGACGGAAACATGAGCAATATGTCAAAACAATTATCAAAAGAGTAATTTTCCTTAGTTAAATTAACATAGTTGAATCACTAAAAATAACCATTAGTCAGCTGAATGGGGCTTTTTGGTGGTTAAAAAAAATGTTAACATTAAGAATGTGAATGTAAGTTATGTGTTACCATGAGCACAAAGCTACTATTCTATTGTTATTCTTATTGTCTTTATAAATAATATAATAATTATTAAAATAAGCAGTATGAACAAGAGCAACAGGTAAATTATGACCATAACGTATGTTGTCTTCTAAATCTGGAATAAAATATCAGAAGATTTAATTATTTGGTTTATAACCTACTATTCCCTGGTCCAAGTTAATCTCAACTATATGGGTAGGATGTTTGAACCCTGCTTGACAACCTGGCTCAAAAGCACTGGGGATGGTTGGGTAATATGCACGAGTCTCTTAAGCTGGTAATGTTTATAATGCATAATTAAAAACTTGTTTGTACGATGTTTTACATCTAGTAAATTTGAAGGTTTTATATTTCACATAGAGACTGCGTCAAAAACATAATATAGCCACTAGGGGTCAGTGTAGATTTATGTGCAAAACCCAAGTACTCCTGCTTCCCTTGTGCCATATTGATGTCCTTGACTTGACTCACCGGGAGAGAATTTTTAAACTTCTGTTTTTAAGCAGTATAGCAACACATACAGTATGATTGTATCCCAAAGCTATCCACACTTGGATGAGACTGAGCCATTTACCAGGTTTACAAGATACAGGTGTCATTGTCGGGTTGCCCCTGCCATAGCTCTCCGGATTGTTTTCCCCCCAGCCCCCACAGTTCCCGCTGGGTTTGCCCCAGGCAGACGTCCCATTATCCACGCTGACTGGGGAAGATGCAGGTTCCCCCCAGGAGCTCTCCGATTTTGTGTGGGAGCTGGATATCTCTCCCCAACCTGGAGGACACACAAACACAATCAGTACTACTCAGAAACCAATCAGATCATGCGGCGTTTTTTCAATATTGTGACCACACAGTGGTCAAACTAAACTACAAAGAGTTTGGTGTTACGATACGCCATTTGTTCATTACACTGACTTCTGTTTGCAAAATTGTGTGTTTAAATGACAGTTAAGAGACCAAATCATTATTTCTTGCCCTTCATACAGAGCAACAATAAGGGCTCTTTGTGCCATACAGCACGGCCTGGTTTACTTTGCTAGCTAAGTTTAAATGTGCATGGTAGATGCCTAAGACACAGAAAATGGGATGGAAATCTAACAGTGATGTATGATTGTGTCTTGACCATATTCAATGTCCATATATACATAGAAAAACCAAACATTTTAGTATTTGATCCCTAATAACCTGAGGCTTAAATACAACCGAGTCTGGTTAACACCACTAAACTGATTTAGCCTTCTGCTTTGAAGTGTGAAATGCCAGCCATGCAGAGAGGCAGAAACCTGGGTTTGGCTTAGCAGGAAGGTTGATGGAGGGAGGAGATGCCCATTTAAGATTTGGCATGGTCCCGTCCCTTTTGGCAAGAAAGACAGAGTGCTGTCTCTAGGCCTGCAGCAGCGCCAGGCTCAGTTTAGCTCTCTCCCCAGGGAAAGGTCAAGTCCCAAAGGCTGCTTCAAAATTATAGTTAACATTCAACCCTCTTGTGTCACTGGGTAAGAGGTGCACTGATCTAAACAAGATATAATCTGATCTGAAGAGTTTGTTTCTATCCATCGTAAGTCACTAAAACTCTATATTAAACAGCCAGTGAACAGCCTGCTGTCAGGATTGATCCAAAGGGTTCAACATGAAGAGTCAAATGAGGACCAGCAGGAGGCTTCGCCCAGTGCACAGTGTCTTGCTCCTCCTCCTCCTCCCTTCAACTACTGACAGATGGTGGCTCCTATATAATCACACACTTCCTATCTATCTCAAACAGTTTGTGGTGAATCAATATTTTCACGAGGCCCTTTGTAAACAGCATTCTTGTGTTTCCTCTGCCATGTGAGGTTGCCAGGGTTGCCCCCATAGTCGAGCCGAGAGTTGTGAAATGTGAGGGCGTCACTGAGGGACAGGCCTGACACTACCTACCTGATTTAGATAGTTGATTAGAGGCAAATCCAAAGAGAGTAAACTAGGTTAAGATATTACCTTTAAGTGGATCAACAGCTTGGAGCTTAGTAGCGGACAAAGCCAACCACCAAACAAGCTTTTTAGCACCTTTTGCTTTGAACAGTGAACAAGGATGAAGAAACTAGGAAACCCAGGGAGGCATTATAATTTACCATTAGCTACATTAAACTCGTTAAAATCAAAATTTGAATGCTGACAGTGTATATTAACTATACATTGTTAGCATTCATAAACAGGGAAATCTGAGCAAGTCATGTTACAGTCTGCATAATATATAGTTTATATCACCTTACCTTGAGCCATCAGGGGACCTCTGTTGTGAGATGCTCCAGGCTGGTGTTGCACAGTAGGATCCAAAGGCCCGCTGGTGGGGCCTGAGTTCTGGCTGTTTTGGCTGTGGTTCTGTAAAGGTGCAGGTGGCCCGTGGTAAGGGTGATTGAGAGGGTGGGGATGGTTGTTGTTGGTGCTGGGGGGATTATTGCCTCCAGTAGTAACTTTAGCTTGGGACGATCCTGAATTGTTCCTGTCCCACAGATTGACTGCCTTGTTGTAGGTACCAGGATCGCCCCAAGCAGAGGTCCCGTCATCGATCTCCATCTTGCGTCGGATGGAAGGAGGGGAGGGCTCTTCCCAGCCTGTAGGCTCAGTTGTTGAGGATTCCTGCTTATTTCCACCCCTACCTGGACCTTGTTTCACTGAGCCCGATCCCCCCCAGGACCCCATGCTCCCTCCTCCATTGTTACCACTAAGCCCATCTTGAGGCTTGCCCCCCCAGCCTTGAGAAGGACCACTGGGTCGCTGAGGAAGTGACTCTCCCCAGCCACCATTACCTCCAGGTCCTTGAGAAGACATTCCCCAGCCTCGTGGTTCTCCTTCCCAAGCATTAGTGGGACTCTTTTTACTCTCTTCTGAGTCCCCCCACTCTGCTGTGTTATTGCTCACTCCACTGCTAGCCCAAGTGTGAGACGCTTTGGGCTGTTCTCCCCAGTTCTGGGATCCTGACTTGATGTGAGAATCTTCCCACCCACTTGGCTTCTCTCCCCAGGACTGACCACCATTTTTGGGTATACTGGTGCTTGGACCTCCTGGTGGAGGGTTTCCCCAACCACCAGGGCCACCTGGGGGCTTGATGTTGCTGGGTGGCTCTCCCCAACCAGAGCTTGGCTGGTTGGTAGCTGCTATGTTACCACCCCAACCAGAAGTGCCCTGAGAACCAGGCGCATCATTTTTGCTCCCAGAGTCAGTCATCTGGCTAGGGCCTGTGTTAGTGTTGGAGGGCCCCTGGGCATCGACTGGAGTGGTTGAGCCAGAGCCCCATGATCCAGTGCCTACATCACTCTTATGTTTGGTATCGTCCATGTCCCAGGAAGTGTGCTGGCGAACGGGAGTCTGTCCCCAGCCACTGTTGCACAGCACCCTGGGGTCCAGATCCTGGGCAGGCATCAAAGGAGCTGATTTTTCTCTGGATGACCGGTCTTTTTGCTGGGGATGGCCTTCCATGCTGTCACTGCTTCCTTCACTAGCCGCAGCTGTGCTTACAGCCCTGCTCCATGAGATGGACTGAGAGTCCTGTGCGGGAGAGTTGGGTGTATCCCATCCTCCCTGGGTCTCTTCAGGGTGTTCACCCCAGCCTCCAGAGTTCCCTGTTCCATCTCCTTCATGGCCCCAGCCAGGTGCCTCCTTAGATGAACTTGCCTTTGAGTTGCCACTGTTACCCCATACTGAATTACCATCTTCACCATTGACCTGTGAGCCTCCTGGCGGTGGCTGGGTCATGGAACCCAAGCCTACAGGTGCACTTCCCCAGCCAGGCAAACTGCGGATGGGGCTGGGGGGTTCCTGCTTATTAGTGTGATTTGGTCCATCAGTTTTAAGGTTCTGAGGTTCTGAACTGAAAGACACATTCGTGGACGGGGAGGGGTGTGGCTCTGCATCAGAAGCCATCATGGTAATCCAGGCATTGCCAATCCCCGAGGAGTTGCTGTTAGTGTTGGCTCCGGTACAGGTGCTGGTCTGGGCTGGTGGGGGGCCAGGTGGATTGCAGAGGTTGGGTGTAGAGTGAGGAGGTGAAATGGTGTTGGCTCCCCCTGAGCTGCCTCCCCCTGTGCCACTTCCGTCATGCCCCAACATGGGCCAGGCAGACGGGTTGGCATTAGGGTTTAGGTTCAAGTTAAAGTTGGTGCTGGAGGATGATGAAGGACCCCAGCTCCTAGTACTGCCTCCTCCTCCTCCTGGGCTGTCACTCTTCGTTTCACTCCCCATTGAGGACTGAGGGGGGCAATGGGAAGATACAGCCCCAGGGCCCCAGCTGCGACTGGCTGCAACCTGGCCAGAGAGCATGCTGGTTCCAGTATGATTGGCAGGGCTGGGCCCACTGTTGGCTTTGCTGCTGAGGTGGTTGGCAGGGAAGTGGCCTGTTTGGCTATTTGCTCCCGTGGCCATACTCACTGTACTACAACTACTGCTAGTACTACTGCTTCTGCTGCTGCTGGTCAGGTGACCAGAGTCAGTGTCCAAAGGGCATCCTCCTGGAGGGACCTGGCTCTGGCTGAGTGTAATAGAAGGCCAAGCCTCTGTGTCCTTCTGGTCGATAATTAGTTGATCCCAGCCACTGAGATTGGTGGAAGATGCAGCACTCGTAGCACTTCTGTTGGCTGGCAGGTGCCCCCAGAGGGGATTATCATACTGGGCTCCCTGGCCACTCTGTGGGGGCAGTTCTGTGTGAAAGAAAGGAAAATAGACACACACACAAAAAATCATGAGCCATAAGCAGGAGCAACAGGATGACAGCAGAGAGACTTAGTTGCATACGTCATCACACCCACATTTGCTTAGTAAGGTTGAAATACCATGGCAACATGCAATGTGTCTTCACCATGCTTTATAAATGAAAATACATACCACCCACATAAAAATAAATAAATGTAAAAAAAAAAAAAAAAAAAAAAAGGGAAAAAAAAGGAAAAATTACTAATATGATATCAGAGGGGGGTTTAATTAGTAAATGAATAAAAATTATGTACTTTATTTGAATATTACACATTTCTAAAGGAACAAACACTTTAAAATATGTCATTTATCAAAATAAGGTGCAGTGCATTCAGTACGTTTAAAGAATTTGTAGTAAAACATGATATTATATTTTTCTTTCTCGTCTTTCCCTCAAATGTTCAATTAGTTTAGTGCAATTCTTAAAAAAATGGCGGTGATCACATTGCTTTTCTAATTGAAAATGATTGAAAAGTTATGAGTATTTAAAGAAAGGAACAACAGAAAGATTGGAAACGTGGTACAAAACTAGAATACTATCTCTGAACATTTTAAGCTAATTGGTAACATGATTAGATAAAAAGGTTTCCAGAGAGGCTGATGGGAAGAAGTTCGCTGCACTTCATACAGACTGCAAGAGGAAGTATGTTATATTTTATCATAAAAAAACCTGCTCTACGTATAATAATAATAATAATCATTATTGTTATTATCATCATTGTGATTATTACTATGTATTGTAGGTCATAAAAAGATTCAGGCTCAGGAATACTTGTCAACATTATCACTGCATTCATGAATGCAAGTTAAAACTACGCTACCATTTAAAAAACAAAACTGCCTCATTCTATGGGCCTCAGGTAATTTAAGATTGACTGAGGAGAAGTGGAAAAATGTTCTGTGGTCTGACCAATCAAAATCTGCAAGTTCTGGGAGAAATAATGGAAGTGGAATGCTCCAGATGGAAGAGGACAGGGACATTCCAGCTTGCAATCAACACACAATTCAAAAGCCAGGAACCGTGATGCAGAGGTGCTTTAGTGGACATGGCAAGTTTCCACCTGTGCACCATTAATCCTTATAGATATATGTGCACAGGCTTTAGAGCAACATATGCTGCCATCTAGGGAATGTCTTTTTTAGTGAATGACTGACCCATATCAGCAAATCAATAACAAACCAAATTCTGCATGCATTTCAAATGCACTGAAATGTATTTATTTTTGTAATACCTTTAGTTAAATAACAGTCTTCATTTTTTGACAGCTGCCTTCACTCTTTATTTTACTCTGCATGTATACAGCTCAAGCATCAATAATAAAGTTTTCAGTTTCTGAGGTTATTTATAACAAACAAGGTTAAAAATAAATCAAATTAAAAACAGTTGCATGTAAAATATTTTTGCTGAAATAATTTAACACACACTGCAAACAGAAGTCATAACAGATAGATACTGCACCTTTCCAACTAGTGACACACAGATCTGATATGTGATATTCCTTTATTGTTGGGGCCTCTCTGTTTACTACAACAGTTGTCAGCACACAGAGCACAGGCTGAATTAATGCTGCGCTCATTTTACCTCTGAAGTTGAAGCTGGGAGTGACGCCACTGCTGTGGTAGCAGTAGTAAAAGCAAGAAATAGCAGGATTTATTTTGGTCTTTAGCAAGGTCGAACCATTCATCCATCGCCAGCAATAACCCACAATACCTTGGTCGTTTTTCTGTGTACAGCTTGCTTAGCGAGTCACAAATACACAACATTTATAGCACAGATTCCCAGTTTTACTACTGTTGACGTGCACTGCCACCATCTTGGATTATGAAGTCGGGGTTGGCGGGGCTTCTCCAACTTTGAGTGGAAAAATCCTACAACTGGAAGGCAGCATAACACAATACGGGGGAGCTATCAATTCAGCTGCACTGGCTCCCCATTAACTCCAGAGTTAATTTTAAATAAAACATGCTTTTGGGCAAGTTTTTGTTTTTTAATGTTCATTTTGTTGTGACATTTATATTCAAAGGTGCTAAATAAACAAAAATGCTTCCCCATCAGCATCTCGTGTTTGGTTTAACACCTGTTTTAAAGCCTTCGTTTCACTCATGGTAACACAAGTCAACTCAGTTATTTCAGATTTCCTGTTTCTTTTGAGCTCTACTCCAGCTGAGATACAAGTGTGTGACTCAACACATTCCTGTTGTGAGCAGGGCTATATTAGAAGCTAGCGTGATTGTAAAGGAAAACAGTAAACAGTAGTGATCCTCACACTCAACTTAAATAACCCTAGTGCAAATAATTATTATTATTTATTAAAAAAAATTTAATTCATTTCTGTGTCCCAAGTTATTTCACTAATAAATACCAATTTAGTACATATATATATTCAACTCCAGCATCTTAATTTACAAAGTTCATAAAGCAACAATTAGGCTAAATGTTGTTATCTTACATTATTCTTTCCATCAGACTGTGGATTACAGCTCAACGCTGTCACAGGGCCTGTACTCAGTATTGGCAGTTACCCAAAGCCATTGTAATGGTGTAGTATAGGAACTGGAAAAAGCTGGATTGGAGCATCCTTATACCAAAAAGTCAAAAAAGGAATTCCATACTTGGGAACCATGTTGCAGAATGCAGTCAATGACAACATCTTTTACTTACGACCTCTACACCTCAGAAAACCTCCATCTACCCATACAACTGCATGCAAAAATGCTTCATCTTATTTCTCCGAGAGCGAGTAGAATGAATCAAGCAATCTGGCTGCGATTTCCAGCACTGAAACAATAAACTCCTCTACTCCAATCATCAACCTTGCGCCACCTCACTGGCTCATTTCTGCTACATCTCAAACTGAAGCCTCTGTTGTTTACATGCGCCCTCACATGTGTGCATAGTTTGTATGCAAATACGCCGACTGTCACAACAACAGGAGGGAAGTGATAGGATGTGTGCACCAAGATGTTTTCAAGCTTACTTTAATGCTTGCAACTACAGACAAGGGAGAGAGGGTGCAGAAGAGAGCAAGGGGGAGGAAAAAAAAAAGAAAGAAAAAGAGGGCAACGTGTTTCTGACACACACAGCGCCGTCGTTCTGTAGCGTCACTCGACTGAGAAGTGCAGGACCGCCATTTTCTCAGTCCTGAACTAGAGCCAAAAAGGCTCTGATCTCCTGTCTGGATAACCAGTGCTCCTGCTTCAACAGCACACATGCCTTCCTCACAATAACACACACAGAACATCGTAACACGACACTGCATGCTCGACAGTGTACTGTCGCTTTAATATTTAAAAGTGCGCAAACGCAATCAGCCAAAACAACACAGGGATGGGAGGAAAAACAGAGAGCAAGAAGAAAGTAGAAGAGTGTGCAACACAGTAATGAAATACCTGTGGAGAGGTGCCTCCCGACCATCCTGTAAAGAGCTAGGTTGTGTGCAACGCAGCGACCATCCTTGTCTCAATATGTCTGCTCGGCTCGCCAAGCTTCTGAGGCTCATATCTGAAATGCTGCCAAGAAGTTGCACAGCTCTTGCACGGCATGAGACAACCCCCCTCCCCCTCCCCTCCTCCTCCACCACCTCCCTTCCTTCCTCACCCCTCTTGCTCAACCCCTCCCACTAACCCTGCTCTGACTGGGTCTTTCCTCTCCTATCTATTGCTTCTCTCCAGCTTTATTTATATCGCACTCTATTCCTATCCTGATGGAGGATATTCTCCCTCTCTGGAAGAGCACCGAGACGTGGCCGACTCGGCGGGGAGGGGGAGGGGATGAGAGTGAGAGAAAAAGAGGGGAGACTTTTATTATTCACTCACAAGCCATGATGTAAATCAAAACAAAAGCAGGGCTCTTCTCTCCCGCCCATGCCCTCACATCTTTCAACCTTTCAAAACTGTCACTAAACATTTAGCTCCATCTGCAATTAGTGCTGCCGCCCACGACGGAAAGCCTCTTGAATAGCGGCAGCAGGCGAAAGAGAGCGAGAGAAGCCCTTCAGAGCTGGAATGGCAATTTTCCTCACACATGAACAGACACAGGATAAGAATGCACAGGATGACAAATGTTGATTTTTGTCAAAATTTATGGCTGCAAGTCGGAAATGCAGTAATCAAAAACGGAGCTGTCACTTTGGGGAGATGGTTTCTGGACACATGAAATAAGCAAGCTTGAAGGGATCTGCTAATTTGTGTGTGATTTAGTCTGGTTCAAAACATGGTGCTGGAGTGACGCGCACAGAGACAACAGAGGAAGATACCCATGAGATAGAAGGCAGAGAGGGAAGAGGATAGGAAGAGCAGGGAGCTGCAGCTCCCTAGATCAAGGCTGCTATTGTTTACAAATGATCCCAGCACCCACACAACAAGACAATAAGTCAATGTTTAGTGGAGAACAGAGTCTCTTTATGGCTGAAGTTCAGCCCCCTGTGCCTCTCGGCTGTGAGGTCTTAATGCATGGTGAAGTCATGGCCACTCGCTCGCTTTGTGTGTTAACTTACACAAAGTACAGATGGCGCATCCAAGTAGAGGAAAAAACAAACAGCTTCCTGACAGCAACTCGGACACTTCGTTCTATATCTATTACTTTTTATCGTGTAGCAAACTGTAAAAGCAAAAGCTACAGTTTAAAAGAAAGCTAAAGCATTCGGATATCCAGTGGTGGAAAAATTTGAAATGTTCAAGTATTTAGTTTGTGATCCTTTAGCTTGGAAAGCTAGGTGGTCTGTGGGATTCAGGTCAAAAGCTGGTGGAGGACTGTTTGCTTTAAAAATTCTCTTTCAAAAAGCGGTTAACACACTTTGGGTCATTTTGCTAAATGCTCATTTTTCTTGATTGTAAAATGATGCGGTCTGATCTGGTACTGGACTGCCTGTGTGCCTTCTGTTCTCTGTCCTTCACTTTAACATTTGTACAACACACCCGACTAGAGGCGAGGGAAGCTCGAGTTTCCTTGGTGAAGTGGCCTTCTTTGTGCAAACAATGCTTTAACGTTTCCCTTTTCACCTTCCCAAGAAATGTACTGCATGCACAATTTGCTCAACTATGCCTTCTATTTTCTATAAAGTACTCCTATGAACTTGACGGATGTTTGGTAATAGAAATCTGAATACTTTCACGGCCAATGTATTCTCAGAGGGTGTACTTGTGGAGGAAATGGAGATGAGGGTAGAACAAGGGAGGGATCCAGAGGAATGAAAACATAAAAGAAAGAAGTCAGAAAATGAAGGACAAAGATGGATGTTGAGAGATAGGAGGAGGAAATAATCTAGGAGGGCTATGTGGGCCTCAGCTGTACTGATCCTAGCTTAATGAAGTCCCTGAGGGGCACAGAGACTGGATGGTACAGAGCTGACAATGCATGCTGCCAGCCAGATGAATGAACTCTCTGATAAACACACAAACATGCACCTCCCAGGAATCTGCTACCTCTGCCTATGATGATCTCAAACGCCACACTGCGTTTGATTTGATGCATTGTAATCAGTGCAAAACATTACAGCAGCGGCACCAAAATCAACGGTCACATCTGCAAGGTAAATGGGGTTCGGTTTATCAAACTGATTGATAGAATGGGTTTGATGCAGAAACATTGCAAAAACAATTGTTCTGCGTCATGCTATACTATTTTGAAGTCTCAGTACTGCAAAACAAGACAACTAGAAAAAAATTGTCTTTGCCTACTTTGATATTTCCTGTTCTACTTCTGCACAAAGCAACAAAAATAACACAAGAGGGACTCACAAATTCAGCAAATTTGTGATGTAGAAACTATTGGGAAGTTGAATTAACTAGTTTAATTTTTATTACAATGCAACCCACTTACTGACCTGAACAGGGCAAGCTGTATCCAACATTTCATTACTGATATTATGGAGCATCTTTGCTCTACAAATCCTTTTAGGCACTTTTCAGCTCGGCTCACATGAGCTGATTTGATGTTTTTTTTCCCCCATGAGACAGAAAAATGTGTAAATGTGTTTGCAGTTTTGCACAAATTGTTAGAGGAATTGTAATGATTTTTTAAAAATTCCATATCAGCTAGAGATGATGGTTAATCAAAAACGCTATTAATAGGGTTGGTAGCCACTAATGTGACACATTTTTGTTATAAGCATTACAATTCCAGTTGATGGCATGCAGAAAATGGCCCTTTTGCACACCGACACCACAACAAGATGCAAGACAAAGCTATTTAGTCACAGAGTATTTTTTTAGTACATATGCATGCTGTGTTTAGGATATTCTGCAATAATGGCAAGTTTTAGGGTTACAGATTTAAGAGTTAGAGGTGAGGCAGGGTTAAACTGTATGGCAACAGTGACCCGGATATCCTGACAAGGCAAAGTGGAACAGGACACAATGCCAGCTGTCATCAACCACAGGCATAACCAGCAGAGTTGTTGAAGGCAAACATAACACTCCTCAATAGATTGGCTTATTTGCAGCGCAGCAGTAGCAACAAAGTGGCACAGATAGCTTGCTAAATTCTCTGACAAACAAGGGTGGGATGAGGACAGGAGCTGTGCGTATATATATGCAAAACCTGATTTAATGGTTGCTTTCTTTGCAACTGCTTTGCTGATAATCTCAACATTATCTCAAGGGGAAAAGAATGGCAGAAGGACAATCTGTGCCTTTTAAAAAGTACACAGCAAAGACATCTGGCCATCATGTTTGGCTGTCAGTATCCTCTTTCTCCTCCCTCTCTAAAGGATAAACCAGGTCAAGGTCTTTCTTCAACATGCCAGTCTTAAAATAGCTTGGTGTCATGCCTTCTCTACATGAACGCGCCTCGGGATATGAATTGTTGCAAAGCAAGAAAAAAAAGAAGAAAAAAAAGCAACATCAGGGAGAGAGCAATAATAATGGGAAGACTCACAGTTACACATATAATATAGTACGTGGAGCCTGACTAATCACGGATACTTTACATTCTTTACTTACAGTATGTGTGAGCATGTGTTTTGGCGTGGCAGAGGTTGGGGAAAAGAACAACCAGCACACCAGACAAAGTCAGAGGAGCAGGGACACAGTGCAAGAAAGACAAGATAGAAGAAAATAAAATAAAAAAAATCAGCGAGAGCTGATGTTTAATCACATCACAAGATGTCCCAGTCCTCTTTGAGGGGATTCCCAAGGCTCTTTTACAGCATCATCAGCAGACTTAAAGAGCACATCAAGTCTAGCAAGCATGTACTCACTCTCTCTCTGCTCCACCAGACAAGCCATTAGCACATTAGCTGCACTGTCCTTTCACTTGACAAAGACTGCTCATACCACGATGTTATGCCATTTTTGTCTTAATGCAGCTCATGGGCATAAAAAACCTGATCATGTTTTAAGGGCTTTTCCCACAGAGCATTACACAAATACAAAAGGAGGTAGCTATAAATT